>NC_042617.1:80210847-80550847 GCF_901001135.1 Rhinatrema bivittatum | reverse complement strand
AAAAAAATAGTTCTCTGCTCAAACCTGGGAGTGCACCATTGCCAGGGACAGGACCTTAGAGTCCCCTGGCCAATTACTGCACCCTGGGCTTATGGATGGACATTTTTGTCAGAACCAAGAGGTGGATAATCAGGAGGTCCCTTGCTCTGTGAGCCAGATCCCTGGGCAAGGTGCACTGCCTAAAGAGAACTTTGCAAGTGGTCACAAAGAAATGCCATTCACCTAAAATAGTTCTTGAACACACAACCCTCATTAGGGATGTGCAGCAGGGACAGATTCGTCCCATTCGGTATTCGTATTCGTCGGGACCCAATTCCGTTGCATCCATTCTCGGGGGACCCCGATCCGTTCATTAGCCTTTGCCCTTACTATGTCACAGGGGCTGTGGTAGCCCCTGTGACATAGTAAGGGCAAAGGCTATTGGCATAATTTTGAATACTGGCAGCCAATGGCCCGAATGAAGGAGATCACTCCAGGACCCCTGCTGGACAACCATGGACTTTTGGCAAGTCTTCTGGGGGAGTCCTGTCCTCCCCAAGACTTGCCAAAAGTCCCTGGTGGTCCAGTGGGAGTCCTGGAGGAATCTCCTGCAATCGAGCTGTTGGCTGCCAGTATTCAAAATGGCGCCGATAGCTTTTGCCCTTACTATGTCACAGGGGCTATCGGCGCCATTTTGAATACCGGCAGCCGACAGCCCAAGTGCAGGAGATCGCTCGAGGACCCCTGCTGGACCACCAGGGACTTTTGGCAAGTCTTGAGGGGGGGGGGGTCAAGAGGGTGGGGGTTTATTCGTTAGTGATACGTTGTATTCGTGGGGGTTCGCCATACGTTTTGTGACCCCCAAGAATACAATGAATATGGCATATATTTTGCGGATTGCCAATACATTGCAAATGAATGCACACCCCTAACCCTCATATTAAGAGTCCTGTTTTCTACCAAATGAGCTACAAAAGTAGGACTACAAGACTATGTAGGGCATGAGAAAAAAATTAAAACGGGATCAGTTTGTCCTGAAAAACTGGACTCAGCTGGCAATTATAGACATGCTTCTCTGAGGGAAGATATGGGGTTAATTTGGAAGTAATGCAAACAGCCTAACCAGCAGCCTGTTGAAACCCCTTGCCTAACACTACCTCATACTTTATTTGGCATGTATTTGTTGAGGACTGATGAGAGGAAAACAGCCTTAAGTAGATTGCAGAGGCAAAAAAAAAAAAAAAAGGATAAGAATTTATTGCTTTTTATGCCAGCAGCATGTCCTGTTAGTGATTCCTAGGGAGAGTGAATTCAATATTCCAATCTGTTTACTGCCACAAATACAGAACTACAGTATTATTCTAGCATAATAACACTAATATAGTTACGGTTATAACATCACTTCTTGGTAAGCTATGATTTTCTCTTGCCTGTCAATTCACTAGAAATGGATCATTTTATCTGACATTTGACAAATGAATTGGAAGCACCATATGTATAGCCTTAATATTTTAGTACCTGATTCCCTAAGGGTTTTTCCCCATAGACACAAAATGGGAGAAAAGCTTTAATGAAGCTGGCTCTTAGGTAAAATACAACTACTATCCAGATTCAGCAGTACAGTGACAAAATACAACAAGCTCACAATACATTTTCTTATATGCATAGAGAGCACTATAACATGCATGCATGCTAAGCTCAATAACTTTGTTGTTGTCAAACATTATTCTCTATCATATATCAGATCTGTTATAAAAACTATCACACTATATCACTCGTGGATTCATTTACACATTCTTCACTACTGACACAGATCTAAAGAATTTAGGGACCTAAAATGTGTCTTGCTAAGTCAGAGCATAGGACCATCAAGCCCAGCATTCTGTCTTCAACACAGTGGCCAGTCCCAAGAACCTGGCAGATCCCAAAAAGAGTAGATCCATTTCTTGTTGTTCATCCCCAAGGATAAGTGACAGCTTTCTCAAATCTACCTGGCAATTGATGGCTTATGGATTTTTGCTCAAGGAACTTGTTCAACCCCCTTTTAAACCCAGCTATTTTAGATGCTTTGACCACATCCTTCAGCAATAAATTTCACAGCTTCATTGTGTGTTGACTGAAAACAGAATTTGTTCCAATTTATTTTCAATCTGCATCTGTTAGTTTCATGGAGGAATCCCCTAGCCTCAGTAATTTGAAAAAACAAATATCTATCCATTTACTTATTACTCCATGCATAATTTTATAAACATCTCATTGCCTCTTCTCCAAACTAAAGACACCCCCCCCCCCCCCGTTATCATTTTCATTGCCTTTCTCTGTACCTTTTCTAAATCTGCTTTATCTTGTTTGAAATGGGGCAACCAGAACTGCACATAGAACTCAGGGACAGGAACTTTCAAATCAGCGCACAGGTACACTTTAGTGCATGGGCATTGCTGCGCACCCAGATATATGGCCATTTTATAATTTGCATGCTTATAAACATGTATGTTATAAATTAGCCTGACCACATGTACATGTGCGCCCAATTTTAAGTGGGCGTGCCTACACACTTCTACCGTATAAGTCAGAGAATTTTAAAAGGGGCATTCGTCCAGTGCCATTGCCGATTTCACCAGTTCATACACCAGTTAACCCAGTTAACAGCTAGGTCCTCCTAAGCCCCCTGGTTGAATAGCTCACACAACCCCCAATTACCCCAGACTTTTAAAAGCCTGCAGGTATGGCTGGCTTTTTTATTTTTTTTTATTTTTTTTTAATGTATACCTCATCCCTAGCAGAAGTAAATGTATGCCTCAGGGGTTTCTGGGTGCATCCCCAGGCATGTAAGTATTTATGTGCACATCTCTTGGTCATGCCCCTCCCAGACCATGCCCATGCCCAGCCCCTTTTTGAAAACTTTTGAGATGTATACACAATGGGAGATAAGCGCTCATCTGGGCGGCTTTTAAAATTTGGTGGGCGCGCACTAACCCGAGTTGTGTGCATATCTGCTGATTTTGGTGCATGTCTGGGTTTTAACATCTACCTAAAGTGCATTTGCACAATACAAAGATGTTATGAAATTCTTCATTTTATTTTCCATTCCCTTCTGAAGATTCCTAATTTTCTATTTGCTATTTTGACTAACTCCATGCACTGGGTTGAGGATTTCAATATACTATCGCACAATGACTAAAATTATTTTCCTAGGGAGTGACTCCTAATATGGAACCTAGTATTGTGTAGTGTACCTGAAATTAGATTTATTTCCTCTATTATTGGTAACTTCGCATTTGTCTACATTAAATTTCATCAGCCATATAGATGCCCAGTCCCCCAGACTCACATAGTCTTTCTGCAATTGCTCACAATCTGTAAAAATATTGAATAATTTTGCATCATTTGCAAATCTGATTACCTCACTTGTTGCCCCCTTTTGTAGATCATTTATGAATATGTTAAGCAGCACAGTTTCTAGTACAGATCTCTGGAAAACTGACCATTTAGACCTTCTGTTTCCTTTTGATTAATCAGTTATCAATAAACAAAAGGACACTGCCTCCTATCCCATGCCACTTTAATTTCCTGAGTAGTCTGTCATGAGTCTCTCAAATGTCTTCTGAATATCCAGATAAGCTATATGAACCAGCTTACTCAATCACATATTATTTATTAATACCTTCAAAAAAATCTAACCAAATGTTTCTTTTGTTAAATCATTGTTGACTCTTCCTTATTAGGCCATGTCTATCCATATAGCCAGTAATTTTCTTTTTAAGAATGGCTTCAACCATATTTATTTGCAGACTAATAAATAAGGCAAAAAATACTTGAATGCCTTAACCCAACTCAGGTCCCTGTTTTGGCAGTGTCCTGCCTTCCTAGGTAGTCAATTATTTCTTTCCCTACAAGTAAAAATTCACAATTTAATCAGGTACTCTGAAAAATACATCATCTAATACAAAAAAACTTTGTCTATATTTCTATGATTGCAATGTTATTCAAATTGAAAGTGTTCTTATGAGAGAAAAGCCTCCATACAAGAGAAGTGCTGTTTTGCCTTTTGGTTTTTGATCATACAAGTGGCAGTTTGATTTTTTTGTGTGTAAAACTTTAAAACACGGAAAAATATTTGAGCTGATTGTGAACCCTCTTGCTATATTCTGATACTGTCTGCAGCCCACTGTGAGGAGAGAGGCAGCAGATCCAAGCTTAAGCACATTATTAGGGATGTGAATCGTTTTTCTGACGATTGAAAATATCGGAAGATATTTTCAAACTCGTCAGAATTCGGGGGGGGGGGGGGGGCTCCCGAATCAGATAGGAAAACCCCACAAAAATTTTCGTGGGGTTCTCTTATCGTTTTTTTTTTTTTTGGGGGGGGGGGAGAAAGGCACTTAAAAATAAACTCCAAACCCACCCCGACCCTTTAAATTTAATCCTTTCTCATCCCCCATCCTCCTGACCCTCCAAAAATGTTTTAAAGTACCTGGTGATCCAGCGGGGGTCCCGTGCCCTGTCATGGGGCCGGCCAATGGCACAGATACTCTGTCACATGCTAAGGGCAAAGGGCCATTGGCGCCATTTTGATTAGTTGCAGCAGACGGCCCGAGCGTGGGAGATCGCTCCTGGGACCCCCGCTGGACCACCAGGTACTTTAAAAATTTTGGGGGAGGGTCGGGAGGGTGGGGGATGTGAAAGGATTACATTTAAAGGGTCGGGGTAGGGGTTTTTTTTGGCACGACACAGCCGATTAAAATAGGTAAGAATCGCGGGAACGAAGATTTCCTGCGGTTTTTACCCGAAATCGATACCGAAAATGAATTTGGTACCGATTCGCATCCCTACACAGTATTATAATGAATTAACAATGAAAAAGGGTGTATATAAGAATTTTTGCTGTGGCCATAATTCCAAACTCTCTAATTTTTCTGAGTTTCTGTTCTTACCACAATATTATTCTGTTACACAGGTTTTGTGTATCTCTGCTGCATTCATTCAGAGCATGTACTTTACTGCTGAAAGTAGGGATGTGAATCGTTTTAGGACGATTAAAATTATCGTCCGATATTTTAATATCGTCTTAAACCGTTATGGAACACAATACAATACAGATTCTAACGATTTATCGTTAGAATCGTGAGCCGGCACACTAAAACCCCCTAAAACCCACCCCCGACCCTTTAAATTAAATCCCCCACCCTCCCGAACCCCCCCCAAATAACTTAAATAACCTGCGGGTCCAGCGGCGGTCCGGAACGGCAGCGGTCCGGAACGGGCTCCTGCTCTGAATCTTGTCGTCTTCAGCCGGCGCCATTTTCCAAAATGGCGCCGAAAAATGGCGGCGGCCATAGACGAAAAAGATTGGACGGCAGGAGGTCCTTCCGGACCCCCGCTGGACTTTTGGCAAGTCTCGTGGGGGTCAGGAGGCCCCCCACAAGCTGGCCAAAAGTTCCTGGAGGTCCAGCGGGGGTCAGGGAGCGATTTCCCGCCCGCGAATCGTTTTCGTACGGAAAATGGCGCCGGCAGGAGATCGACTGCAGGAGGTCGTTCAGCGAGGGTTCCGGCGCCTCGCTGAACGACCTCCTGCAGTCGATCTCCTGCCGGCGCCATTTTCCGTACAGAAAATGGCGCCGGCCATACGCGTATGGCCGGCGCCATTTTCCGTACGAAAACGATTCGCGGAGGGAAATCGCTCCCTGACCCCCGCTGGACCTCCAGGAACTTTTGGCCAGCTTGTGGGGGGCCTCCTGACCCCCACGAGACTTGCCAAAAGTCCAGCGGGGGTCCGGAAGGACCTCCTGCCGTCCAATCTTTTTCGTCTATGGCCGCCGCCATTTTTCGGCGCCATTTTGGAAAATGGCGCCGGCTGAAGACGACAAGATTCAGAGCAGGAGCCCGTTCCGGACCGCTGCCGTTCCGGACCGCCGCTGGACCCGCAGGTTATTTAAGTTATTTGGGGGGGGTTCGGGAGGGTGGGGGATTTAATTTAAAGGGTCGGGGGTGGGTTTTAGGGGGTTTTAATGTGCCGGTTTTTCAATTTTTCGATTTTTAACGATTTTTCACGATATTTTACCCCCCCAAACGGCAACAATACGATTCCCTCCCCCTCCCAGCCGAAATCGATCGTTAAGACGATCGAGGACACGATTCACATCCCTAGCTGAAAGATGCCCAGTAGAGTGTGCTGCATCTGGACCATCTTCCTTATTGGACATTTGACCATTTATTTTTTCTTGTATATCTGTTTTAGAATCTGTGTGGTATCTGCACCAAGTGTGGAATGATTCACAAGAACTAGTGAAACTTTTGCTTGCGTATGTACAATATATCTTGACTGCAGTCGGTAGATCTTTGAAAGAACATCTGATTAAAAGCCATTCTTGGGGGGAGAAGCCAATATGGCGGCAAGCTTCTAGTGGCAGCACGGTGCTGTTCTTATTGCCTTTAACCTGCTTTTCGGATTAAAAGAAAGAATGCCTCCTAAACGTAAGGGCCGAGTGAGGGTATTTCCCTCTATACCATCAGCTCTGCCTGGACAGCGAACCATCCCGGAGCTAGCCACGGCTTACCAGAAAGGAGGGGACGCTAATATCCCCACTGATGGAGTGGCGTTGGGAGCGTCTTTTGCATCTGGGGAAATTTCTCTTAACCCCCCAGATCTACGGAACCCAGTGGCGCCAGGACCCTTAAACCTCACCGCAACGATGACACTGGAAGCGGAACCAAAGAGTACTGCAGGCGTTTTGGAGGGAGCCGAAATGGTGAGGCAAGGCCCAGTAACAGCAATGCCATCTGAGAATCCGGAAGCACCAGGAGCAACAGTGTTGAATCCACTGGACCCCGTTGGAGGTGGTGAGTTGCCTCGAGTGGAGGAGGTTGGGGGTCTAGGTGGGGAGAAAGACCTAGGAGTACAGCTGGGGGACCTGGTGGATAAGGATTTTAAGCAACCAGACACAGTTACCCTTGAATCCCTGTGGAAACTAGTTGCCTCATATGGTCCTATGTTTCAAGGGCTAACGAGGCAGTTGAATTTGTTGACCTGGAAGTTGGACAAAGTTTCCCTAGAACATGAAAAGTTACAGCAAGAAAATACCAACAAGATAAGTGAAATACAAAAGAAGGTGAAATTGACGCAGGATATCTATAATATGTTGGTCCAAGACAAACAAGCTGTCAATAGAAAAGTGGAAAATTTGGAGGACAGACTGAGAAAAGTAAATATAAGGCTTCTAAAT
This sequence comes from Rhinatrema bivittatum, assembly GCF_901001135.1. NCBI lineage: Eukaryota > Metazoa > Chordata > Amphibia > Gymnophiona > Rhinatrematidae > Rhinatrema > Rhinatrema bivittatum. Next base: position 80,543,645 of record NC_042617.1, on the reverse strand, counting down.
TTCCCCAAAGTGATAGGGGAACAACCTCGATTAACAGTGAGGAAATATATGCTGGAAGTATTAAAGATACCAACTGAAAGTTTGCCCTCAGTAAATAAGATCTATTTTTTTTACCATACAATAGATCTAATGTAAGAAACCCACCACAGCTTGATATGAATAACCTTACAGAGTTCTTGGAATCGTCAATTGAAATCTATGAGAGAGCGACCTTACTAGTTTCTCTGGTAATTGAATCAGATGTGAGTTTGGTGATGAAGTTTTACTTTCAACATATGGGTGAAAGTTTTATGGGACAAAATGTTCAAATATTTCCGGCATTATCAAAAGCAACACAGGAGAGAGAGGAAATCCTCTCTCTATGAGACAGGAAGTTAAATTGTTGGGGGCTAAGTTTCTTCTCAGATACCCATGCAAGTGTGTGGTTACTTATAATAAAGATGTGTATATTTTTAATGCCCCAGAACAACTTAGAGTATTCCTAGACTCTAGGAAAAGGGTAATATTAACATCCTCCCCCACAGAGGATCCAAGTAATGTTAGATCTATTGATTAAATGAGCTGGTAAATATAAGCTTGCTATGCATAAGTTTGATGAAGGATTTGTATTTCCTCTGTATCTCCCTATTTCTATATTGCTCCCCCCACAAGAAAAGATTGTGGTCTAAAAAAGAAAAATAAAGATTTTTATTATTTGTATGGATAAAAATTTCTTGCAATATAATGTTTCTGTTTTCTGAACAAAGATTACTTTGCTAAGTATGTAAAACTGCATAAATAAATAATTTTTAAAAAAAGCCATTCTTCCTGCTGCTCATTTAGGGGTAGATTTTATTAAAGTACGCCCGGGCATACTTTTGTTTGTGCACCAGGCGCGAATAAGAGTATGCCAGATTTTAATAGATACGCGCTTAGCCGTGTGTATCCTTTAAAATCCGGGGTTGGCACGCGCAAGGCTGCCCAAAATCGGCAGCCTGCGTGCGCCGAGCCGCGCAGCTTGCCTCTATTCCCTCCACCCCCCCACACCTTCCCCTACCTAACCCACCCCCAGCCCTATCTAACCCCCCCTTACCTTTGTTAGAAAAGTTACGCCTGCCTCAGGCAGGCGTAAGTTGCGCACGCCAGCCAGCCGGCGAGCGATTCCCCGGCCCAGGAGCAGTTTCGGAGGCCTCGGCCACGCCCCTGAAATGCCCCCGGGCTGGAACCACACCCACGGTCCCGCCCCCGGATGATGCGCTGCTGCGACACGTCCCCGACACGCCCCTGAGGAAAGCCCCGGGACTTGCGCGCGTCCCGGGGCTTGCGCGTACCGCCGAGCCTATTCAACATAGGCTTGGCGCGCACAGGGGAAGCTTGGGGCGGGTTTTCGGGGGGTACGTGCGTATCTTACGTGCGTACCCCTTTGAAAGTCTGCCCCTTAGGGTGTAATTTAGCACAAGGTGTTGCGAGCGTTATGTGAACACTTGCACCTCATTTTCAATGAGGTAGCTTGCACCTGATTGGGAGGGAAATGACACCTCTACATTTGGAAGTGCTAATGTGCATGTGCTGTTTCCCCTTCCCCCAGCTTCAATGCATTGTTTATTAACCTGGTCAGAAGTATGTATGCCATAAAAGTCCACTTCTGCTTAGCTGCTGAGAGGCCAGCTTTTAGCCAGGGCAATCTAGCCAGGTAAATACCTAATTACCAAGATAAATCACTTTAAACGTTGTTCTGTTAATGCACGCATTTACGGCTAACGTTGATTTCAGGCAATGGTAATCCACATTTATCAATATGGAAGATAAATTAACCTAATTTAGCAAATAAATTGTTAAGCATAAAAATAAGGCCTACAGAGAGACTTAGATTAATTTAGAAATTAATATTGTATCAAATGGACGCATCAGATAACAAATACAACATCTGTGGGAGTTCCATTTATTGTATTATGTATTATTATATCATTAAGTAGTGCATAACATAAAAAACATTTAATTAAACAACAGCCGTACTGACTGATAGCTTTATCTGACAATAATCTGGGAGCCATTCATAAATCTTAAACCTAAAGGAAAAGTCATGTATCCTGATGAATCAAGGAAAGCAAGTCATGGTTGTGAAAGCAATAAGCAATGTATTACTAAGGCACCTGTATATTTAGAAAGATGTGTCCTATGTTCTCCATAAAGATAGAATTATGTTCTGTGAGCACTTTCAGTAGCTGTACAGGTGAAATGAGGATGTCTGAGATAAAGCTTAACCTGTTCTAGAATTCCTTGTTAAATATTCCAGAGACACACTTCTCTTACTGTATTTAAGGCAGCAAATCATATCAGCTGCTCTATTTCTGACCCCCAGCAGGGATTAATTGGAGAGCAGCTCCAGGAGGTCAATAGTCAAACTCATCTCCAATTGGACTTTGCTGCGGGTCAGGGAGCAGTTCAGAGTGAGGTTGCATACTGTAAAACAGAAGCATGTCTTGAATTATTTGTAGCCCAAATCACTTTCAGTTCCTTTTCTCTGTTAAACCTCCCTCCTGTTCACCTTTCCAGTTAAATCCCCTGCTTGTGTGCGACAGTGGGACTTGAACTTTGAAGGACTGGTAAAGAAGCAAGAATGAGCATGAGTTGAAGGAGCAAAGTCCTTCGAGACTATAATAAATACATTTCAGTGCGTTTTTGTTTCTCTTTTCCTTTTCTTTCTCTAAATGTGGAAGAAACAGGGAAATAATACAAACCTTACTATAAGTACTTATTTTACTAATTACAAACAGCTATATATTAGAGGCATTTACTTATGAATTTTGATTTCACACCCTAACCTTTCTGCTCAGAGTTAACTACAAAAACAAACATCTGTCAATGTGCAATATATTTATTTTATTTTTTATATTCCACTTTTCTCGGCGCTTCAAAGTGGATTACATTCAGGTACGGTAGGTATTTTCTTATCCCCAGAGGGCTTACAGGACTCAAACCCTGGTCTCCTGGTATTTTCCTATCCCCAGAGGGCTTACAGGTAGCCCACTGCTCTAACCACTAGGCTACTCCTCCACTGCATGCAAGGATAATGACAATTAAAACATTCAATAAACAACTTAGGTAACACTTCTCCCAATTCAGCTCCACCCACACTCCCAACCAAATCCAACTTCCAACCAAGGAATTGGTTCCATCAACATCAAAATACTTCCCCTAAAATAATTTCCAGAATATTGCATGGTAACTCCCCATAAACTAAATTTAGCAACCTCTGAAAGCTTCCAGAAAAAGCCATGATGTCAGGTTTTGTTTTGTTTTCGGAAGTCTAAATAATTAAATTCTACTTGCAGATCCAAATGTATCAAATTCCATCATAGAGCTCCAAAGTAACTAAATTCTGTCTGGCTTGTCGCAGATACCTTAATTTGAGTTAACCTTAGCAAAGCTAGACCTGTCTGTAGAACTTGAGGGCTGGAATATAACGTGTTGTGAGCCAAATGCACGGATTATTTCTTGACCGGTAGGAAAACTTTAGTCAAAAAGGTTCTACCTTCTAGTGCTATGTGAAATTTCTATACACTCCTGAGTTATTGTTTGGCACACATCACTTGAACATAACTAAAGAACAACCACACATAGTGAAAAAATCTTACACCAAACTAGTGCAGGACATTATAAGCACCTGAAACATGGTCATTTCCCTTGTTATCCTAGAACATATCCATGCTTTGCTGCTATTATATACTACAAAAATCAAAAAGTAGAATTGACTGCCAGGATAGAAGTAATAGCAACAAAAATCATGACAGAATTTATAAATGGGGCAGATAGAATGCACTGATAAGGGCAGTGGAAGAGTAGTATGTTAAAGAAATGAGGATGGGGAAGAGAAGTTCTGGGTGTTGTGCAAGTTATATATGCTAAATCAAATGGAAGATAAAAAGAGGTGAATGATAATGTTAACAAGCACACAGTACCAATATGGTTGTATCAAGCTCAAAGAAGAGGAACGGGGGTCAACCAACATGACACTAGAGCAAGGCTCCAATGTATTCTTAGGCAGCGCATCTTTTTAGTGCTGTTATCTTATGACTGGAAGAGGTAGTCATCTTGTTACCATCATCTTGGGATTGGACTTGGTGGCCATCTTAAAAAAGTATCTGAATCCATGATGCCATCTTGCTAAAGGTTCCGGCAGCTGCACCACCATCGTTTTGCAAACATAACAACCTCTGTCATTAGAGGATTTGCAGATGGTGCTAACACCTTTATGCATCAAAAGAAGTTCTTCCACTAGTGGAAGTGGAGAAGATGCCAACTTAATATAGAAGAAGTTAGCAAGCTCAGTACTTGCTCCCAGTTGCTTATAAAATTTGTTATGGCCATTGTATATATGAAAAAAAAACAACAAAAAATGGACAGACAGGATGGATCAAAAAGGCTTTATCTGCCACATTTATTGTGCTACTATGGGGTCTATATACTAATCTTTTTCCATAGATAAAAATGAGAAAAACTCTTTAATGCATCTGACCCTATGTTATAAGTATAGCCAATAATTCTTACCTCTATTGTACTATGCAAATTATTTTGAGTGTAGCATTCTACCTGTCCTAGATAAAAGAAGAGGAGAGAGGATTTCTCTGGAATTACCTAAAAATCATTTTCAATAAAAAAGAGAACATATGAAAAGGACTGATACATTTACTATGTTTTTGAATAAAAGCTTGTTTATGTATACGAGTCTAGCTATAATGTGCAACAAAAGTTGAGCAACACAAAAATAACTCTTAATGCCGTTAAAATCTGCAAAAATGTGGATTGGCTGATTGTGTGAAAATGCTGTTTACTTTAAAATGAACATAAGAATGTTCCAAGATTTGCATTTCTGAATGCATTTCCTACGTGGGCTGGATCCTCTCTCTTTCCCTTTCATGCCTGTTTGGATTTGCTCCCACCTCCTCCCTCAGTGATGGAACATGTATATACAATACACAGCCAATAATCCAGCTGGCTGAATAACAGTGCTGTGTTAATTATGCAGAAGTAAGAGCCTGTATAGGTTTTGCCAAATGGGCGAAGTGGGGAACATATTGGTTGGCAAGATGGTCCAGTGGGGCAGAGATCTGGGGAGGTAGGAGAGAAGCATGTTCATTGACAACAGCACCCCTGCCCTTACCTCATCCTAGATCCATTGCTTGATGAGGTGGGAAAGGTACATTTTACAACTGTTGTAAACTGGCCCGCTTCTGTTATGTGCTAAGGCGATCAGAATGGGCAAACATCCCATCAACCTCAATAGTTCTCTTCATGCAAAGAGTACAGAAATCTTGAAGAATACATTGTTTTTTTTCTATACATCTGGAAGATGAGGCATAAGCATTTAAGAAATCTTTTGTTCCTGTAATCCCCAATAAAGAGATAAAGCGAGCTATAAAACACTGGGACTTTTCTTTTGAGAATAAGGCAGAATGAAAGCTGAAAATACACTATATATAATGTATAGATTCATTCAAAAGGTAAAACTGAGAAACTTATTTTTCTTACAATTACATTTTCTTTTTTTTTTCTTAAAAGGCTATCATAAATATAATTAGCTGGTACCCAGTGAAATTCCCTAGAGGTCCTTATTCACTCCCCTTCTCCCCAGCCTGACCCTAGCTCACTCTAGGGCCGATGCAATAGGACACTCATTAAAACGGGTGCTCATATTAAGCACCTGTTTCCTAATGTGAGCACAGCCACGTCTCCTGGGCACAAGGCAATATTTAAATAATCTGCTACATTAAAAAGGACACACTAGGCAAGAATTAAGCAACCCTAGCACTCAAATGCATCAGTTACCCAGGAGACATGGCTGTGCACCCACAATTTCAGCAGGCACTCAATCTGAGCGTCCGTTTTATTTATTTATTTTATTTATTTACAATCTTTTGTATACTGCCTATTCAAATAAGAGATCTAAGTGGTTTACAGTGTGTAGCATAAATAATCTTACAATGATAATGTATATAATTTCAACTAATATACATGCACAATAGCAAGGAGCTAAATCGGTCTGGAGTGTGTCTACTGTGCGTGTATATTATGCATCCAGAAATTTTTTTTTCATCAAGCTGCTACATTATACTTTTATTCTTAAACACCACAAGCAGTAGGTGTTTAAGACTATAGGTAGGAGCCACACAGGACAGTATTTTTTAAATTTCTCCTGAGTTCAACTCGCGGATTGATTTAACACCAGCTCTGGGGCTGGAGTTAAATTTGTTGCATTAAATAGTGTGCTTTGGGTACCCAACAATTTTCTGCATTGAGGGTAATAGCTAATAGCCTCATCTACATGGAATTTACATATGATGAGTGTTATCGGCTATGCATTTGTTTGGTCACAAGTTTTGGACATGCTAATCTCCTTATTGCATTGGGTGCTAGTTTAACACATCCAAAACGTGCATCCAACCACATGTGAACCTGTACGCTAAGCTGAGCACACTTTATAGCATTGGCCTGTCTGACTAGCCTCCAACTCCAGCACACTGACCCCACCTTCAGCACCCCTCCCCTCCCAGGATTTCTCAGCCCAACCCAGCACACTCTGATCCTGCCCTCCCCAGCTTGACCCCGGTACTTTGAACTTCCTCCATAGCCCAACAACAACACACTCTGACTCCCAACCCTCCCTGGCTCACTCTCACACATACACAGACCCACAGCCCAAACCCAGCACTCTGACCACCCAAAATTCCCCTTTCCCCAACTTGATCTCATCCTCCTCCTTAGCCCAACTTCAGCATAATCCAACTCCTCTTCCACCCTAACTCCAGCAAAATCTGAGCCCCATCCCCATCCTGACCTTAGCATGTGCCAACCCCACTCCCTAGTCCAACCTGAACACTTCTCTCCACTTACCCAGCATGACCCAGGACTCTCTGACCCCTGTGTCCAGCCTGATCTGAGTAACTCCAACTCCTCTCCCCAGTGCAACCTGAGCACTCCTTTCCCCCTCCCCAGCCTGACCTCAGGACTCTCCAACCCCAGCACAGCCCAATCTTCCCTAGCCCAATTTATCAATCTCCTCTTCTTCTCCCTTCTCAGTCTCTCCTGATACTCTGCCCCTCCTCCACAAACCTGGCTCAAAACTCACCCCTTAGCATAAAGATGTATCTAATGCTATGCTATGTATTGTAAATAACCTTGAATGATTTTTCAATTGGTGAAGTGCCTCCTTGCATTGCAGGGTAATAGCTAATAAGGCTATTAGTCTGCAATTAGCATGAGCTGTACTAATCCTACTGCGGGTATTTTAGTGTAGGTTTTTCACTGCTAACAGCCTTATTATATACCCGGATAAAGTTAGCACTGAAAAACCCACACTAAAACACAAGTAAAGTGTTGTACTGGAGGTGGACCCTTGGCCGGGCGGTCCTCGCGCGCTTGCCTAGGGGCGGGGATGACCCCACAGAAGACACTGAGCCCCGCCGTGAGGCCTGGACGGGAGTCTGAGAGTGGGGAAGCCGGGGACTCTGTGAACTGGCTGCGACTGCGGAGGAGAAGAGCCCGGAGCTCGTGGACGGGAGAGAAAGGTGAGCAGGCCCGGCCACGGAGTGGAAGCAGCCGGGAAGCACAACAGTACCTCCCCCTTCTAGGCTTCCCCCTTACCGGCCTGGGCTTGTCAGGATGGGTCCAGTGGAACTCCATGAGGAGGTCTTTGTCATAGATGTGGTGGGAGGGCTCCCAGGAGTTCTCTTCCGGACCGAAGCCCTCCCACAACAGGAGGTAATCCCAATGACTTCTTCTTCGCCGGAAGTCAAGAACCTCCTTTACCTGGAGGACGTCTTCAGGTTCAGTGGTGAGCTGGGAAGGAGCAGGAAACCTTCGAGAAGGCCAGGTCAAGACCAAAGGTTTTAATAAAGCGAAATGGAATGTGTTGTGGATTCCCATGGAGGTGGGAAGCTGCAGCTTATACGTGACTGCTCCAATGCGTCGGATGATTGGGAATGGTCCAATGAACCTGGGAGCCAATCGTTGTGAGGGCAGATGTAACTTAATATGTTTTGTGCTGAGCCAAACTTTCTGGCCTGGCCGGAACAGAGGTGCAGTGTGACGGTGAGCATCAGTGAAGCGTTTGGTTTTCTCAGCGGCCTGACCCAGTCTCTCCTTGACCTGATTCCAGAGCCGGTGAATCGTCTGTGGCATAGACTGGGCTGCAGGCGAGGGTACAGAAAGCGGTACTGGTAGGGATAGACGTGGCTGGCGACCGAACACTATGGAGAAGGGAGAGATGTTGGTGGCAGAGGCGACGTGGGTATTGTGGGATTACTCGGTCCATGGCAAGAAGTCGGCCCAGTTATCTTGCTGATCATTGATGTAGGATCTTAGAAATGTAGTCAGGGAGCAGTTTTTCCTCTTGGCCTGGCCATTCGCTTGAGGGTGGTAGTCCGAAGTCAGATTCAGAGTAATATCAAACTTTTTACACAGAGACTTCCAGTACTTGGCAGCGAACTGTGGCCCATGATTGGAAATGATCTCTTTGGGTAATCCATGTAAGCGGAATACATTATTCAGGAAGAGTTTTGCCAATTCAAGAGCTGAGGGAGGCTCTGTAGTGGAACGAAGTGGGCCACTTTTGAAAAGCGGTTGATAATAACCCAGATGACCGTGTTGCCTTTTCATGGGGGCAGATCGACAATGAAGTCAGTAGAGATACTTAACCAGGGTTCGGTGGGAGCCGGAAGAGGTTGGAGGAGTCCCCAAGGATGACCAGTTGGAGGTTTTTGCTGTGTGCAGATGGGGCAGGAGTCCACATAACTGCGGGAGTCCTTAACCATGTTAGGCCACCAGTAATGCTTCTTAACATCTCAAGGGTCCGAGCCCGGCTGGGATGGCCAGCAACTTTGAGTCATGGGCCCAGTGGAGGACGCGTTCTCAGAGATGGTGTGGGACCACCGTCTTCCCGGCTGGCACCGTGTTGGTGACTGCAAGGGTTATCAGGCTGGGTTGATGATGTGTCTAGGAATTTCGGGCATATCTTCTGGCTCGAGAGAATGAGAGAGAGCATCCGCTCGGGTATTCCTTGTGCAGGACGGTAGCAGAGTTCAAAGCGGGCCTGTCTGGGGTTCAATAGCTGAGCTTCCTTTAAGTGTTCAAGGTTCTTGTGGTCTGTAAAGATTGTGAATTTATTCTGTGGTCCTTCTAACTAGGGGCGCCATTCTTGAAGGGCCAATTTCACAGCTAAGAGCTCGTGGTCCCTGATCATGTAGTTTTGCTCTGCGGGAGAAAACTTGTGAGAGTAGAAGGAGCAGGGTACTAAGGCCCCTTTGGAGGAATATTGGCTCAGGACCGCCCCTGCTCCAGTGGCGGAGGCAACAACTTCGACGATGAAGGAACTGTTAGGATCAGGGTGATGTAGACAAGGTCCAGTGCAGAAGGTCTCTTTCAAGGCGTGGAAAACAGATTGAGCCTTGGGGGTTCCTAGTCATGGCCGTGAGTGGGGCAGCTAGCGTAAAGTAGTTAGCGATATCCTTCCTGTAATAGTTTGTGAATCCAAGGAATCTTTGTAAGGCGCGGAGGCCTACTGGGTGAGGCCAATCTCAAATTCCTTGAAGTTTCTCAGGTTCCATGGTGAAACCACGATTGGAGATAATGTAGCCCAGAAATGGAAGATGAGTCTATTCGAAGATACACTTCTCTAATTTTGCGTAGAGATGATTGTCTCTGAGATGTTGGAGAACTGTTTGAACATGTGAGTGGTGGGACTTCAGGTCCTTGGAAAAGATCAGTATAGTGTCTAGATATACCACGACAAATAAGTATAGCAGGTCCAGGAAGATCTCATTCATCAAGCACTGAAAGACCGCAGAAGCATTACAAAGTCTGAAAGGCATTACTACATACTCATAGTGGCCATCCCTGATATTGAAAGCGGTCTTCAGATATCCTCCTCAGGCTGGATCAGTACAAGATTGTATGCCCCTCGGAGATCTAGCTTTGTAAAGATCTGGGCTCCTTGTAGGTGATCAAAGAGTTCACTAATGAGTGGCAGAGAGTAGCGATCCTTGCGAGTCATGGCATTTAGTCCATGGTAGTCAATGCAAGGACGTAAACTGCCATCTTTCTTCTTCACAAAGAAGAATCCAGCTCCTGCTGGGGAATCGGAGGCTCTTTTGAATCCTTTATTCAGATTCTCCTTAATGTACTCAGACATTGCTTGAGTTTCCGGTAGCGAGAGAGGGTAGGTTCTGCCCTTGGGAGACATGGCACCTGGTAGGAGCTCAATAGGACAATTAAATTCTCGGAGTGGAGGCAGGATGTCAGCATTTTCTTTGGAGAACACATCTTTGAAGTCAGAATACAGAGCAGGTAACCCGGTAAGGGTTGTAGAGTTCAGAACGGTGACCGCTGTAGACCCCTGTCACAGACATCGGTTCTGGCACTGGGGTCCCCACTGGATTAACTGCAGGGATTGCCAATCAAAGTGAGGTCCGTGTACCTGGAGCCAAGGAAGTCCTAGGATTACCGGATGTGTAGAACTCTTCAGGATGTACAGAGATGTCTCTTCTTCATGGAGGGTTCCCACGGAGAGGTGGAAGGCTACAGTGCAATGAGTAATGTGTCCAAGAAGGTGCTCTCCCTGGATTGATGCAATGTGGAGAGATACTTCCAGAGGTTGAAGAGGGATCTGTGTGACAATATCATTCAGTAAAGTTGCCACTCACCCCAGTGTCCACAAGTGCAGTGGTGGCAAAGGAGCGCGATTCCCTAAAGAGGGACACAGGGAGTAATAATTGGGGGCCAGTAACAGTAGTGCCCAAGCTCGGGACCCCTGCCGGGCTCAGGCTCTTCAGTTTTCCCGGATGTACTGGGCAGGATTGCAGGAGATGTCAGGAACTGCCACAGTATAAACAAAGACCTTCCTTCTTACGTCGAAGGCGCTCTTCAGGAAACAAGAGCCCGTGATTGATCTGCATCGGTTCCTCTGGTAATGGAGGAGGTACCGGTAAGGCCTTCAACTGGGGACTCATAGCACAAACTGGGCGTAGGGCAGAAGGCCAGGAGACCTTACCTCCTAGTGTTGCTGACATAGGCAGTGATCAATCTTACCAACCAGGGAAATTAGGTCATCTAGAGATGTGGGAACTCACGAGCAGCAAGCTCATCCTTGAGGGCAGGAGACAAGCCATCCAGATAGATTGCCCGTAGGCAGTTCTCTTGCCACCCCAATTCCGTGGTTAGTGTCCTGAATTCTACTGTGAATTCGGTGAGTAAATGCGAGCCTTGACGGAGGTGGAGAAGCTGGTGACCTGCAACCGCCTGTTGGCTGGGATCCTCGAAGGTCCACTTAAAAATGGAAATGAAGTGGGAGAGGTGACGGAGGATGTCATCAGAATGCTCCCAAAGTGGGGAAGCCCATGCAAGGCGTGAGAGGATGAAGGTGATCTTGGTGGTTTCACTAGGAAATAATGCAGGCTGTAGTGTGAATTGAATAAAACATTGGTTGAGGAAGCCTCAGCAGAGGTGCGGATCCCCATTAAAATGGGGTGAAGCTGGGAGGGCCAATGATACCCGTGGAGGTGGGGTTTAAGCCCAAACCCCTGAATTGGCCATAACAAAATCCTCAAGTTGAGAGTGTAGTCTCTCTACAGATGAAGTCAATGCTTCCAAGGTTCGTTGTTGTTCTCGGACATGAGCAGCTAGGCCAGGGATGGCCTGCAAGGCGGGAGACTCTGCCGAGTCCATGGCCTTGGCAACCTGTTGTGCTGGAGGTGGACCCTTGGCATGGTGCAGGATAGGTACGGCCCTCTGGTTGGACCTGGAGAGCACCTGCCACCAAGAGGCTGAGCACAGGAGGAGACAGAGGCTAGCTGGAGCTTCACCAATAGCAACCCGGGGTTCCCTCAGGTTGAGCCCTTGGTTACCCGGGCCGCCTGGTCTTAGGTGGACCTCGCAGGGTCTCCTTGAGAGGAAGCACAGGGGAGTGCCCACCATGAACAAGGGTGCATGGTAGATATCAAAACAGGAATGTCCAGAGGTTTCAGATGTCTAGCTTCATTAAAACATTGCTTCACTCCAAATTCTTTCAGTACCGAAAAATGAAGATACGTTTTAATTATAAACTTTTATGTAAGTGGAGTACCACGTAGCTTTAATTTAGATATCATAAAATCATCATAATAATAAATAAATGTGCATAGGGGCTGATCTAATAAACCACGCAGGAAGGATAACTTTTAAACCAGCACACAAGCCAGAAGAGAGTGACCGAGTGGATAGCGAGGATCAAGGCCAGAGTATCAGTCCAGATTGGTCAGCCGAAGCAGGGATCAGTACTTGTAGTCAATCTGGGAGTAGTGAGGTCAGGCAGAGGTCAAGCTCCAGGCAGCGATCAAGAGTAGTCAGTGGACAGGCAGATGTCGGTACCAGGCAGCGATCAGTAGTCGTCAATAGCAAGCAAGGTCAGTACCGTGAGTTCAGTCCGAAGGGTACTACCAGGGATGGAGAGATGAAGGAACAGAAGATGCTGGAACAGGAGACACAGGAGACACTGGAACAGGAGACACTGGAACAGGAAAACTAGAGACACCGGAGTCAACGACCCGATTGCCAAGGCAAGGAAGTGGTGTCTGATCACTTCCTTAAGTCCTGCCATCAATCAGGGTGCGCCACGGAGCTGGGATCCACCCCTGGCCCTTTAAGAGGCTGGGTGGTCCGCACGCACACACACGTGCGCCTAGGGGCAGGGCCAATGCTACGGAGGATGCCGAGCCCAGCCGTGAGGCAGGGACAGGAGTCTGAGAGCGGGGAAGCCGGGGACGCCACAAACTGGCTAAGGAGGAGGAGAGCCCGGAGCTCGTGGATGGGACAGAAAAGTGAGCAGGCCCGGCCACGGAGCGGATGCAGCCAGGAAGTGCAACATAAAGCCCCCATAATAGGATTAAAGGAGAATTATAAAAGCCTTTAAGACTAGACTAGTGATGTGCACTTTAATTAGGGGATGCATGAATATGTCAGGCTCGGATGTTAAAAGCCATCCAGATACACATGTAAATGCCACTGCATGCACATCTTGAAACTTCTCAGAAAGGGGATGTGGGCATTGTCTGGGAGGGGCATGGGTGGTACATGGGCATTTTGGAACTTTAACCAGAAATTTTCTTTTAAATATTTATGCAATTTGGCACGTGCCAAGGCCCCCTGCTGCATAACTTTACTTCTGCTATAGATGGTGTGTAAATAAAAAAAAAATAATGAGCCATTTTGGAGGGGTTTAAAGGGTCTGGGGTAACCAGGGGGAATACAGGGTATCAAACCAGGGGGGTTGGAGGACCTGGGCGAACTGGGAAGGAGCTGGTAAAACTGGCAAATTCATTAACGCGCATCCTTTAAAATCCCCCAGTAGAAGTGGGATTTGCACACAGAGGTGCATGCCCACTTAACATTCAGCACACATATGTGTTCGGTCAAACTATTTTATGAAATGCATATATGTTATAAATAGCCACATACTTGGGCATGGGCTGATGAATGGGCACACATGTGCACCTGTGTGCTGGTTTAAAAGTTATCCTTCCTGCGTGGCTTATTAGATCAGCCCCTATGCGCATTTATTTATTATTATGATGATTTCATGATATCTAAATTAAAGCTACGTGGTACTCCACTTACATAAAAGTTTATAATTAAAATGTATCTTCATTTTTCGGTACTGAAAGAATTTGGAGTGAAGCAATGTTTTAATGAAGCTAGACATCTGAAACCTTTCTACAAACAGATAATTACATGTGCAATCGTATTCAACTCAAATTTCTCTTAGAAACAGAGAGAGAGAGAGAGAGAGAGAGAGAGAAATCCCCTTATTATAAATGCCTCTGACTTGCAGTTGTAATGAAACAATAAAACTGCAGTGATTTAAAGGTAATGACCAATGTTAAGAGCATTTCCTGGAATTTAATTCCAGATCAAAGAGTTGAGGGCAATCATCTTTGTCCTAGGCCCCAACCTGCCAGGGGATTAATGAACAGGAAATGATCAGCCCAGAGATCATTCTGGCCCTAGCTGCCACTCTAGGAAAAGAGGTTAAAAATAGAAGTTAAAATCCTTCTGTGTAGAAGATATGGGTTGCTAGTGACAATTGACATTTTTCTGGCAGTTAATTCCTGCTGCTCTGCACTAGCCAAAATATGGGAATCCCTATGGGGCACTCTTGGCTGAGCCCCACAGGTTGAAATGAAATGCAGCATACAATGATACCAAGCAGAATCCCCAGGAAAGCACCAGAACACTGTAACAGTATTCACAGGATGAAGGTTGTATAAAAGAGAAAATATATAATTAAAGCTCACACATATTCTTATTAATAATATTGTTAAGTGAATGGCAAGTATAGCTGACAAGCAAAAGGTCCTCTATGAAGATCTAGACTTTGATGTTGAAACTATGGTTGATCAAATGATTCATTTTTGCCCCCCCAATCATGAGGGCTGATGTAAGAAGATTTAGCTTAGGCGCTCATGGCTCACTCTTCCTTGGGCAAACACAATGTTGCGAATTTACACTTTTTCTTGCTCATTGCTTTCATCGCAGCGTGGTCTGTTGGACTTTCCATCTGTCCAACAGGCCCGTTTTGTTGAAACAAGAGGACGCGCCTTCCCGGTATCAGCACCGGAAATATGGAACTCCCTGCCTGTCGATACTTTAGAAAACTTCGCTAATGGGGGGCGGGGGTCGAAGCGGGGGGGTGGTCCTGCACTAGCCGGCAGCAATCGCTGCCGGTTTCGCACCCAATAGCGCCACTATAGAAGGTGTAGCTATTGGGCGCGAAGTAGGACATGAAAAGGCCCTTACCTTTTCGCCGTCCACAGCGTCTTCGTGGAGTTGGCCCCGGAGACGCCCCGACTCCTCCTCTTCTGGGGCCGACTCCACCCCGATTTAGGTTGTGCAGGCGTGCGCTACCTTCGGAGCGGCCTTGGATGGAACTTTCCTTCGGTCTCCCCCCCCCCTTCCCCTCCCTAACCCACCCCTATCTACACCCCCCTACCTTTATCGTGAAAGTTATGTCTGCCCCAGGCAGGTGTAACTCTCGCGCACCGGTCGGCCGACGCCGCCGCTCAATTCTCCGGCCTGGGAGCAATTTTGGAGGCCTCGGCCACGTCCCCGAAACGCCCCCGGGCCGGAACCACGCCCCCCCCCCCCTGGAACGCCCCAAATGTTGCGCTGCCCCCCGACATGCCCCCCTAGCAAAGCCCCAGGACTTACGCATGTCCCGGGGCTTGCGCATGCCGCCGAGCCTATGCAAAATAGGCTTGGCACGCTCAGGGGGGGTTTAAAGAGTTACACGCATAACTTATGCGCATAACCCTTTTAAAATCTCCCCCATTATTTCTAGAAATCCAAGTGAACTAACACAACAACCACACTAATGCATTATATACTGGTATGTAAGAACAAACTGAACAATTTTCATTATAGTTTGACAAAACAGAATATATGCTTACTAACTATATTCTTCTCAATAACTAACCATATTCTTCTCAATAACTGGTCCATCAGATGTGACACTGCTCATTCCAGTTGGAAGTTAAAAAAGCAACAACATGCAATGAATAGAGATGTGAATCGGAACCGGAATCGGTTCTGATTCCAGTTCCAATTCACATTGTTAATTTTTTTTTGTGCGGCCCGATCGCGGTTTTGTTTATCGACTGCTCCCGAGCCGATAAACAAAAAAACCCACCCGACCCTTTAAAACTGTCCCCTTAGCTTTCCCCACCCTCCCGAACCCGCCCAAAACCTTTTACAAGTACCTGGTGGTCCAGTGGAAGTCCCGGGATCGATCTCCCGCTCTCGGGGCCGTCGGCTGCCACTAATAAAAATGGCGCCGATGGCCCTTACCATGTGACAGGGGTATCCGTGCCATTGGCCAGTCCCTGTCACATGGTAGGAGTAATGGACGCCGGCGCCATCTTTAAAAATGGCGTGGGCCATCCAGTGCTCCTACCATGTGACAGGGGCCGGCCAATGGCACGGATACCCTGTCACATGGTAAGGGCAAAGGGCCATCGGCGCCCCGAGAGCGGGAGATGGCTCCCGGGACCCCCACTGGACCACCAGGTACTTGTAAAAAGTTTTGGAGGGGTTCGGGAGGGTGGGGGAAGCTAAGGGAACAGTTTTAAAGGGTCAGGGTGGGTTTAGGGATTGTTTTGGTGTGCCGTTTTTCCCGCCCTCCCCCAAAACGATAAGAGAACCCCAGGAACAAAATTGTGAGCTTCTCTTATCGGGAGCCCCCGATTTCTGACGATTTTGATAATATCGTCCAATATTTTCAATCATCTAAAGCCCGATTCACATCTATGTGGACTACAGGAGTCCTACAGCCAAAGTTGACAGAAACAATTCGTAAAGCAGTAATATTTTACCTACTGAAGGCATCCTAATGTGAAAATTATTCTTGTTTCAACTAATTTATAAGGGCCAAAATTATACAACGCCCCCCTCCAATCTTTACAACATGTGTGTTGCACAGGGTAGTATTTTTCTCCATGTGAGATTTTGTAAGTTTGTGTTAGTTTTGCTCGTGGTTTCCTTGTAATAACTATTCTAACAGTCCTCACTTATCTAAAAAACAAGGCACATAGGGGGTCCATGTATGCTGAACCAATTCCCCAGCACATTAGTGGGTATATGACTAAATGAATTGCATACCTACATAGTTAATTAGGCAGTGTTGGATGTAAATTAGGTTTTAGCAAGCTTGTGCAAAATAGTGTTCTCTAGGAATTATTGTGTGTGCGCCAGCCAAGGCCCAAAATTAACAGCTGTCTCAAACCAGATGTAAAATTTCAGAGTGCATGCACTGCACATTGCAAATCAAAATGCCCTGGGCTGATCAGCCTAATGTGAAAGGGCTAGTTTGCACAAGGACTGCCTCAACATAACATTACCACCCCTCTCAGCAATCTTATAACCTCCCTAGCAAGATGTAACATAGCCCCCCCCCCTCCCCTCCCCCACCACCACATCCCAGCAAATATCAAGTACACCCCCCACCTCAACAGACTCATCCTCCCCCAGACATCTTTCAGAATTTCAGGCAAGAACTCTGCTCTCGCCCACCCTGCCTGAGGATGATCATGCGGGGATATCATTTTTCAGGTCTACGGTGAGTTCTCTCCAGCTTCGTTCTTACCTGAAACTCTGGAAAAAGTGAATAAGCCTTTGGTGGAGGGGGAAGATTTAGGTAGTCCTGAGATGCGCAGGGGGGTCCTTTGCAAAGGTTGGAGGGGAGGGGGGGGAGTCTATAAAGAGAGTTATTTGTTGCTGGGGAGAGGTCCAAGTAGGAGGAAGGCTGATGGGGGAGAGATAGGTTTGGGCTGCTGAGCCCCCTCTCTGCTTGTGATAGGGGGGGTTATGAAATCTCCAGTGCTAACTGCCCTTTCATAGGGCTGGTATCTGGCTACAAGAGCTTTCATTCGCAACTACCCAGTTTTCTCCCCCACTATTTTAACACCCCCCCCCCCCGACTTATTTTAGTCCAGTCAATACAGCAACATTCCTCGGCCGGGGCCCTTGCAGTCATGGCTCTGAATGCAGCCACTAGGTGTCACCGCTGTGCAATTGCTATGACACCCTCCCTCCTGGGAGCTGTGATTGAGGCCTTTCACAGCACACTGGAGCAGAGGTGGGAGTGGAACCTGGGTGCCTCTGCATTGTAGTGCACAGTACCGCCACCGAGTCACCATGCTGGCCCTCAAACATGCTAATCTTGCACAGCCCCCTCAATAGGCTTCATGTATTGAGAGTGGAAGACTTTGTAGTTAATTCCATGTTACGTGGTATTAAGCATATATGTTACATTTTTACTGGTGTGCACTCAAAACCTTTTAACAAGCCTTTTAGTCCCTAGGCCCTTTACTCTTTTTCTGTTATGTAACAAAATCAGAAAAGTGAAGTAAGTGCACTTTCCCCCTCCCTCTCTCTGGGTAGCAGGATGTCTTTCCAGACAGGATGCTGGGGAAGAAAAGGCAGCCGTAATTTTAAAGCGAAGGTTCCCAATCCTCGGATAAGCCCAGGCTGAAACTTTGTTTGAAATGCTCTAGCACAATCAATGTTTTGGGCCCTGCTACAAATATTTCCCTTCTTCTAGCCAGACCCAGAATCCTTGCTTCCTCTCCTCTGGTATTTCTAGTACACTTGAGTTTGTGTCTCTCTTCACCTTGGGTTCAAGGAAAGAGAGCACCTTAAGGAAAATGAAAGGCATCTCCGAACCAAGATGCTTTATCTAGCTTTGAGCCCCAAGCTAGCCCTGCAGCTTCCAGATGCAAAGTTGGAGTCAGGCTGTGCATATCTGAGCCTCTCTTACCTAATTCTTATGCATCACATTCTGTCCCATCGGACTTAAACCTTTCTCTGTCTCTTCACCTGCAAAACGACTTCAAAGAGAAGGGCACCTGCAGCCCCCTGCACCACACTGGCTGCACAGAAACTGCTGCCTGGAGTCTGCTGAGCCTCATTCATTCATTCATTCATTCATTCATTCATTCATTCATTCAATGACAGAAGATACATTTCTCGGGTGCTACCTTGCACATGCAGCCACAATGCTGGGCAATTCGGACCTAGTGGCTGCTTTTTTTGGATTTTTTTTTCCTGTGCCTCCTTACTCATTATTGAATTTTGCAAGACCTAAGGAACAAACATAAAGCAGAAACAAAAGTATTTAAATAAATAAATAATGTGAAACAATAAGGCTGAACTACAACAAAAATGCAGTTGTTAATGGGAGCCCTGACAAGCCTTTAGAGAGCGTGTGGGATCAGGTTGTAGAAATAGCCCAGACAGGGGAGGATATTTAATGCAAATTGCTGGAGATGATTCCATTTTATTTTCATTTCATTTCACATTTGTAGACCACTTTCTCAAACAGGCTGACCCAAAATGGTTTGCAGTATAACAATAAAATACAAACATAACATCCATAATTAATATCATTACATTATACAATATAATCAATGCAAAAAAACAAAACAAAAAACATTTTGATCCTAGCCCCAAAACTTGAGCTTCACCTGCAGTTTTGAACAAAAATATGCTGGTAATTAAAGCAAAAGTGAGCAGTAACTCATAATTCACACATTTAGGATGTCCACCTTGTGTTTTGTCTGCCCCCATTACAGAGTGAGGTGGTTATGACAAGAAATAAAGAAGTGCAGGTGATAGGGTGAAGGGACAGTGAATTAAGCAAGCTCATATTCTAAGATAGAACCAGAGGATTTATAACTATTATATAAAACAATAAATCAGTATATTATATACTTGTTATATTATACACAGTTTCTGTTAACAGTTGACAAGGCTATATAATTCCACCCTGGAGTTTAGTGGCATTGAGAAAGCACTCATTCTACTATTGTCTCATAATTCATGATGTCACCATAAGCCTTTGATGGAATTACAGCCTTGCAGTCCATAGCTGCTTAATATTTCTGCATTGGAAATCTCCTAGAAAATATTTCCTATGGAGAAGGACACCAAGATACACAAAATGGATCTATACAGCATCTGGATGCCTTGCACACTTTTCAAGACCTCTTTTCAACCGAGTAATACATTGATCACCTGCAAAATAATTTGGGACCTATATTTTCTTGACTTCTATGCAGATGTGGTCAGACCCTGTGAACGGTAGCCACCAAACATCTCTCTAGATTTTGTAATCAGCTCTTACTCTTGTGATTGGACTCCCTTGTGGAAACAATGTAAAGCTACATTAAATCCGTTCCCAACAGCATGACCTAATGTTGCAATTACAGCACCTTCTATATACAGTAATGTGCCTAGTTTTCAGCACAAACTATATGCCTTTATGATAGTCACATTTACTTTTATTGTTTGCATTTACTAGATTCTGAAATCAAGGTTAACACTAACAGTTCTATTGTGCTTTATAGAAACGACCTGATTTCTAATACTGGCCCCAGTTTATAGGATGTGAGAAAGAGGAGGGATATGCTATAGAGCAGAGGCTCCCCTATCTATGCCACATTAATGAACATTTATTAAAAAAAAAAGCACTTTATTGTTTTTATGTGAAATCACAAAGAAAAACTGCCTATTTTAACGAACCTTCAACACATGCAATACTGTGCCTAGTTTCTAATACAATGACATAAGCGTGAATGTGCTGCTATTTTAAGATCATCTGTACTTGCTTTCTGCAGAAGAACCTAATTCATGTTTTATATGAGAATCATTTCATTTCAAGACTGTTTGGCTGGCCGTGTGTATTAGCTTAAATATTCTTGCTTTATCAATAGGCTTGAGGAAAGAAGTCCCACACAAAGGGCTTATTGATTGGCAAAGAAGTGAGTGATGTGTTCTGTTTCACTCTCGTCGGTGACTCTAGAGAAAGCAGAATCTCTGGAAAAAAAGAGAACTAAAACTTTGATTTAAGAGCACAAAAGAGGGCACTGCCTTAATCCCCAAAGTAGGAAATTGGTCTCCTTCCCGATCGCTTGCTTTAATGAGAGAAGCCACGCGTACCTTCCTTTCAATTTATTCATCCTCTGAGCACTCTGCTGGGGCTCGGCTGCTGAATTCTTTTCTGGTGTAAACAACCCTCCCCCCTCCCCCCAAAAAACAAAACAACAAACACACACATCCCTATCTCCCTCCCAGAAAGAAAGAACCACAGCGATCATTAACGATTCTAAAATGCTCCCAGAATCTCCAGTGAACCTCTGTGAGTAGAAAAGAGGAAAAAGAAATGTACAGTGACCCTCCCCCCCAATAAAAGGAACTTCATTCAATAATGGGTGCGCTTTTCTATTCGGAGGTACCCGCTAAAGGGCTAAAGCCGGCTGGGCGCCCTTCGCCGGGGGAAGGCGGCTTTGTTTACGCCTCATGATGCTTTCTTCCCTTTGCATTTCACCTAAGCAATGCTCCCCTTTCCCGGAGTGAATGCCAGTGCCGTAGCCATCGCGGCGGCCCGCGGCCCAAGGGCGCACTCACTGGATCTCAGGGAGCGGAGCCAAGGCTGCTGCTCCTCCTAGAGAGCAACGTGGCAAAGGCCAGGGGGGGGGGAGGGGGGCTTCCCCCCTTCCGAAATGTTTCCAATCTGCCAAGTGGCCAGGTAGGCTACCGAGGTCATCCCCTTTCATTTAGAAGTAGCAGCAGCTCCAGCAATGCAGTGATGATAAGATCGCTTTTTTTTTTTTCCCTTTGTCCATTTCCAAGGAACTTCCTGGCTGGAATTTGATGTTTGTTTTTTTTTTTTTTTTGTTTGGAGCCGATCTTTAATTCAGTCCCAGCAGCTAACTGAATCCCACCTAGGCAGAAAGGCAGCCTTGATAGCGCGCCGGCTTACATTTTCGGGAGCGGCAGAGAGTGAGACGATCGCAAATGTGATAAGAAAGACAAGGACCACCTCCCACACCCAAGCAAAGGCTTCGTTAGGAAGGCGCCGGCAGCTTAACCCAACTTGTTGGCTGCTTTCTTTTATTTAGAAAGGCAGTGAGGTAAGTTCATTAGTTTGCAGACTTAATGTTTTCTACTGTACCTGCAAACAGCCAGTAACAATTCCAGAGAGACTCTGCCGATCTCACTAACACCTGTCAAGATAAACACATGGCTCTCCTGGGGGAATCAGCCTGGCAACATCACGGAGAAAAGCTGAGGGGGGAAAAAAGGGGAAGTCTTCCACCAGAAAACGGTACCGAGCGAAACCCCGCTTAATGTTGCTCTCCAAACGCTTCTAAGGTCGTGTCTGGGTATCCTGTACAAGTAGGGGAAAAAAAAAAAAAAAACCCCACCGAATCAGTCATCGCTCTTAGAATAAATGTTCGGGAGCGCACAGCCCTCTTAATTTGAGACGTGTAGTTGAAAAGAATTAAACGATCTGCAATAACTGCAATTTGAATCGAGCCCTCTGAAAGGTTGTCTGAAAACACCGTGAGCCGAATTGAATTGCAGTCCCCCGGGACACCCCGATCAAATTACCAGGATTATTATACGTTAGGAAACAGCATTAGAGCGCTACCATAATAGAGTTTTGCCAGGTTATCTTTGCTTCTCCAACATACCTAATTGCATTGGCAGGGAGACGGAGACAAGAGGGGGGGGGGGGGGGTCGTCCGTTAGTGCTGTGCGACCGCTTCTGCATTTCATTCAGCCCCTAACGAGCCCAGCAGCCCCTCCCCCGCTCCCCCGCCCCGCGCCAGCCCGGGCTCCGCTCGTGCCTTATCTTGTATTTTTTTTTCTTCTCTTGCGCGCGCGCCGCGAGATAACTGGACTCGCAGCGAGCCGCGCCGGCTGAACTCTGGGTGAGTGACAGGTGCAATTACCGGCTCCTCGGAAGCGATGCTCGAGTAGAGATGCTCGCCGAGAGGGGCTCGCATTAGCACAAGGAAGCTGGTGGCAAACGGCGGTTTTTGTTTTTTTGTTTTTTTTTTTAGTAGATCGGGTTACCAACACCTGGCCGGAGCAAGTTTAGTCTGACTAGAGAAAGAACAAAAGAGAGAGCTGAAGCCCCCCCCCCCCTCAGTCTCTCGTCTGAAGACGTAAAAGTGAGCTTTCAAAGATAACTGGAACCGGGGAACTCTTGTTCGGAGGGGGCACTGGAGCATTTGCGCTCCTAATTGGGGCGAGAAGGGCACCTGGAAATGGCTAACGCTGCCCCGCACGGCTCCCCTGCGCTGTAATGCATAGGCACGGCTTAAGGTGGCGAGGAGTAAGACGGGAGAGAAGGAAGAAGGCTCGCGCACAATTCAGCCTCCCTCTTTAACTTAGGCTCTTCCTCTGCATTGCATCCGAGCTTCGGTGATTTGCTGTTTGGAGACTGCAGATTTGCATAGCCTTCTCTTCGCGAGCGTGTTTTCTCCCAGCTTCTTTCATAAGGGTGCACCATGCTCTAAAAACATCCTCGGGTATTACTGTCAATTCAGGCAGAGCAGCCCGATGGCTGGGAGAAGGGGGGGAAGGCAGCTGTTTGCATAGCGGTGCTGAGGTTATTCTGGGACTACAAGCAAGTGGAAAGTGAATGAAGGGACAGAGCATCAATTGTGCTCCTCACTCAGCTTTGGTGAAGTGGCATCTTCTTAACATTTAAACGATTGGATGACCCCCGTGGATTATGATGGCTGGGTTCAATTTTTTATCCATCAAGGGAAACGATGTACAGTTTGTAGTCCTTAAAACTGTGGAATACTAAATGACAAAGGATCCCTGTGGCTGAAACTGGCAGGTTTCTAAGTGATCCCAAGCACCACGTTAGGAAGTCCGAGAGCACACTGGATTTTCTGGGACGACTCTATGTGGTTTCAGGGTTTTTTTGTTTTGTGTTTGGATGGTTCTTTCGTTCTTCTGAAAGTGGAAGTCATGGAACGAAAAGAATAAGCGAGAGCCTGGAGAGAGGATCAAAAAGTAAAAAAACCGCCATGCTGGGGGGCAAGGCGTGCTGAAAAAAAAATCCAGGCTGCCAGCGCGGGGCCAAGCGTGCGGGTTGGGGACGGCTGGCCGTGCCGCCCAGGATGGGGCTGAGCCCGGGCAGCGAGCCGGCCCCCGCGGCCGGGGGCCTCCTCCGCCTGGCCCTCTGGCTGGCGCCCCTGACCCTCAGCGGCGTGCTGGGAGCGAGCTGGGGCGCCGCCACCTCGGGAGGAGCGCATCACATCCACCACTTCCACGGGGGCAAACACCTCGCTGTGCCTATCGCTATCTACAGGTCGCCGGCCTCCCTGCGAGGCGGACACGGTGGGTCTCTCGCCGGCACCCGGCTCGCCGGGTCGCTTTATGTGTTTGGCTGCTTTGTAAACCGGAGCCACCGGCTTGATTGCTTGCTTGGTTGCTAGTGCGCTGGCTGGAGGCAGAGTGAAAGGGGGGGGGGGGAGGGGGTTGCCATGGAGTGGCGTGGGGCCCATGAATTTCATTATCGGGATCCATTCCCGGGGCCTCCTAAGTTTTGGCTCAAGAAGGGGCGGGCAGAGGAACGGGAGTTTTCACAGCCCCTGAAGTGAGTTTCCAGACTGGCTCTGCTCCTGCAGGCCGGCCACTTGGGGGGAGAGGCCGAGGGCGCCCTCTGCAGGTTGCTTGCGGTATGGCACCAGCAGGCAGGCCTCGCGCACCCCACGGGCCCGAGGGAGTCTGGAGGGAAGGAAGTGCCTCGTTCTCAGACCTCGCGCATGCGCGCTGCATCTTCAGCCCCTTCTACCCTTAACTTTGGCTGCTGGGACGCTTTAGTTGGTGTCTGCTGAGCGGACAGGAGTCTGTCCCGTCCCGTCCCCTCCCTGCCCTACCCTGTCCGCGAGGAGAGCCAAGTTCGGAATTCCGTCACCTCCCTGCCCGTGGGGATGGAGGGGTCACGGGGCAGCCGCCTGTCGCTCGCGGGGAAGCAGTGGCTCCGGGTGACGGAGACTAGGGAGGAGCATCCAGTGCCAAGAGTACACCAGGCACTGTTGGTTGGGTAACGGTGGCTCGGCAAGACTGAAGACGCTAAGATCAGACTGTAATGCAGTGAGGAATGCTTTCATCTCCGTCTCCTCTTTCCAGTCTTTGCCGTTGCACCTTATCCGTCTCTCTGCCCTGTGTCTTTCATTTTGATATAAATCTGACTGTTCAAAAAGAGCCCTATGATCATGTTTAGTATAAATAGGTCTGAATGGACTAAAGGTTGAGCTTTTTTTTATGCTTTAACATATTCTTTTATTTTTCTATGTAAGCATTTCATTAAAACGATTTGAACAGGGAGAGGGAGTGAAAATAATTTCCTAAACTAGTCGGCTTTACCTGTGTGGTGCTGAGGGCTGTAAAGAATTATTATCACCAAGCCAACTAACTCTGTTTGAAAAGAAATAGATCTGAAATCTGGAATGAAACACATCTGCAGTATAACAGAGAGAAATGGAAGCATGTAGTGGGAGATCCTTTAAAGCATATTTTAAAAAAATGATGAGAAACTGCCCTATATTCATAAAACGATATGTCACTGTTATATAACACATTTTCCCATGTCTTCTGAACAACCAGAAATAAAGATAAAATAAGTTTCCCTGTCCTTTAATAGATGATATACATTTATATTCTAATTTATAATCTGTCCCTTTTTATGTCTTATATTTTGGTTGTAAAATGCCTGCCAAACTTAAAGCAGTGACTAGAAGAAATGAGTTCAGTTCCATTTCAGTAATTTACAACAATGCACTCCTATCTTTGTTGCAAACTAGTGGTTTCTGATGAGAATATGTGGCTTCATTTTTCTTCATTTTCTCATGTTGTCATGCTTCATTTACACTATCATGGATTGTCACTGACAAGGCTTACAAGGTATCAGAGCAGAGCTCCTGGTTAACCTCTGCATATTTATGGATGCTGGCCCACTTTCACACATGAAGTCATTAGGAAATTTTGCATTTTTATTTATTTATATATATATATATTTTTTTTTTTTTGCTGGAAAGAAGCCTGGGACGAAAAGTACCCCAGTCTTAAACTATTTTTAATAATGCCAAAATGATAAAACTAGACAGTTGTGGTCTGTCATTGGAAGATGTGCTAAACAACAGACACTTTATGCAACCAAGCTGTTAGGATAGACGAATACCTTTTAAGAGTTCTTGAGAGAAAAAGGTTATAATGTTTGTCAAGATCACCTGGTCCCCAAGGTAGTAATATTTTTCCATTAAGAGCTGCTAGGCCCCTTTATGTATTTGTCATAAGTATACTACAGGTGGCTACATCAGTTGTTGTTTTCTTCATTTATTGTGGCACAATGTGCATTCATGGGGTCACAAAACATTTCACTACTTGCTAGACATTCCCCTTGAGTACTTGGTGACTCACACCAAGATGTAGTGAAATATTCTGTGAGAAAACAGCCTGGAATAGATTCTTCAAAAATATTTGTAAGTGACATTTCCTTGAAATTAGAGTGTCAGGGCAGTAGGAAATATGTAACTGAAAATCATACATAGTGACTGAAGCAGTGTTTTTTGAGCTGTGCAGCAGCTGTTAAAAACCCCAACCATCATCTTTAACTTTCTTTTTCCCGCCCTCCCCCCACCCCAGTACCAAAGTACTTTTAAATTTGGTTTCCATCAGATCTTACTAATTTGAGGTTTTCCAAAACTATCCAGCTTTGCCTTAAACAGGAAAGTAACGTGGGCTAATCAGACTACTCAGATTAAAACCCCACTTTAATGTTCTACTAGATAGGCCATTAGTGCAGCTTAATGAAGTCAGATGTAAAATATAATTTAAAAGAATTAAAATGTCATTTGGATATTAGAAATTATGAAGTGGGCATTAGACAATGAAGTGCGTTTGTAACTGTGGCTATAATATCCTTTTATCATTTTTTGGCTGAGAAGGTGTTGCATGCAAATTCCATTGTATTCTGATACTGTGCAGTGGACTTCATTTTTTCCAGCTCTATCCTGATGACTACAGCCCAACCTAACTTGTGGGATAAAGTTCAAATAGTTGCAGCTGAGTAGCGGACAAAACAGATAGAATTGCAGAAAAGTAAGATTGTTTTTAATAATAGGCTATAAAAATAAAATATTTATTTTTCCACAGTTGATTTTGTCTTGGCTGCAACTCTGAATTTCATCTTGTAATTTAGGCAGGGCCCTAAGCATGACACAGTACTGTAGAATCGTTATCTTGCTAGTGTAACAAAATTGTCAGAATAACCCATGGAAAAATTCGAAAAAAGCTATCAGTGATGCTAGATAGTCAAATTACCAGATGATTTTGGATTGCTTGCATGCCAATCAGAGCCACATTTCATGAACATTAATTGCAATCAGGTTGTGCTTAAGTCAGTTTACTGTCCATACTGCTTACAGAAGGGCACACGTTCTCTGTAGTGGGACATTAATAGGGCTTATATTTTGCTTTAATCTCCCATTTCCCATGATTGAGCATTGCATTGTTTTGTGCTGCAGGAGGCCACATTACTACAGTCAGCAAGGCAAGGCCTGTAGGCACCTTCAGGTAATCTGATGGTTGCAGTTTTGTTTTCTAGCAGAAAACACAAAGCTAAATATATCTGGATTCCACTCAGTAAGGTATGCAACAGAAACATAAAAATTGCACTGGGTAAAATTAGCGGAAAAAAAACCAACTTTATATCCTCAGTATATTTTGACTTGAAAAGAACTTGCTACTGACATGGCCAGGATTTTCTTATCTTCAGTTGTGAATGATTAGTGATGATAGCAATAGCCTGGAAATGTGGATGTTTTGTTGCTGAAGAGAGCAATTTGCTTCTACATTTCTTCTCTGTGTTTTCCAGTTGAAAAGATCTGATTTTGTTGTACATTTTTTGGCACGTAGTAGGACTTCCAATAAATTTGTGTTGAAATCATGTGCTTTAATATTTCAAAATTATTTAACAGAAAACCCATATTTATTCACTTGTTTTGTAAAAGGGAAGAGTGACATCTATAGTCTAATGACAGCTAAAATACTGCATTATGATTATGATTATTATTAGTTTAAATTATGCAGCAGTGAGATGGCAAATAGTACTTATCAAGGTAAACATGTTACAGGTAACAGTTCTTTCTGCAGTAGGACGATGTAATCTGCTTTGACCAAGGAATGAGTCCTCGGAGTTATAATATTAAACTCTTAGATTGCAACTTTCCATTTGTCTAGCTGTAATGGTTAGGTCTAACTGAGAAAGAGCTATTTTCCTCAGAATCATTTGTTACCATGACTGCAACAAAATAGTCTCTGAACTATTCACTGGTATCTCAGTGACAAGATCTTCCTTTCAACCTTTTGTAGCCTTTATCAAGAGCACTTCACAGAGAGGCGGATGCATCAGAGCGTGAAGGGGTTCGCAAAAGCGATGACGCGTGCAAGAGTGGCAAACAGTGCGGGTTATCACATTTTGCGAAAAATAGCGTGTGCTATTTTTTGTTTTGAACCTGCTCGCTCATTGCAAGCAGGATCGCTAATGAGCTGAAAAAAGCATGTAAATCAGCTTCTTAGCTATTCTGCAGAAGTTAAATATTGCACAGATAATTGCGCAAGTGGGCGATTTCCTGCGAAATGTTGCTGCGCCTCAGTGAGGAGTAGTTAACTTTCTTTGTGAAAAACTAGCAATTTCTTGCCAGCTTTTTAATGTGGAAATTAGCATGGAATCCATTTGCATAACATGCATATAGTCTGGCACCATGAGAAAAACATCTTGCAATATCAGGTCATTCCCGTGGTGACTTCCGTGAATTGATACAGTCATTTCATAGTTTCCTTAAAAAGAAATTGGATCCTGATCTTATTTTCCTTATGCAATAGAAAACCTTCATAATTAGCTGAATTATCTGTTCTTTGCTTGGGTTACACATGATTCCTCCCCTCCCCACTCCAAGAATCTCCATTATAGACAAGAGGGTACTATTTCTGTTTAATTGGGTCACGCCTCTTAGTATGGAACATTAGGGGCCCTGAGGAGCCATGAGAAGGCTCACCTTAGCCACAAGATGAAGCCCTGGGCTCAGTCAGTGCTGGTTGTCTTTTTGTCTGTACTATTCAAAGGTAAAAGCTGGCTGGGGACGCATTTTTACATCATGGTGAGCTCTGGAAAGAGGGTCTGAATACTAATGTAAACCAGTTAGGTTCCCCACCCCCAACTCTAGGGATTTATTTCTCTCTAAAACTGCAGGGAAATTAAAATATTGGGCAAAATGTGTGTTATTGCAAACTTTTGCCAGTCTGCAGACTCCCCCCTCTTAGTGGGGCGTATTTACAATGTCAGTTGGTGTATTGCCTGTATCAGACTGGCAGCATATTTACAAACCAGTGACAAAGCAGTTGAGAAAGCTAATAGTAGTGTACTTGTTTTCATAAAGAGCAGGGCCACTAGTAGAAAGAGGGAAATAATGTTATCCCTCTACAAGTCTCTGATGAAACTGCACCTTCAGATCGATGTTCTGTTCTGGAGACCACATCTACAAAAGGACATTGACATAGCAGAAGCATTTCAAAAGGAGGGACGCAAAAATGGTGCATCTACTGCACTGTAAGTCTTGGGCCTGATTTACAAAGGCTTTTTTCTTCCATTCTGTGTCTACGGGAAATAACTTTGTTAACAGGCCTTGAGAGTCCGAGGGGCCTATTTACCAATGTGCTGGCTCAGTGTATGGCAGTGTTCAAAACAGCGAATAGAATGCTAGGAATGAGCCAAAAACGAATGGAGAATAGCAAGGAAAATTTCATATTGCCTTTGTATTGAGCCATGGTGCAACCACACTTTGAGTGCAAGGAAGGGGAGAGTGTTCATGACAAGTGAGCAGATTGATAAGTTCCAATGACAGGTCAGAGAGATTTTGGCATCAGCAGCTCCTCGAGCTTGGAAATATCTACATGTGCTGGGGATCAATGGCAGCAGCTATCAAAGTGGTCCCGTAAGCGAGGGCCCATATGTACCCCTTGCAGAGGAGCTTGTCGTCCAGGTGGTCCCCCCAAAAGTAGGGATTTTGAATAACCCTTGCCCATCACATGGCAGGCAAAGAGGAGAAAGGGTTGAACTTGGAACCTCCTCACTGCAACGAGGTAACCACAGACACAAGCAAAACAGACTGGGGAGTGCACTGCTATGGCCATGTAGTGCAAGGACAGTGGGAGAGACATCATATGCTATAAACAGATTAGAAGCCCAGGTGATCAGGTTAGCACTGAAAATCTTTCTACTGAAAATCAAGGGGAAAGCAGTCAGGATTCTATCAGATAGATAAATAAACATAGCCTGCTATGGTGGCACTATTTATCTATCTATCTATTATACTTGTATCCTGCAAATTCCAATAACAAATTGATCAATGCATGTAATAGTGCAGACATTCATACATATTAAACAATCAGACATTCATATCCATAATCTTTAATTACTAATATAAAAGCAGTTCAAAATTCAGCATCAGAAACATTTGTATAAAAGATAGATTTGAATTTCTTTCTAAAGAATTTGTCCTTGAAAGCTTTAGCTGTCGAGGGCAATTCATTTCAAAGCACAGGCCCAATTTTGGAGACGGCTCTTCATTAATTTGTTGTAATTTATAGGAGGGGGGGGGGGACCCTAAGCAAATTTAATCCTTCAGAACACAGTGAGCTACCTGTAGTCAGAACAAACCAAAGAATACAATCCGCAGTGGGAAAATTGTCATAATAAAATAATCTAAAGACTACGGTCAATAACTTGAATTTTACTCTTTCTGCAATTGGAAGCCAGTGCAAAACTACTAATATGGATGAAATATGATCATTATATTTGGCACCTGTAATGACCCTCGCTGCCCCATTTTGTATTAATTGTAATACCTGAAGCAGTTTGTTAGGTAACCCCATAAATAAAGTGTTGCAATAATCTATCTTGGAAAGCACCAGTGCCTGGACTACTGAGCGGAAATCTACAGGGGATAATAAAGACTTTAGAGGGCGAATCATTTGTAATTTTGTGAAGGCAGCCCTTGCTACTGACTTAATATGTGGTATTAAATCATCTGCAAATCTAATTGTACTCCCAAATTTCTCGCTCCAGTAACGATGGGTATTGCAATATCACCAAATTTCATCTCATGCAACTCCCCCATGTATTTATGACTAATATATGAAATCATAGTCTTTTGACATTTAGCACTAGTTTATGTTGATTCAACCATGATTGAATTGCAGTCATACATTCCAAAACCCTGCACGCTGGTAGCATGTTATCTGAAGCAAATGGCAGAATAAATTGTAAATCATCTGCATAAATGTAATATGGAATCCTGAGGGTTTGAAACAATACAACAAGTACGCTGCAGATAAAGAGCATTGATGATAAAGAAGAATCTTGCAGAACTCCCGATGCTACCACTCACCAAGAAGAGGAATTCAATTTAGGGGAGTGCAGCAAGAAAAAAATTGTTACATTTGAAAATTCATTTTGTGGGGACCCTAATTCATTTCTTTAGTTTCAAAACAAAACATGTATTTGTTTTTTTTAATTTGATTTGTTTTCGTTTGCCATTAAAGTCAATGAGGGAAGCACTTTCAGGTAATTTCCAGCCTATATTGGGCTCCAGATTAGGTGTTTTCTAATCAATTATCTTAAAACTTGTGGGAAGAAATCAACAGAAGGGGAAAAGAGCTCCAAGGTACCTAGAAACACTGAAGAGACTAGATAGTGGCACAGAAAATGCCATTAATAACCTATGACTCCGTAAAGGGGCAAATGGGTATTAGCATTGGCAGAATTTCACAAGTTACTATGAGAGGAGCAAAGAAGCAGAAAAAGTGTGAAGAAAACCCCATCTCTAAAAGAGGGTACCAGTAACAGTGTCATGAGCACTTGATGGCATCTCAACAGGAAAACTGGTACCCAAAGTAGCATTCGTATCCTAAGAAAGCAGGAAGGGTGTCAGAGAAACCTGCAAGGCAGGCACTGATAAAGGGGCTAAGCAGCACAAAGAGTGGCTTGAAGACTCCAAAGCACCATAAGAGGTGCAATGCAGCCCCAACCCACCCCCAACTGGCAAGATGTTAGGTCTGGGGTCTGACAGCTAGGCAGTGTGGCAAAGAGAACTCTAAGTTGTATGATCTGGGCATGGAAGCAAGGCTGCATGGCATAAAGACCCCCAAGGAGCAGGATGGAATTCAGATGTTCTTGTAGAATAGACATTCCAATTAAAAATGTTATCACATTCAGTACATTGCATTGGTTTCTCTAATTATTGCTGTATAGTTTTCCTGGAAAGTGGTGATGGCTACTTTATTTAGAAAAGCATATTATTTAGCTGACCTCAGGCTGTTCCATCTCCCGATTTTCTGGTTTTGCATGAAATCTCTCTCGCAATACTCTGTTATCACATTCAGGACATCAAAATGTTGTGTCTTGAGCATTTTTTGACTTGTGCTTCTATTTTGCCCTTCAGAATGAGGGCTTTTTAAGATTAAAAAAACACCCCAGTATAATCAATCATTCTCAATGGGATGGGAGAACCAGGCTGAGATTTTAGAAGGAAAGGAATAACTATGGAACAGGTGCCACCATACCCTTGTAGTGATTAGACTGGTGTCTTTTATTGACGTTTTTCACATTTTTTGTTCCAAAAGAAGGCACAAGAAACAATGACATGAACCACTGATGGTACCTCAAGTGGCAAACTGTCACCCAAAGTGGAAATTGCATCCTAAAGCAGCATGAAGGTGGAATGAAGCAGAAAAGGTGGCAGAAAAAAAAATCTCACAGTAGGCACTGATAAAGGGGCCAAGCAACACAAACAATGGCTTCAAGACTCCAAAGTAACATGAGAGGTGAAAAGCAGCCCCCCCCCCCCCCCCCCCCATCAGCAAGATGTAAGGTCGGAGGTACAACAGCAAGGCACAGTAGCAAAGAGAACTGCATGAAGGCAAGTTTGAGTGGCACAAAGATCCACAAGGTACAGGGTGGAATTTGGATTTTCTTGTGAAATGGGCTTTCCAAATGAAAATTATATTACATTTAGTACATGGAAATGGTTTCACAAAGACAGGGGGTTTATGGTTGTCAATTTTTTTTTTTTTTATAGAAAATGTTTTCTATATTCAGTAGTTGAACTGGGGCTTCACATTTCCTGAATTTGTGGTTTTGCATGTTCTCTCTTAGTACTCTAATCTCTTATGTCCTTTAGTACAGTAAATTTCTCTTGAGCATCTGTATTTCTTCCCCTGAATGAGGCCTTTTTTAAATAAATCATCTTAATGAAATCAACCATCAGAGAGAACCAGACAGAGATTGTGTAGGGGATGAAGAAAAGGAAGTAGTCGAGAACAAGTGTTATGCCATGGTAGTGAAAACTTTATCTTTATTGACTGTTTTCAAAGTTTTGTTTTGGGGACAAAACACCCCAGGCCAGAGTAACACAAACCAAGAAGAAAGCAAAGCAAGTATTGGAAGAATGCCCCAGGGTTCCAAAAGAGGGCATCAACAACAGTGACATGAACCCTTGATAGTACCTCGAGTGGCAACCTGGCACCAAAAGTGGCATCAGCAGCATGAAGGGGGAAAGATGCAGAAAAGATGGAAGAAAAAAAACCCAAGGCAGGTACAGATGAAAGGGCCAAGCAGCACAGAGTGGCTTCAAGACTCCAAAGCAACATGAGAGGTACAATGTTGCCCCCCTCCCCAGAATTGCAAGATATAAGATCTCGGTTATGACAGCAAGGCACAGTGGCTAAAAAGAACTGCAAGGTTCAAGGTCTGGGCATGGAAGCAAGGTTGATTGGTGCAAAGATCCCCAAGGTGCAGGGTGGAATTTGGATTTTCTTGTGAAATCGGCTTTCCAAATGAAAATGATATCACATTCAGTATATGGCAATGGTTTCTCTAATGATTGTGGTGTGGTTTTCTAGGAAGTGGTGAGGGCTGCTTTATTTATTAACTGTTTTCCATATTATTTAGCTGACTTCAGGCTGTTCAATTTCCTGATTTTTTGGTTTTTCATGAAATCTCACATTATTCTAACTGTTATCACATTCAGAACATAAAAATAGCTAGCCGAGCATTTTTTTTTTCTTATGCCTCTATTTTGTTCTTTAGAATGGGATTTTTTTGCACAAGAAAACCACCCCAGTATAATCAATCATTCTCAATGGGGTAGGAAAACCAGGCTGAGATTTTAGGAGGAAAGGAAGAATTATGGAAGTTAAAAGTTCTACTGTGCCCTGGTAGTGAAACCAGTGTCTTTTACTGACTTTTTTCAGATTTTTGTTCTGGGAATAAAACAGCCCAGTATAACAAACCAAGAAGAAAGCAAGTGTGGGAAGAACACCTCAAGGCTTCAAAAGAGGGCACTGTGACATGAACCATTGATGGCATTTCTAGTGGCGAACTGGCACACAAAGTGGGAATAGCATCCTAAGTCAGCACTACTTTTTGGATTCTTGCTGCTTTGCCTTTCCCTATCCCTGACAGGACTGATTCTGTCACTGGGAAGTAAGGATTAAAATGATTTAAAATTTTGCAGTAGTATTGTAATACACACCAACTGTGCCAGTGCCATGCTGATGGGTATGTGTGGGCAACACAGAGACACTGCTGCACTAAATATCACACTGCTGCTGGCACTTGTTCTATAACATTGACAGGCTTCACAACACAGCCTGGTTTGATTCAGTCTCTACCCTGTCCTCAGTGCTCCCCTTGTGCCCACTGCCTAGAATGCCCACTGCTCAGAGACCAAATCAGTACCAGCTCTGCAAGCAACTCAACACTCTGTATCCAGTCACCACAAAGCAAAAAAAAAGGGAATAATAAGCAATAGAAGTCTGATCTGAAACACAGAGCTTCAGATGCAGTGCTTCCTTACTGCTTTCCACTTTTGTGAGATTGACTGGCACAGTAACAAACCATAAAATGGGCAATAGTGAAAACATTGATTGGGAAAAGTAAACTTTGTACTCAGAGAGAGCTCAAACAGCAGATGCTTCCAGACAATACCTTCAGAATGCATGCACTACAAAACTCTGACATGTTCAGTCTTCAAGTCTACAGCGTCACTGTACCTGGTGTGCTGCGATAGATCCAATTGGCAAATTGCTTCACTGTGGTATGTCATCCCTGTTGTCTCCTTGACAACACATCCATCCTACCCAGGTCTTCTGACTGCCTGCTCTAAACTGTTTCAATTTTTAACTGTACACCTATTGCTCGCCCTTTGATTTCTATGAGTCCATTGACTATAATGGCTTATAGAAATCATTTAATTTCAAACAAATGAAACAAATAGGATTCATTTAATTCATGGGGCTCCCTCAATTCATTTTTGGGGCCCCACGAAAGAAATTAATTGATCCCCTATTCAATTCATATTTATATGTCATTTTAAACTAAGGCACATGCCTAGAGGAATTATGATCTATAACAATCTGCCGAGTCTACTTTGACAGATATGAATCAAACCAAGAGTAGAATGATTTACTGAATCAAAGGCTAGAGCTACGTCAAGTTGCACCAACAACATGGAATGACCCTTATATAATAATATGTGAAGTACTTTCTCAAATAAAGAAACCAACAGACATTCCATTCCACAACCCTGTCTGATTCCTAAGTACTGTGCATCAAGTACCTTATTACAATGTCAAGAACTCCTCAATTTGTAACACTACTCATTTCTCTAGTAACTTAGAGACCCTGGCTAAATTTGATATTGGAGGAAAATTTGCCAGACTTCCTTATGTGAACAAGCAGGGTAGAACAAGAACCATCAGATAGCAAACTAAATAGAACTACTGATGGAGTGGGCAGAAGCCCACCTACTAGTGATCTTGACATGCCATATAATCAGAATGAACAATGTTCAGGCAGACTTCTTAAGCAGGCAGACCTTAGACCCAAGGGAGTGGGAATTAACAGAGGAGGCATTCAGCCATATAGTAGCCAGATGGGTGTGCCTTCAGCAGGACCTAATGGTGATGTGAAAAAATGTCAAGGCAAAGGAGTTCTTCAGTCAAAAGAAAGAAGCAGAGATGAGAGGACTAGATGCACTGATACAGCGCTAGCCCACAGACATCATACTATATGTCTTCTCGCTCTGACCGATCATCAGAAGGATTTTGAGAAGGATCGAGGACCATCAGGGGACTGTTAACCTGGTAGTCCCAGACTGGGCAAGATGCAGATCTGACCAGGCTAAAGGTAGAGAAACCATTGGAATTCACCCAACAAAAGATCTCTTCAAACAGGGGCCAGAAGTCATGGAAGATCTAACACCATTCTGTCTTTGGCATGACTCTTGAGAGGCAGAGTCTTCGTAAAAAGCATTTCTCAGTACTGGTAATCTCAACCCTATTAGTGAATGTAGGGGCTCACAAAGTTCCTCAGGCTGCTCTTCTATGATCCATACTTCTCCTTTCTTATACATGCCTTGCAAGAGCCCCTGGAGACACCAGGATTCATTCAGGTGCGGTAAAGTCATGGACACAGTCATTAAATTTACACTTCCTTGTCATTGCTGGCCAATGGGGAAATATGTCCCCTGAGGATTCAGGTAGCAAATAACCATAGAGTCCAAGAATGGTGGTTAAAGGAAATATACTTAAAGTTTGAAAATAAGAATCCAGGCCAGTAAGTAAGACATTAGGAACAGCATCAGAAAAATCATTATAAAAAAAGCAATAGTCTCTTTGTCCATGGTAAATTCCCTAGTTGTTCTTCTCCCAAATGAACCAGTGTTCAAGTCTAGAATTATTATCTACTGAAGGATAGGATAACCTCTCTCAAGTTCCTGCATGAAACGCGGGTTGGAAAAATAACAAAACCCCTTGTTCAAAAAGAGATAACTCTATGAAGTCTCTGCAAAAATCCCAGCCTCAAAACTCCAACACTCTTCAACCTCTGCTGAAGACTGGTAGCAAAGACAAAATCCAGACCACAGCCCTTCAAGATAGCAGGGCTTTGCCTTTCTCTCAGGCAACTGGTTCAAAATTCAAAAAACTGCCAAAATCATCCAAAACGTCAATCTTCAACACATCACTCTCAAAATCTCCAATTCTCCTCGAGCACCATCTACCAGGGAAGGAGGCAGATCCTTCCTGATCAGTCCTTTTGGGGAAAGGCAATGACCAAGATCATATGCTCAGGGGAAAATTTATATTTCTTAGCCCACAAAAAGGTGGGAATACAGCAGGGGGAGGACCACCCCCCCCAAAAAAAAATAACAACCCTCCACATAACTAAAGGGCAATATATTAGTGATAGGCAAAGCCGGGTCACACTTATCTACATTAGAATTTGGAGGATCTTTGAAAAGTGATGTAAACAGAGGTAAGTGCTACCAGTCAGAGCCAATGGGGGTCATTTTCTAAAGCTATCGCACACACGATAGCTAGCTTGGGGCGGAGTCGGCCCCAGAAGAGGAGGAGCCGGGGCATCACCGGGAACGACTCTGCGAAGATTTCCCAGACAGCAAAAGGTACGCATACTTTTCGCTGTCATTTTCGCGCCGAATAACTGCACCTTTTATGGTATAGTTCTTTGGCACGATGCCAGCAGCGATCACACCGCCACGGTGCGATCGCTGCCGGCTAGCGCAGGGCAACCCCTTGTTCCCCCCCCCCCCCCCGCATCCCGTTACCTCGGGATTCACTATGCCTTGTGGCATTAGTGAATCCAGCCCAATATGTCAGTAATTCTATAATTGCTCCAAGATAGGCTAGACAAGAGTCTAGCAGTCAATTTGCTTAAAATGCTGATTGCAGCTATAACATGTTACAGGGAGCAAATTAGGGGCTCGTCCTTGGTCTCCTGTCTGCAAGTAGTCCATTTCATGAAAGGAGCAAAACCCTTGTGCCCTCCAATAAGGCTGCTGGTACTATCCTGGGACCTGAACTTGGTCCTGAGAGCATTAGCAGGGGCCCCATTTGAGCCTCTAAGGCAAGACTGTATAAAAGAACTTATTTAAAGATGGTGCTATTGGTGGAAATCTGTTCGGCAAAGAGAATCTCAGAATTACAGCTATTATTTTGCAGATACCCCTATTTGTCCTTCTCAAGACAGTAAGTCATGATTAGACCCGTTCCATTGTTTTTTAGGAAGGTGGTCTCTGATTTCCATCTGAATTAGGAATGGTTTTATTCAGATTCAGGAAGAAGGACTGTGGTGATTGGAGGAAAGAGCTCCCATTCTTGAACATGAGATGAGCTATTTTAAGATACCTGAAGGTTGCTAACACCTTTAGGAAATCAGATAGGCTTGCTGTATTGTTTGCAGGGACACACAAAGAAGAAGTGGCCTCCAAGGCATCCATAGCTCTCTGGGTTAAGGAGTCTAGTATCGGCTAGGGATGTGAATCGTGTGATCAATCGTCTTAACGATCGATTTTGGCTGGGGGGGGGAGGGAAATCTGATCGTCATGGTTATTTTTGTTAAAAAATCGTCAAATCGTAAATCGGCGGGAAAACCGGCACACCAAAACAACCCTAAAACCCACCCCGACCCTTTAAAACAAATCCCCCACCCTCCCGAACCCCCCCAAAATGTTTTAAATTACCTGGGGTCCAGTGGGGGGTCCCGGCGTGATCTCCCGCTCTTGGGCCACGGCTGCGTTAATAGAAATGGCGCCGGTAGCCCTTTGCCCTTACCATATGACAGGGCAAAGGTAGCGCCGGCGCCATTTTGGTTCCTGTCACCCGATGTCACGAGTGCAAGAGATCGCTCCCGGACCCCCGCTGGACCCCCAGGGACTTTTGGCCAGCTTGGGGGGGGCTTCCTGACCCCCACAAGACTTGCCAAAAGTCCAGCGGGGGTCCAGGAGCGACCTCCTGCACTCGGGCCGTATTGCCAATATTCAAAATGGCACCAGCGCTACTTTTGCCCTCACTATGTCATACGGGTGGGTTTTAGGGTTGTTTTGGTGTGCCAGTTTTCCCGCCCTCCCCCGATTTACGAATTTTTGACGATAAATCAATACATCGGGGGAATTGCTATTGTATCGCGGCTCTAACGATTTTTGACGATTTAAAATATATCTCACGATTGTTTTAAATCGTCAAAAAATGATTCACATCCCTAATATCGGCCTATATGTCGAGAGGTAAGCCAGTCCAAGACGGTGTAAGGGCACACTCAACAAGAGCCTAGGTGGCATCCTGGGTAGAATACAAGTCAGTATCATTCACAGAAATCTTCAAGGAAGCTACATGAGCCTCCCTACACTCATTTTTGAGATACTCCAGATTAGATCTTCAGGAAAGAGAAGATATGGCATTTGCCATGAGGGTCCTGAAGGCAGCTGTAGGTCACACCCACCCAGGACAGGTATTCCTTAGTTACATCCCAATATTCTGGACTGGTCTGTCTTGGATGACTAGGAAGGAGAAATTAAATTTACCTCATGCCTGTTAATTTCCTTTCCTTTAGTCCTGCCAGACCAATCCAGAACCCACCCCAAAGTAGGGCTGGTCGTTAAAAAAAAGAAAAAAAGAAGAGTGGAGTTCTTTTTTCCTTTTGTTTTGAGGTAAAGTAATAGTGTTGCATAAGATAAGGGGAACACCCTTTTTTCTCCGGGGAAGTACAGCCTGAAAAAAGAAGGGTGGAGCCAAGTTCAGTTTTCTTTTTCAATTGCCTTTTCAATGTATTGTGAGATTTATGTTTTTAATTTAGCCTTGTTGATTGCCTCCTGGTTCAGGGGATTTAATATTTTTGTGTTAATTCTAAGATGGATTCTTTGCATCAGCTTGAGAAATAGGGCTATTGACATCTTCCATGCTGTACCTGGCTATATAGGGAGGGATGTCAGGACAAAGATCTTTCCCTCTGCTTCCATCTGCTGGTAGGAGGGACAAAACCCAATTATCTGGACTAATGTAGCAGGACCAAAGGAAGGGAAACTAACTGGTATTCAGAAACTTTAATTTCACTTCTGTGTCTTATTACCTCCACAGTATTATGGTAGGGCCCCTTATGTGACCCTGAATAGTGCCTCCCCCACCACCACCCAATAGTAGTTCCATGCCTTTCTCCATGGCATAAGGGATTTCAAGCACCAATGATCAATCCCATACTTTTTTGTATGAGGGAAGGGGCTCTGAGCCCCAAGGACCCATCTCAAATTCCTTCCCCATCATCTGGTCTCCCCCAGGTAACCTCCACTCTGACTACTCCAGCCACTACTGCAGAAAGTTTCTTCCAGGCAACAGTGATCCTCTCTCCCTCCTGCCCTGCTGGCTCAGATAAGGAAAATGGCACCAGCAGACCTGATGGTCTTTTTTGCACTACACATACAGGGCAAAAGAGATTGTTGATCAACCATTGCCATTATCATCTTTTGAGCCAGTGGGGCAGGAATGAATGGGGATTGCTGCTGCCTGAAGACCCTTTCTGTGCCAAAGGATGAGGTAGGTGAAGCTGGAAGGGATCGGGGGGGGGGGGGGGCTGGTGGATGTCATTGGAGGTTCAGAGACCCTTAATATGTAGGTGGGGAGGAGGTTGGGTGGTAGGAGGGAGTTCTCAGGGCTTGGAATCCCTTACATCCTGTGGGGGGTGGGTGAAAGGAGAGGAGATTCTTGCGGCTTAGAGCCCATTTATAGTTCTTGAGAAGGTGGCCAGCATCAGTGCTCAGAGGCCCTTATGTGATTTGGGGAGTGGGGGTTTCTTGGAGAGGGGGTTTTCAGAGTGCAGCAGGCCCTTTCTTCAGATAGGAGGAGGGAGAGATTGGAGCAGGGATATCAGCAGGCATGTTAGCCTGCCAATACCTTTGGAAAAATTAAATTACACTTCTTGAGGTCTAGTTAACTTTTTGCCCAAGTTACACATATTAACATAATATGTAGCGACTCATTTTAATATTAGAAAGCCGTTTTCCATGTGTTGGCATGTGACCACCTCATTAATATTTTTGATGTGTTATGATGATATTTTTTGCATTAATATTAAGAAACAGAAGCCTGTGTGTTACCATTCACACAAGTTTTAACGCATTAACACCACTAATGTGCGTTAATGCATTCATGCACTTTGCTTAATAGGTCCCTGAATGAACTAAGGAAGAAAGAACGGAAAGGGAAGATATGATATAAACTTTCACATGTCTAGCGAGTTTCAACAAGATACCAGAAAGAAGCATTTTCCATAGAATGGAAAGTTCAAGAGCAAGAGGTCATCATATCAAGCTGAAGGGAGGGAAGCTCAAATGGGATGTCAGGAACTATTATTTTACTGAAAGGGTGGGCGAGACCTGGACCAGGCTTCAGTGGAAGTTAAAGAAGCCAAAACAATGGCAGAGAGGGGGGAGGGGGGAAGACAGCACAGGACGCAGGCACAAATGGGCAAACTGGATGGACCAGTCCTTTTCCGCCGACAATGTCTGAGTTTCTCTCTTTCTAACAAGCTGAATATGCTGCATCAGTCATTTTTTGCCTCATCTGCTATCAAAGTACTAACATAAGCTAGAATAAAATGACTAATAAATTAACACCACTCAGCAAAATAGTTAATTGAATATGCAGCAAAATATGCCTATTTAGGGGGCAATAATGAAAGTAGCCATGCTGGTGCAAACCCCACAGGTAACCTTTACCCTTGGGGTTTGCAGCAAGAATCAAAGTAAAACTCTGCACGTAGTTTTGCTTTGATTAGTGCCTCCTCAGAAATTAATTGCAGAGATTTGCACCTGCTTTTGTTGTGGGAAATGCTTTTCACCTAAAATACTGTGCATAGTTTTGAATAATCAGAACTACGTGCATTGTTCAGTCCTCCACCAGGGAAGGCTTCTTCACAATATGGGGAAAAACAAAACACATTGCAGTACAAGATGCATAATTTTCTCACGTGTAGGGTGGGCAATAGTCAAAGCCCCATTTCCTGGTGTCACCTACAAAAATGCCTTTGCCTATTGATCTCATTAGATACAAAGTATGTGTGTGTAGAGGTTCTTGTAATGTTATTATTCTCGTCTCTTCGAAGCATGTGGCCTCTGATGGACAGTTTACAGGACAGAACTTAGGAGAGAGCTGCTGCCAGATGAGCATCTCCATGCTACCTTAGTACATACAGAGGATACTGATAGACTCCGGTGTTTTACAAACTGTAAATAAATAACACTCTATTATCACTTATCGCTAACAGCAGTTTTGCAGCAGCAGGATTTAAAAAGAAAAAAATAGCTGTTTTGTAATTGCAAACTATTTCACATTTTCTAGAATGGAGTTTTATAGATATTATAGGACTTTTAGTTAACCTTTCCTCACAGTAAACCGCACCAGGTTGTGTAATTGTTACGATCCTTGGTCAGTTCTTCAGTGGGAATTCTTTTCTTCTGCTTGTATCAAGACAAAAGAGTCTTATAGTGGTTATTGCAGGATGATATGCTTGATCCCATTATTACATTTCAAGAAAATCATTTAGCCCAGAGTTTACTTCCTCTTCTTTAACCTTCATATTGGTAAAAGGCTGAAATGGTCCTTAATCCTCATAAAGTAATCAAAATGACTTTACAAAGGCTTCTTGGCATATTCCTCTGGTATTATTCAATTTGCTGTTCTTATTAATTTTGATATCTCCAAGTCATTTGTGTCTCTCCTGTGGCTTGCCTTTATAGGGATTTCAGGATATGCTATAGGTAGAGAGTTGATAGAAATTCTCACTCTAATGTCAGGCCAAGTTGCAAATGAAACCATGAATTACAATTAGGCTGGAGCAATTCAAAACAAACCTGATTAAATAATTGCGGGGCATGTGATGAGTGGCTGACCGGTAGAACTTGCATGAAGTGCAGAGTACTATTTATACAACCAGGCGAATGGATGAGATTTGAAAATTAAGTACAGCATATATTAGACTAGAAAAAATATATATTCCCTCAACCATAAAACCTTGACATTTGTGGGATTAGGGAGGGTATCGAAGGGATGTAGCTCGGTAACCGTCCGACTAGATCAAAGGCTTTCAAAATTCTGCACCAAGACATAGCAAAATTGAGCTGTTTTAGTGAAGCTATGGGAAAAATTAGCATAGCAGGGCGGGTCAAGGTGGGAGGAAGAAAATTATGTGCCTGTATTTGATTTTCAGTTATCCACTTGGACTTGCTAGCTTATTATGGACCCTTAGAAATAGCAGGGGAAACATATGCAAGCATAAAAGGTACCTGCCCCCTTGGGTCACTTGCTAGTACAGGCACTGCTGTAATGAGCTGAACTGACCCTAGGGCAGCTTTTAAATCACATTTTAGCATGGGTTCTTCTGTGCCAACCCAACCTAGGTATGTAACATGGGTTTTAGCATGGAAAAAATACTTGAAAACAGACCTAAGTTATCCAAGTAACTTAATTTAAGGACCTGATTTATCAAACTATTTTCTCATAGACACAGAATGGGAGAAGAGC
This sequence comes from Rhinatrema bivittatum, assembly GCF_901001135.1. Classification (NCBI taxonomy): domain Eukaryota; kingdom Metazoa; phylum Chordata; class Amphibia; order Gymnophiona; family Rhinatrematidae; genus Rhinatrema; species Rhinatrema bivittatum. The sequence continues at coordinate 80,500,844 of NC_042617.1, read as the reverse complement.
CTTAGTGAATCAGGTAGTTAGCTGGATACAAAACAAAATCAGCTAAGTTAGCCGGATAACTTAGGCCTTCCCTGGAATGCCGCCAGAGCAATTCCTTTTTTTATTCGGCTACATTTTAGCCGGATAATGTTTTATCCAGTTACAATTTGGCCCAGTATTAAAATGCTTGCCATTTAGTCAAATAACTTGTGAGTTATTCGGCAAAATGGCTTTAAATATCGAGCTCTTCATTTGCAATGTAGTGTACATTGCATGTAGTGTACATTTAAATATACTATATAGTATAGTGTACTACAGTATATAGTATACTATATAGTATAGTATACTATAGTGTACTATATTTAAATATAGTGTACATTTAAATATCGAGCTCTTCATTTGCAATGTAGTGTACATTGCATGTAGTGTACATTTAAATATACTATATAGTATAGTGTACAATAGTATACTATATAGTATACTATATAGTATAGTATACTATAGTGTACTATATTTAAATATAGTGTACATTTAAATATCGAGCTCTTCATTTGCAATGTAGTGTACATTGCATGTAGTGTACATTGCAAATGTACACTACATTGTGTGTGGTGCTCTGCGAAGCATCATCCGCTTTTTTGTTCTTGTCCATACTGTATTTTGCTGCATGTGCTTGTTTCATGGCTCCTATGCACACACACAGCTTGCAGGTAGCAAGGATCCTTACAGCACCTGTCACCCCCCTGAGAACCGCTACAAGGCTCACACAATGTACGAAGGCAGAGGGCTTTATATACTTGTATTTATTTTGTTACATTTTTTTTTTTTTACCAACTTTCCATCAAGTGATCAAGACAATTTACAAAAACATTAACAGCTATTCCTGTTAGGAACTCTGGAATGTTATTGTGAGTAGAAATGAGTGCATATAACAAACCCTTTATACATGCCATTGGGAGAGAAAGGCAGGCTGCTCATTGCCTGCAGACTGAGCACTGGGCTAGTAAGGGTTAATGAGGGAATGTTCTTCCATCTCACTACCCAGGGGGAGTTTTTACCTAGCACTTCCAGGAAACTCCCCTGATAAATCCTAAAGCTTTGATCAATAAATATACTGGGGGGTCATTTTCAAAGGGTTTATGTGGGTAAGACCTAGATTCATCATTTCGCTATAAATAGCGCGCGCGATAAAGAAAAGGTACCACATTGTACACTGAGTAATCTACCACAGCTGCAAGGGTTTTTATTGCAGTTTGGGGTGGGGGTGGGGAGAGGGAGAGAGAACCTCTGTAGAGGCTCACACAAAAGTTAAACAACATTGTAAGAGGGGCACTAGTAACTTGGGGTTATCTAGCTGGATGCACTCTCTAGCTAGCTGCAATCAAGCTGGTAGAGCAGAGCTTTCCAAACTTTTCATGTTGGTGACACACTTTTTAGACAAACATAATTTCATGACATAGTAATTCAGTCTCCTAGCAAACCAGAGGTTAATGGTTAAACGAAATAAACATATATGGACAATTTATGTATGTGTCCTTAAATATATACATAAATAAAATGTTTCACGACACAACCTTTCTCATGAAAAACTTTCATTTATATTACAAATATATAATATTCCAAGATTAATGTTATTGTTATAATTTATGAGTAACAATAATAAAACAAATTGTCTGGCCCCCACATACTCATCTCTCTCCACCCCTAGCACATGTCTGGCCCCACACACTCATCTCTCTCCCCTCCCCCCCCCCCCCCCAAGCACATGTCTGGCCTCCACGCACTCATCTCTCTCCCCACCACCCCAAGCACATGTCTGGCCCCTACACACACATGTCTGGCCCCTACACACATCTCTCTCCCCCCCCCCAGCACATGTCTGGCCCCTACACACACATGTCTGGCCCCTGTGTATGTAACCCCCCCCCCCCCCAAACCCCACTCCGAGTTAAAAGTGCCCCCTCTTACGTGGAGCTCAGGAAGGGCATCCCTAGTGTGGTGCTCATCCTTGGGGCTTTGTGGATCTGCTAGAGAAACTTGTGAGATCTCTCTCTGACACAGTGCACAGACCATCTGTAGGGCACACATCCCTTAGTTCCTGGAAATTATTCCTTTATGGGGAAGTCTGCTGCCCATGTTTAGAAAGAGGAAGAGGAGGAGTTTCTCAAGGGCATGATTTACATTGCTTTGCCCATAGACGGTGGGGTAGGGTGGAGGGAGGGAGGGAGTGATGGGGGTGGCAGTTACCCTCTCCTCTCTCCTCTTCTGAGATATTGGGGGGGGGGGGGGGAGGAAGTCCCAGCCATTTACATAAGACAGTGCTGTGCTGATCTTACACGACAACGGCAGCAACAACCTAAAAGAAATTCAGCACAAGGCCTACAGTCCATGACCACCTGCTCATGACCACCTGCCTCTCGCATGGCTTTCCTTAATAGGAAGCCCATGTGAGGAGGAGGAGACAGGTCAAGGGCTGCAGGCCCTGTGCTGAATTTGTTTTAGGTTGCTGCTGCCGCTGTTAGCTTTTTTGTGTTGATTTTTTTTCTACCTTTCATGCACTTTTATTCTGAAATTAACCCTTTTGATGTGGACTGCTGTTTTTGGTGTGTGACTCCCCTTTGTTATCCCCACTGGTTGAATCCTGATCTCTGGCCTGCAGTGTAGTTTCCCCCATCCCTGCAATGCCCTGGCAAAGGGTGCTACATTAATAGTGACATTCACCCAAGTCACTTCCCCTCTCACCAGTCACCCTCCTCTCACCCAAACACACAAACTCACACCAGGGGCAATCAAAGTATGCAAATCCCCAAATGCCAGGGTCCCTTTCCTAAAATACAAAAGGATTGGCAAATTTTAAATATGCATTTCCATTACATGCTTTTGCTGACTAGAACTTGAAGCTATACAATTACATCACTTGTTTGTTTACACTTGTTATCCCGACAAACACCACCTTGCAATCATAGCAACTCAAACAAGTAACTAAGGAGGCAATGGAATGTAGAACGATACCTCTAGCTAACGAATTTTTCCCAAATTGACACTTTTTAACTTATTGGTAACATTTTCAGTTAGTGCGCACTAACTCCGAAATTAGGGAAACCTGAAATAAACACCCCCCAAACCATTTAAAAAATGAAATAGAACAGATAATGATCCGAAACAAAAACGACACAAAAAAAAATCAATGCACATCCCTATAAATAAGGTCATATTGCCTCTATACAGAGTCTCTCTAATCACACCCATTTTTGTATCATGGTCCTATTTCCGCTATATTTATAGCATTTTGATGAATCTAGGCCTAAATGACAAGAGTCAAAGAAGATAAGCTTATTCTTCTGGTAAACTAGCTCACATCTAGAAAGAAAGAAGGAAGCATCAGCAGAGACATGTTGCTTCAAATTAAGAAAAAGCTTACTCCTTTCCTCTGTCTCCCTAGAAATATCAGACACTATGTGAATTTTAGACCCCCAAAAAAGTAGGGATGTGAATCAGGCTTTGGACGATTGAAAATATCGTATGATATTTTCAAAATTGTCCGAAATCGGGGGCTCCCCCAAAACGATAGGAAAACCCCACAATATTGTTCGTGGGGTTCTCTTATCATTTTGGGGGAGGGCAGGAAAAACGGCACACAAAAATAACCCCTAAACCCACCCCCACCCTTTGAAACTAATCCCTTAGCTTCCCCCACCCTCCCGACCCCCCAAAAAAACTTTTTACAGGTACCTGGTGGTCCAGTGGGGGTCCCGGGAGCGATCTCCCGCTCTCGGTTCCGATTCACATCTCTACCAAAAAGGAGAGATCTTTGAATTTGAAATACTGATGAAAAACCAGGATTTTTTTTTATCAGTTTCTGATATAAATGAGAATTTATTTTCTTTTTAATGGGTAAGAAAAAAAGGGATCTCAAGTATCAGTACAAGGAAGAGATCTCATGGATGGGAAAAGAAGCAGAGAGTGAGAGTGGCAGACATTGGGAGAGGAAGGGCGGAGAACCAGGAATGGAGTAAGGAAAAGATGAGAAGACTGGGCAAGGCAGGAGGAGAGGAGAGGGGGGGGGGATTGGTGGGAAGGAGAAGGAGAGATGGGAAAGATCAAGAAAGGGCAGGAAGAGATCAGGAATCTGGGATGAGGGAACAGAAGAGGGAGGGAGGGTGGATCTGGAATTGAGGGTAGGAGGAAGGACGGTAGCAGGATCTAGGGGATAGAATTCAAGATCAAGGATATGAAGTGTGGTGTAGTGACAGAAGAAGGGGCAGCAGAGGCAAGTATCCATACTGTACTAGTGACCTGGATTGCCTACTGTTGGAAACAGGATACTGGCCTTGATGGATCCTTGGTATAACCCAGTATGGCAGTTCTTATGCTCTTATTGTCTGGTCCTGCTGCCCCTTGCATCCTCTGTCTAACTTCCTACCCAATGTGGCATATATAAACACTAGGGATGTGAATCGTTTTAGGACGATTAAAATTATCGTCCGATAATTTTAATATCGTCTTAAACCGTTATGGAACACAATACAATACAGATTCTAACGATTTATCGTTATAAATCGTTAGAATCGTGAGCCGGCACACTAAAACCCCCTAAAACCCACCCCCCACCCCCTAAAATAAATCCCCCACCCTCCCGAACCCCCCCCAAATAACTTAAATAACCTGCGGGTCCAGCGGCGGTCCGGAACGGCAGCGGTCCGGAACGGGCTCCTGCTCCTGCATCTTGTCGTCTTCGGCCGGCGCCATTTTCCAAAATGGCGCCGAAAAATGGCGGCGGCCATAGACGAAAAAGATTGGACGGCAGGAGGTCCTTCCGGACCCCCGCTGGACTTTTGGCAAGTCTCGTGGGGGTCAGGAGGCCCCCCACAAGCTGGCCAAAAGTTCCTGGAGGTCCAGCGGGGGTCAGGGAGCGATTTCCCGCCGCAAATCGTTTTCGTACGGAAAATGGCGCCGGCAGGAGATCGACTGCAGGAGGTCGTTCAGCGAGGCGCCGGAACCCTCGCTGAACGACCTCCTGCAGTCGATCTCCTGCCGGCGCCATTTTCCGTACGGAAAATGGCGCCGGCCATACGCGTATGGCCGGCGCCATTTTCCGTACGAAAACGATTCGCGGCGGGAAATCGCTCCCTGACCCCCGCTGGACCTCCAGGAACTTTTGGCCAGCTTGTGGGGGGCCTCCTGACCCCCACGAGACTTGCCAAAAGTCCAGCGGGGGTCCGGAAGGACCTCCTGCCGTCCAATCTTTTTCGTCTATGGCCGCCGCCATTTTTCGGCGCCATTTTGGAAAATGGCGCCGGCCGAAGACGACAAGATGCAGGAGCAGGAGCCCGTTCCGGACCGCTGCCGTTCCGGACCGCCGCTGGACCCGCAGGTTATTTAAGTTATTTGGGGGTGGGGGATTTAATTTAAAGGGTCGGGGGTGGGTTTTAGGGGGTTTTAATGTGCCGGTTTTTCGATTTTTCGATTTTTCGATTTTTTAACGATTTTCACGATTTTTCACGATATTTTACCCCCCCAAACGGCAACAATACGATTCCCTCCCCCTCCCAGCCGAAATCGATCGTTAAGACGATCGAGGACACGATTCACATCCCTAATAAACACACTAGGCGTTAAGCCCGTAAAAATGGGCTAGATTAAAAAATGTTTTTGGTTCGTTTTCAGAAACGACACTCTTCTACACTTCTTTTCCCTCACTCCCTCTTCCCCTCACTCATTCACCTCGGTCACTCATCCTCCTCCCCCTAAGTCACTCACCCCCTTCACTCACCTCCCTTCCCTCCCCTGCCGCCACTCAAACTCCCATCCCTCAGTCTTACTCACCCTCTTTCTCCCACTGCCTCCCTCCCCTCTCACTGAAACCCCCTTCCCTCCTCCCCTTCCCTCCTCAGTCACTCCCCACCATCTACCGATCCCATCCTTCACGCTCATCCCCTCCCGTCCCCTCTCAGTCACTATGCCTTGTGACTCACTCCTTCCCCTGCGGCATGGCACGTCAGTCAGAGCTTTCGATGTTCCGGCTGTCCCAACTCCCTCCCCCTTCCCCGGCGGCGGAGGGACAGGCTCCGGCTGTTGGCGGTCGGATCTCTTTGCCTTACGGCGTCAGCTCATCACGTCGGTGAGAGATCTGACTTCCGCCCATGCGTAGCCCATCTGTGAGAGCTGCTGAGCTGCTCTTTACTGTGCATTCATGGCACGTTGGTCCGGGCTCCCTTATAGGTATGATACACACACACAGACAGTCTCTTTTTTCTCACACATATAAACACTCATTCCCCCCACCCCACCCCTGTTCCCCTCTCTATCACATGGAGACACCCCCCTAACTGATCCCGCAGCCTCTATACTCACCCCCACCCTAATGATTCCATAGTCAGTGCCTTCTAACATCCCCAAAATTATCCCCCTTTCCTCTATCTTTTCCAGGCTCACCCCTCCCCTCCTGACCCTGAATGAAAGGAGGGGTGGAGTTGGATCAGGGAGCAGAGTAGCTCTTCTTTGCTCTGCTATGCCTTCTCTAGGTTCACCCTTCCCCTCTGTTCCCTGCAGGGAGGGGAGGGACTGGATCAGGAAGCAGAGGGCTGTTCTCTGCTGAGTGAGATTCAGCACAGCTGGAAGCCAGCAAATCTTCAGCCAGTTTGCAACCTCCAAATTTTTGCCTCCCTAGGTTTACCAGCTTACTATCTATTAAGACAAATGAACTACTTTCTTTTTAAAGGCTGAGCGCACATTTTAACTTGAGAGGAGGGGGAAGGAGGACTATCTCTGCAATTTTTGGATTTGTTTTTAACATTTTTCTATTTTACTTTGTAACCAGATGTTTTAGGACGGCACTTTTAACTTTCATATTGTAATTTATTGGGTGCTTTACTGTAAGCTGTTGTAAACGGTCTATAAAAGGTTAAAAATAAATAAAGAAATAAAGAAACCAATCATTTTAAGTTCAGGAAAAATGCTAAGGCATGGCTTTTCATCCAAACCTTCCCTTAAGACCCAGATCTTCTGCCCAGCTTCCTGAAGCCCTGACGAGGGAGTGTGTTGTACACAGCAGGGACACAACTGGGTCTTGAAACTATTCACAAATGGGTTTTCAAAAGCTTGATCCCAGTGCTACGTTAATTGCAAATGTTGATTTGATAGTAAGCAGTTCTAATGCCTCGGTTCATTTAAATCTCTTGTACTCCGCCTTGAGACCAACTTTGCGGAAGATCAAAATGTTCACAAATAAATAATCATACATTTCACCAGGCAGATACAATTACTCGATCAGATTCTGTGCAGGCCTGGGTCAGGGTTAAGGCGGGGGGAGAAAGTTAAGCAGCTAGCACTGATTTGCTGGTGCTAGCCATGCGACTTGGTGGGACAGATTTAATGCTGCAAAATTAGGCCTACATTTGTCTGACCACCCTCCTTCTTGATACTAAAAAAAGTACCCTCACCAAGTAGGATTCCTTCTGCCCCTCCTTCTATCCCTCCCTCCCTCCCTCCTGGCTGTAAAATTGAAAACCTGCCAAGTGCAATTCCCTCTCTACCCCTCCCATCTTTGCAAAAAAGGTAAGGTGGGGACTAGAGATTTGCCCACCCTCTCTCCTGTCCATTTTAAAGAGCATGGAGGGAGGTTAGATGTGGAGAGCTGGCAGAGGGGAGGGGAAAGGGGGGAGGGCATTTATTTTTAATTATGATGTATCATTATCATGATTATGTTCTGTTTTATGAATGAACTAGCCGCCATTTTTAAATGTCCCGGGGATGTATTTTAAAGATTTAAATAATTTGATTCCCTGATTAACACGCCGAAACATGGGCTCATGTCAGCGGGGCATTTTTCTGTGAACACAGCTGTTGTGATGTCAGCACGTCGTTTTTGAAAAAGCTAAGTATTATTTTTGTTTTTTTTGAGGGTTTAGACGGGTTGCGGTTTGAAATTCAGAATCAATAAATGTAAATTCAAACCAGCAGATGAAAGAAAGCCTTTTGTGCCTATTTTCTGAAGCCATTTGTAGCCCATCGTGAGGGAAGAGATGGTAGATTGAATTTATCTGGTGCTGTGTTTGTTCTTTCTTAAAAGTATTTTTAAGAAGTTTTTTTGAAACAGTTTTTTTCAGAATTGTATTTATATTTTTTGGAACTTGTTTTTTTTTTGTGTGGTACTCGTTTTATGAATGTTGCATTATTAGCTGCATCAGTCAATGGATTGCAAGTAGTGGGATAAAAAAATGTATAAAAAATCTGAAGGATGGATGGAGGAAGCTGGTTTTGTTTTGTTGTTTAAAGGAGGACTTGGTGCCTGATTTGCAGCACTACCTGGCTAAGTTTAGCTAGGGAACCCAGCGCCCAGTGGTACTAATTCTAGCTGGTCACATTTTGGCCGGCTTGATTTAGGGAAATATTCAGCAAAAAACCTAACTGGTTAGGTTCTGCTGAGCATTCACCCAAAGATGACCGGATTTGACCTGCCCAGGGAGTTCAATAACATGAAGCTTCTAGAATCTAGATGCTAAATTTAGCATCCAACTGATTCACTGTAGGGGATAACTAATAACATGCAGTGTTTTTGTGGAGTTAATTGCAATTTGATGGTGGTACTTTTGACCTCAGCCCTACAAATTTAATGATCGAAGGAAAAATTGGGGTTTTCTCCTACTTCCCCCCCCCCCCTCCACTAATTTAAAAGAAAGATAGCCTTTGAAACCCTCCCAAATAGACAGCCTTCTAGGGCAGTGCTCAAGCTTTGAAAGAAAACCTTTTTCAAAGTGGAGGACACATTTTTAAAACATTGTGACCAAATCTGTTCCTGTTTATTTAGTGGGCATGACATTTGAAGCACCAGGAAGGCAAAGCGGGTACAATTTATTTTTGTAGATGTGATTACGCATTGTTCCTGCTTGATGTATCTTTCTATAATATTAAAAGGGACCCATCAGGGAGATGGGTCATTATGTCAGAAATTGCGGCCTCTTGTAATAAGATCTTGTTCACTGCACTAACAGAATTAGTGCTGTCTTGGGTTCTTTATTTACTTCCAACACTAAAGACTCATAAATGAAACCTCAAGAGTTTATTTCAGGTGATTTTTTTTGTTTTCTTTTTTGGTCCAGCAGTTACCTCCTGTTCCTTTGCATTTCCAGCACAATTAGAACTGGAGTTACTGGGGCTACAGTGCCATGAACCTTCAGTGACTACTACCCAGGGGTTTTCCCCTACCTCGATCAACCATCAACGTGACAGTCCTCAGCCGGGGAAAACAGACTAGGGCTCCCTTTTCAGCCCAGACCATCCTGAATCAGTTCATTAGGTGTCTCTATTGTACAATGGCTGTGACTCCCACTTCCTTGGGTCTGTGAATGCCCCCTCGGCAGCATTCCCAGCCAGGCTCAGGAATCAAATCCAGCACTGCCAACTGAGCCATCAGCTCAGCTTTAGTTCCGAGCATAGAATAGATTTCAACTCTTTTAACAATACCACTGGTAGATTTTAAAATGTCTTTTAGTCCTTTTTTTTTTTCTTGACCTGGTAGGCTCCTCCTTTGTACTTCCAGCTCAGACAGGGCTGGGACCTGGTGCCCTGAGCCTTCATTCTTACTCCTGGGGATGTCCCTGGTCATGGTAGTGACAGTTCTGGGCCAGGGATCATGTGATCCTTCTGGAACCCTGCAGTTAATTACTGGCCATGAATCTAGCCACTTGGTGTCACCCTTAAGCAGTGACCACAACAGGGGCTTTGAATGTTGCTCCACAGCATCCCTAGCCCCAGTCAACCTTGGGAAGCAGAACACCCGATCAATGTTTCTTCTGATTTTTGAAGGACTATGTATGCAAACATTTTCTTTTATGCAACTTTTTTATAAGCTGAGTTCAAATGTGTGTGCTGTGAGACAGTTTAATGCAAATAATTTTGGGATTTCTTGTGTGCCCTATGTTTTGCCATGTGTGCAGGGTTCACGACCTGTGTGCATGTGCAAATGCATGCAGCTTAGAGGGAACAGGGGACCTGGCCTGGGAATCAAATCGGGGACCTTCTTTCTGTATTTGTTACACACATTTTGATAGTTTAAACTGCTGAACTGGAGCACATCAGAGATCTGACAAACCATACAGCTACAGAAATGTGTATTGTAAGGTAGCGAAGAATGATAGTGGCATTTTCAGTGTTCCAATAACCCCGTTTTCTGAGAGGGTTGTGCAAACAGACATATTTTTTGTGAAGAGAAACTGAGTGATTCGATTCTCTGAAGAAACTGAGGGCAAAGCCCTCTTGTATTGATGCAAGGGCTTTATAAAGAGCTGTGAAGTGTAGAACAGCTTCTCCTACTACTTCCTGTGCTTTCTTACAGTAAGTGCTGAGTCATTTGTAAAAGAAAAAAATAATTTATTTGAAATTATATTTTAAAACATACAGCCACAAAAAAAATGATACATTTTGCAATTGTTTTGGCTGTGAAAGCACAATGTCTTTGAGAATTTGTGATGAAGAAGTGAGGTTGCCATTTTTGTCATCTTGGACATACAGAAATCAAGGTTAAGAAGTTGTATTGTGCTAACTCAGTTCATTTTTGACAAACTCTGAAGAACCCTCAGAATGTTTGAAACCCTCTTTTTAATAACAGGGGACCCAGTGAGCTGGAGATGTTTTATCGACTGTGCCTTCATTAGGATTTTCAAGTTAGCAATACTGAAGTACTTGGAACAGGGTTGAAATGATATCTGCAGACCATGGGAGAAAAAGTTCAAGTTAAGCAAGCTGACAACTCATTCCTAGGAGGCACGGCCTAGGCCCTAGGTGCTCCCCCCGACTTCCCCACTGCCTGACATTCTGCTGTGTCCGAAGCTTTTCATTTCTGAGGAAGCAATTTTTCTTAGGTGGACGTTTGACTTAAAACATGCTTTGTTAATGTATGTAGAGAAAACAGGGACTGCTCTTTAACCAAGCACCATTTCTCATGGTTTACTGATTGCCTTTTTCTCCTATTTTAGAATTGGCTGTCTTTTCCACGCGCAGTTATCTAATTTCTTATCCAGATTGAACTTTTCTGACTTTTTATCATTAAAATCGCCCAGATATATAAGACATCATCTTCAAATTCTGATGAATCCATGTTATAATACATGTTTCCATACTATTTGGAAGGACTTTACCTGCCATGACTTACTAGGATTTGCCAACCTTGGTGTTGAATTTGGATTTTGATTTAATTACTTGTCTGTCCGAGTCTAAGGTGAGTTACAATTCAGACACTGTAGTTGGCCTTCTCTGCCATGGAAACTCAACCTCTGCAGACAGAGTGGAGCTGTATCAGTGCTTGAGATAATGATGTCAAGCTTGCCACGGAGTGTAACAAAGCAGTGGCCAGAGCCAATGGAATGCCCAAGAGCACAGTAGAAGAGAAGATGGTGATAATGCCTCCATGTAAGTCATTGGTGAAATCTCACCTGGAGTACTATGTCCACTTCTGGATGCCAATTAAGGGAGATGCATGGGAAAATCTACATTTGTTTCATTTACAATTCCAGGGCTTGTTCTTGTCCATGACCCTCTGACGCTTAGAGGGTACAAGTATCCTTTGGGCTGTGGATGATATAGATTCAAAGGAAGTGTTAGACAAAGAGCTTGATGTTCATAGGATGTCAAAGCCCTGCTGGAGGGTGAGGGAGAGGACTGAGATAGCTGTTGTCACTCTCCACACACCAGTGCTGCCATTCACACTGTTCATGTAACACATTTGCCAATTTACCCATAGATTTCTGCAATACCCCCATTGATTTGTCTGCAAACATAACTCCTTTTGTACAGACCTGATGCCTTTGCAAACTGTATTGTCCATCTGCTATTGTCCAAACACTACTCAGTGGTCAGCAAGTGTGGCAGATATGATTGTCTGGCCCTACACGACCAGTGCTGGAAGATCCAGCCCTGGTGCCCCTGGGGTTAGCTATCGGAGATTTGATGGAACTATTTTAAGAAAAAGAGACTTGATTTGGAGTTAACTGCCCAGGAAATGGACATGGGCATCATAGTGGACAATACTTTGAATTCCTCAGTTCAGTGTGTGGCAGTGGTCAAAAAATCAAACATAATGTTAGGAATTATTAGGAAGGGAATAGTGAATAAAAAACAGAGAATGTCATAATGCCACATGTCGCTCCATGATGAGGATAAATTTGGATTACTGTGTGCAGTTCTGGTTGTCATGTTTAAAAAATGATGTAGTTGCATTGGAAAAGGTACAGAGAAGGGTGACTAAAATGATAATGCTGATGGAACAACTCCTCTATGAGGAAAGGCTAAAGAGGTTAAGGCTGTACTGCTTGGAGAAGGGATGGCTGAGAGGGGATATGATAGAGGTCTATAAAATTATGAGTGGAAGAGAATAGGTAAACGTAAATCACTTATTTACTCTTTCAAAAAACTACAAAGACTATGGGACATGAAGATAGTAGCACATTCAAAACAGATCACAGATCAGAGACAATTCTTTTTCACTCAACGCACAATTAAACTGATTAAGGCAGTTAGCCTAGCTGGGTTTGAAAAAGGTTTGGATAAGCTCCTGTAGGAGAACTCTAGATACTGTTATTAGCCACGTAGACTTAAGAAATAGCCACTAATTATCACTGCATGACTGTGGCATGGAATCTATTTACTGTTTGGGATCTTGCCAGATACTTGAGACCTGGATTGACCACTGTAGGAAACACCATACTAGGCTTGATGGACCTGGTCTGACCTAGTAGGGCAATTTTTTATGTTCTTATGTTTTTGTCTCTCCCTCTGGATCCCAAGGGTGACTGTATTTTGCTTCCTACATGCACCCTTCTGCTTATATTGGAGTTGTTTGTGTGCTCTGGACACCAGCAAAACCTGTTTAAGTAATAAGAAGCGGGTAAGCGTAGGTATTGTAACACATCCATGCCACAAGTTCAGGAGACACCACACTTCCTCCAGGGACTAAGGATACCCCCAACTTCCATGATAAATTATGTCACCCTCTCACCTGCCCCCTTCCTGATAATGAGTCCACTTTCAGCTTCCAAAAAGTACAATTAGCATTGTACTTTAGAGATGGAAACTCCCCTGAACATTGGACCTTGTTCTAGGATAGTAAGCTATCAGCTTGCGGCATGGCTATCCTGTTATGCAGCCGCATCCAGCTCCTCCAAGAGGGCAAAGGTGGCTTCAGGTCTCATGATGCCACAAAGCCTCTTTCATGCTGCTCAGCCAGTTTGGCCAAGGACCAAACCCTCCTGTCATGCTCTGATGTTGCCATATTCTGGCTGCCTTCTTTCAGATGGTGCACTTGTAGTCCTGGTATTGGTGTTTAATGTGCTTGCTGGTCCTGGGCACTGCCTCTACACTGCAGATCTCTGCTGAGATCATGTTCCACTTCTGTTTGTTGTAGTCAGGGGCCTGAACGGGTGTTGGCAATTTTCTAGAATCTGTTCTAGGATCTCATTGTTTTCCTCTTGGTTGGTACTGGAGCATCCACAACAATTTATTGTTGTGGATGCAGACTCTTCAGAATGGATTATAGTCGGCTGCTGAAGGTATGTTCTTGCCTCAGCCCCTCTGGTGCCCAGTGCTTCTACCTCCTCCTCCTATTCATGCTCTAGCATCGCCTGTCAGTGCAGTTAGACCTTCCTATTTCCCTGCCATCTCCTCCATGCCCTTATCTCCTGTAGTCTCCTGCTTTCCTTTTCCCTGTTTTTACTGGGCCTTAATCCTGGATTTTTTTCTTTCCATCCCCAGCATGACTTGCACTGCTCTTCCTTGCAATTCTGATGTCACCTTTTGTACTCATTCTGTCTCCCTCTCTCTCAGCAAATGGCTCCTCGTCTTAAGCATTCTCTTTTGCATGCATTCGTGCACCCCCCTGCCATGCTCCTATTCTCTTCACTCTCAAGCACCATCAGTCCTCTCTTGCAAACCTTAACACAGACACTAGTAATACTTGATAGAGACAGAGACCAAGAGACAGACGCTGTCACAAAGACCAAACAGGAGGAAGGGAAACAGCAGGGGAGGCAGTGGAAGGAATAAGAATCACAGGACACTGCACTCAGCACCCTTCACAAACCACCTCCTCTTTCGCCTGATTTTCTGCTTCCCTGCCGATGTCTGGTTGCTGTCCCTTCTGTCCATGCAGCACTGATGGCCAGAGCCATGGGCCTTTTATATATTTTGGGAGAGAGGGAAAGAAGCTGGGGGAACAGCACGACTCATGCGGAAACTAGTGCCCAGACAGTAAATCATAGCTCGCAGTTGGAGGTACTGCTCAATCATTAATTTTCTGGTAGCATGCACAATAAACATTTAGCATGCAAGTCAGAAACATTTGACCACTTTATGTTGTAGCGATCGCCGGCTCTGCATATCATTATCTTAGTGAATAGCATAAACTTTAATGAATTGACCCCTACATCTTGATGCTTAATTATCTGGTAGAAGTTTTACTAGATTTTAGTTGGGAAAAAAGGAGCGTGTCTCTTTGCTTTGTTAATATTAAAATGGCAGCAGAAGTACCATGAAGGCCATTGGTTTTAAAACTTCTCTGTCATGTCTCTGATAGTGCTGCTCTGTATCTGCTCCTGTGAGATGTTAGTAGGCTGAGCTTGAGCTATATGAATGTATGAGCTATGCACTTGCAAAGGCCATTTGACTGTAGTGTAAAAATCTTTTAAATTTAATACAGTCAGTGGAAGAGCAGAACATGTCAGGGGGCAACATACAATGATTGTTCAAAACAGAAGATCCTTTTCAAGCCATCTGCCAAATTTTTGAATTTTGAAAATGGAAATGTATGAAAAATAGTTCCAAAGCGGCTTGTTGGGATTCCTTAACTTAAAAAAAAAAAGTGCCATCGGTCTAATTTTTGACAACTAGTTTTTATTTGCCACATTGAAATACTTTCCCTTCGAATGCTTGGGAAGATCACTAAATACATGGGCTCAATTTAGTTTACATAATGTAGCATTTCTTGTTATGTGTTTCATTTGCATCCTAACTGGTGCCTGTAAAATAATGTGTTCTACTTTCTAAATGCACTAGTGCAGTAACCAAATATTTTCATTCATTTACATAATTCCTGATAGAAGCAGTCATTCCACATGGAGAGGATATTTTAATGCAGTTTTGCTTGCCAGGATCTGAGAGAAAGTACTTGTTTTGAAAACAGAAATAATACACCATTTGGAAGGAAATAAGCTTGGCAGATGTATAATTGAAAGACAAACAATGGAAACCTCGTTCAGCTGTAGTAAATTGTATATTTTGGGAGATTTACAGACTGGCTCATTTGGCTACTGAAATCCTTTATCTGTTGACAGATCCTACTGCCTGGACACTAACAGGACCATTTTCTAGTGATTTTAGCAGACTGCTCAACACCCCTAGCCCTGAAATTGCTATTTTTTGACAAAATGGGCATTTTATGTTGCTATTGCTTGGTTTGGTCTTAATTTTACTAGACATTAGGAAAATTGAAAAATATCCTATTTACAGAACATCTCTGATAAACTTCAACCATGGCATGCCCTATTCTTTATCCATTGAGGCCTGTTTTTTAAGAGAGTTTATTTATATATTTTCCTGCAATAATGGGCCTGGCTTTAAGAACAAGATGTGAAAAGGGCTTTTTGAAAGAGGCCCAGTATGTATTATGTTTAAGAAAAGAAATCTAAAGAATATAGGGCTGTTCAGTTTGTAGAAGAGATGACTAAGGGGATCAATGATAGAGGTCTACAAAATCATGAAAGGACTTGGACAAGTTGATATAAATTGATATTTACTCTCTCAGATAATGGAAGGAACAGGGGCTACTTCATGAAGTTAGCAAGTAGCCCATTTAAAACACGTGGAAGAAAGTTTTTTTTCACTCAGTGCATAGTTAAGCTCTGGAATTTATTCCCAGAGGATGTGGTTACAGCAGTTAGTGTAACTTGGTTTAATAAAAGTTTGGATAAATTCCTAGAGGAAAAATCCATAAGCTGCTATTAATTAGTAAGCAATAGTAGCTTGTGATTTATTTAATGTTTGGGTACTTGCAGGTACTTGTGACTTGGATTGGCCACTGTTGGAAACAGGATACTGGGCTTGATGGACCCTTGGTTTGACCCAGTTATGGCATGTTCTTATGCTCTTATAAAAGTCTTTGAAGTTTCCTCATGCTGTAAAGATGGCACTTTTGGGTTACCTGAGTGTGATTGCTCTGTGATTTCCAGTTCATACCTGTTCAGATTTCAATTTTCAATTACAATTTTGATGGTCTTTTGGTGGATTGCAATTCTCTTTATTGGCCGACATTAAGTTTTCCAAAGATGTTGCATTCCATGAGCTTCTGAGAATATATAGGAACTTCATCAGATGGGGCTTCACAAGCTCCTGGACATCATTATGAGTATCTTTGGATACATTTATTTTTTTTATTTATTAAAATATTTATAGGCTGCACTACCCCTCATTCTAGATGGCTTATATCATAAGATTCATAATGAACATAAAACCAATATATAGACAGAGACCATCCTGCTGAAGGTGACCAGATAGTATTGTACTCCCCTATTCATGGTGCTCAAAATGGGGCAACCTGGCCAGGCAGCTAAATAATAGAGAATAGTAATACCATAGGAAAACATACACCAGGGTAGGAAGGCAACAAACCTACTAGGGAAATGATATTGTGTCAAGGGAAGGGCTCGGCTTATTATCCACAAAATAAATTAAACCGTAACAAATCTGTTAAAGCCATGCACAAACATCAAATTATCAAACTGCAGCTGACGGGTAAGGTAAAAAAGACAGTTGGCTCATATTGTCACTAGACCAGTCTAGGTTAAAGTCCAAAAGCTTCCTTAAAAGAAAGGTTTACCGTTGTTGATTGAAGGTGCTTTTTGGAAGCTGCTTGGGTAGAGTGTTCCAGAGGAGGGGACCAGACAGTGAAAAGGTTTACTCACAATACTCTGAAAGGCTGATTGATCTTCAAATGGTTGAATAAAAAGTAGCATAATCCTCAAAAGATTCCATTTTCTTCAGGGCCTATACTTACACAGCTTGTTACTGCATAGTGCCCACTGTTGAGTCTTTTTTTCCCCCATTTCCATGCATGGAGATATAGTTCTGGTTTCTGAGCTGATTGCTCTTAGAAAGGCAGGTCTGGCTGCACCTGTTCCCTTTCATATGCAGCTATATGGTCAGCCTTTCACCAATAAGGGCAAGAATGATCACTGATGGATGGCAGGCGGCATTACAATAGAATCCTGGCACTATGAAATGTAAGGTATGATTTTGCTATAATGGGAAATTCAGCCAGCCAAGGACTTCCAGTGCCAAAGAAGGCAAATTTGACATAATCGGATAGCCTCAGAGAGTTATTATAAACAATATAACAGATTCAGTTGCATTTCCCTTATAGAGGGATATTTTCTATCTCCCTGCTAAGTGGTAAAGTCTGCGTGAACCTTGTATACGCAGAATTTACCGAGAATTTTCAAAGGAAACTTAGGCACATAAGTTCACTTTGAAAAATCCTTGGGCAATTGGCCTAGTACCTGCACAAATAACTTTGCGTAAAGTTGCTCCTCCTGTTCAGAGGGTGTAACTTATGCATGTACACTGTTGCGAATACTTTTTAAAATGAAAAATTAGCCATGTACGATCCAACTCTGCTCTAGCTCCTCTCCCAGTAATGCCTCTCTGCAGTTTCCACACAGGGCCCTGGGCTATTTAAAACAGCTATGCATCCTCATAATACCAAGTTTTATATGCAAAAATGACTTTGAAATTTGCCCCCACAGAGAGTCATTTTCAGAGTTCCTTCTGCATGTAAAGTAGTGCTTTAACCCTAGAAATAGACCTTTAGAAATTGTGTAACTGATATGTGTGTAAAATTATATGAACTGCATGCACATACTTCTGTTGGATAGGGGAGAGGTATTCCAGTGGGTGGAGTCTGGGAGGAATTGGGACTTTTTGATTGGAAGTAATATACATGGGAATTCTATCAGCAAAACTATGAGCATAAAATAGCAAGTGTAATTTTGTGTATGTAGTTTTGCCAGGAAAATTGGTACCATTTGAGCACAGAACAGCCATGTATGTGGTCTGTTATAAAATTACCCCCGTAAGGTGCAGATTTTACTAAGTTAAGGTAACCAGATTTCTCCATTTCCTAAAGAACATGGTGATTCAGTCCTATGTTTATCCTGTGCATCTATGGACTTGTACAGGGTGGAAACATTTAAGGAACATTTGAGCACCAATTCAAATTTTTAGAAGCTATTATAGTCTTATTTTTGGGTTTTTTTTATTTTTCTACTTTTTTCTTTTCTTTATTTTGTTTTTTTTTCAACTTTATACCTCTCACTCTTTCTCTTCCCCTTCCTTTTTATCTCCAATTTGGTGGCCAGCATGTGGCAGCAGTGGTTCTGCTCACTGATGTTGTTGGCTCCCTGCCTGTCTGCACCTGACTTCTCTCCTGCCCACCAACAGAAGCAGCTGTTCTCTAGCCCAAAGCCACATCTTCTCCTGTATGCTAGTGGTGGAGGTGGTAGCTCCTCTTCCAGGCATAGGCACCATGTTCTAAATTTTAGGTGCCAGGGTGATCTGGCATTTGAGATTTTGCCAACCTTGAAATTTTAGGCCCAGTTTCTCTTAAGACAAAAAGAATTGTAAATCCATAGATGCTTAAACCCTGAACTGGTTTTGCCTTTCCTTTATCACCTAGAGCTGTATGGTCACTTATACGAAGTTCTATCATACTTGAATATGAACCAGACATGTCAACCTGATGTTGGCCAGTCCTTGTAGTTTCCCTGATTAAGGGGGTTATTTTCCAACTCGCGTTATGGCGTTTTCGCATGCGTTAAAGCGTTTTCGCATGTGAAAAATGCCTTAATACATGCAAAAAGCACCATAATGCATGGTGCAATGCTAATTTTTAAAAGGGGAGGAGTTGGGGACGGGATTTTTGAAAAAGTGGGCTGACTTCACAAAGCCATATTGCACAGTTTTAATGCAAAAAATAACTATACCCTTTTCATTGGTGTTATACTGTGCAATATGACCATAATGCAAATTGCAATTTTTCACAAAGTGTTTTGGGCTGGGCCTGAGAGAAAGAGAGAAGCACCCTAGTAAGCAACTATCTATGCTACTAGAGGAGGCCCTCCTAGTAACTCGAGGTAAAGTTTAGGTGGTAGTGTAGGAGTTAGGGGCCACTTTGACATGCAGAGTGAGACGAACGAACAGAACAGTGCTCTCTTGTGAAGATTTGATGACCCTCGGAGTGAGGAAACTCACCCAAAGATGAGATTTGTGCAATGTTCTCTCAACCTAGCTTGATATTACGCAGGTAAAGAATCCATCAAGCTAGGTTGACATTGTATAAATCTCATCTTTGTGTGAGTTTCTTCACTCCGAAGGACATCAAATCTTCACAAGAGTGCACTGTTCTGTTCGTACGTCTCACTCTGCATGTCAAAGTGGCCCCTAACCCCTCCACTAATACCTAAACTTCACCTTGAGTTACTAGGTGGGCCTCCCATAGAGATATAGGGCCTCATTTTCCAATATTGCACGGGATACCAAAAAGGGGTGTTACCTTATGCTAATAAGCATGTGTATTGCAAAAACAGCTATGCAACATGCTCTTAGCACAAGTTGCACTATTAACCCAATTTGTGCTGTTTCAGGAGGGAGGGAGGGAGGGAGGGAGGGAGGGAGGGAGAGAGAGAGAGAGAGAGAGAGAGAGAGAGAGAGAGAGAGAGAGAGAGAGAGAGAGAGAGAGAGAGAGAGACTTGCTATAGTGCCTCCTCCCTAGACAGGTATTTGTATCCCTATGGGAGGCCCACCTAGTAACTCGAGGTGGGGATTAGGTATGAGTGTAGGGGGTTGGGGGCCACTTTGACATTCAACATGAGACGTACGAACAGAACAGTGGTCTCTTGTGAAGATTTGATGGCCTTCGGAGTGAGGAAACTCACTCCAAGATGAGATTTGGACAATGTTCTCTACACCTAGCTTGATGGACACTCTACTTGGGCAACAACAAGCTAGGTGGAGAGAACATTGTCCAAATCTAGCGCCTCTAGCGCACAACGCAATGCAAATGAAAGAGGTGTAGCTATTGGCCACGTTAGGAACTGTGCTAACACTGTGGCTGTTTCATGGCACACAATACCACTTTACATATGCTCCGCCCCCTGAATACAAAATTAAACATTTGCAATCGCGTTAACGGCTGTTAGTGCAATTTGCGGAATTATCACCCGCGGTAACTCCTTGGAAAATGACCCCCATAAATAGCTAACTACTACAAGGTTCTTATAGAGAGGTACTCTCTCTTGCACTTTGTGGTAAGATAGTGCACATTGTGATAAAGAGACTATTACCATAAAACACACCCCTCTACCTAACACATGCAATAGTTTGATGAATCTAGCCGTAAATGGGATCATTTACAGAATTAAAACTGGAGACAGGAAAATTGAAACAATGTTTCCTTACATTTGCAGAGATTATTCAGTATAATTTGTGAAGCTTGGACATTGTCAATGACTACTTTGCAGTCTCAGGTACCCTGTCATATAATCCCAGCCTTTTCTTTCCCAGACAATCAACATTTGCAGAAATTCTCATAAAATATGAAGAAAATTTATTTTACTGTTTTGGAATACTTGTGGAGTTTTTGATTCTAAGTTTTTCTTGTTCTCTAGGGTTGTGGTTAATTCTAGAACCCTAAACCTTTGGTGATATCACACATGTCACCTAATGTAGGACAGGAAGATGTAAAATCCTTGAAATATTTGCCTGATTCACTAAAACTGCACATATGAAATTTTGTTTCAATATAGCTGATTTTGTTCAATTCAGGTTGCTTTAAAAATTTGTTAAAAGTAAACTGAAAGCTTTAAAATAAATGAGCATAAGCTTGAGATAGTGAAGTGCTAGTGCTTTACCATTCTTGTTTTGTACCCTTTGCCTGTCATTGTTTTCAGTTTTCTATCTCCTTACTCTCCATCCCTGATACACTTAACACCTCCTATCCCATGCTGTTCTATCTTTATTCATGCCGTGTTGGATCACAGTTGATCATTATACCACCCTAGCCTCTCTCTCCCAAGTTGTCTTCAGTGCTAAGTTGCGGGTTGTCCATGCACTTTGTCGATTACATATTCAACTGTCTATTTCTATTCCTTGATGCTCACTGTTTGAGGCTTAATGTATCATAGATTATACTGCTTGACGCCTACTGTTGAGGCTTATTGTAATTTAGTTTCATCTAACTATCTATTCACTGCTTGATGTTTTTACTGTTGTTTTATGCTTACTGTAATCCTGTAGATAATTCTCCCTAATGGAGACAATGGAGACAAATGGAGACAAAACAATTGTCTCCATTGTTTTGCTCTGTCCTTTTTTCCTCCCCTTTCTCTCATTGTTCTTCTTTTCCTCGCTGTTCCCTTTTCCCTCCCCCTGTTCATTGTACTTCTCCTCAGTTCTATGTAAACCGTTGTGACGTTTATTCGAATAATGGTATAAAAAACCCCCAATAAATAAATAAATAAATAAATAAATCTCTGCTATTGTCTATTTAACTTTAGGGAGGCAAAATGCCTAGAACCCGATCAAATTGAACAAAGACAATTGCAACAAAGTTTAAAAAGCAAGAATATTTTACAAAACTTCAAATTTGAGACAAGAGAGTTGTGAACATTATGCAAGGGTGACAGCTAGTGGTGCTATGTTGGGCCCATGATTGTAGGGTTCCAGAAGGAGTCCTGGTGCATGGCCTATAGCCAGGACTGTAGCATCAATGACCATAAATTGTTACTTTATGTAATCCGCCTTGGGATTGCCTTTAGGAAAAAGAGGAATATCAAATGCTTACAAATAAATAAATAAATAATTCAAAGTAGCTGTTAAAATGATTAATGCTGGCTTACCTTTAGCAGGGTTTCCTCTTATAGTTTTGTATCAGAATATCTGATCGTTCATGCATTTAAAACTTTATGGCATTCCATCTATCAGACATTTCACTCTTGAGACAGATCTAAGACAGACAAACATGTTGTGTTTTCCAAGTTTTGTATTGTGCATTTCCTGTAACTTGTACAGATCTTTTTTTTTTTAGTTTAGGTTTTATTTCTAATTTTTGTATCAATACAAACCTATATACAACATGAGGCTCCTGCAGGTAAAAAAAACTATTTTACTTGCAGACGCGGCCCTTTTACAAAATTGAAAAGGTAAATATCCATCCTTTATTTACCCATTCCATATCAATCAAGGTTTTATAAACTTCTATCATGTCCCCTCTCAGCTGTCTCTTTTCCATGTTGAAGATCCCTAGCCTGCATAGCCTTTTCCATTTTTGTTGCCCCCTCTGCACCTTTTTTAATTTCACTATGTCTTTCTTGAGATGGGGTGACCATAACTGCACATAGTTCTCAAAGTGCGGGCACAACATTGCTCGATACAGTGGCAATATGATATTTTCTGTTTTATTCTCCAACCTTTTTGGATCAGTCCTAACACTCTATTTGCCTTTTTGACTGATGCCACTGTGCACTTAGCCAAATATTTCAGATTTCAATGTATTGTCCACAGACTCCAATGACCTTTTCCTGGGTAGTGACTCCTAGTGCACATATAGTATGCACAAAGTTACACCAGCTCAGGAGCAGGTGTATTGTTGTGTGTACATAACTGCACACATGTAGCTCTGGTCCAAAACTGGAGACTTTGTGGTTTATTTGAAGAGTACTTAACTCTTGTTGCTTAACCGATACCAGTGTTCTTAGGGGAGGATAGTTATACAGTCTGGGATGTTGTTTGTTTATTCCTTTGAGCAAATGTGTGGGTAGAGATAATGTCTAGAAGATGTATATAACCCTGATATATAATCTGAATGAGAGTGTAGGGAATTGAGAGTCTGGAATTGGACACCAAGGTAGCAGGAAACATCCTGAGATCTGGGGTATCCCACAGACCTTCTGGTTTTTCCAGTGCAAAAGGGTTTATCTTTTGGTTATGGATGCTGGAGTGCCACAAAGCTGCTCCTAGATGCAGATGCAAGATTCTGATCCATAGCCCTAGGAGTGGAATACCTGACTTAGGTATCAAACCAGGTGCATTCCACATGGATGGCAGTGCCAAGCACTGTCACTGAGCCATTGGACCAATTTTTATTATAAACTAACAAAACATTGCTTTGGTCTTTCAAGTGACAAACACCAGTAGGTTAAAAATACTACATGGAAATAATACCTGGCTTGACAGTACTTCATTGTTCCATCTAGAAGATTCTATTTTTGTGAGTTTATTTTTTTCTTTAAATTATTTGCATTAATGTTAGAATTTAATATTGTAATTTGATTTCAAGAAAGTTTATTGGTAAAATAAAGTAGTGACTTATAATAGTATATTTTCCTGTCAATAAGAGAAGTATTTACTTATTTTAAAAAATGTCTTACCTGCTTTTCCATAATTCTGGGCGGGGTACAATAAAACCAACACAATAATGCAGTCACAAGACCAAATAATCATAAACAGCTCCTGGAGAGCAACAATAGTTATATTAAAAGAAATCAATAAGCTGAGCTGTACATCCTCTGAAATAAATATCGACAGTGCTTTAAGGAAGAATTTAGCATTCAAGATTATCCTTATTTCTGAGGGGAGTGAATTCCATAGCATGGGTCCAGCTGTTAGAAATACACGCTTTCTAGTCTCATCTAGAGCTACTAAGGGGCTGATGCAATAAAATTTGTGGAAAGCGGGCACTGACGTTTCAGCGCCTGCTTTCTTAGCACATGCATGGCACCTGCAAGGGGGCGCCATGCAATAAACAAATTAGGGGGTTGCGCTAGCAAGGAAGCGCTAGGGTCGCTAGCGCGACTTTAGCGCCTCCTTGCTAATGCAACCTGCGGTTACCGGCAGTCTGCCAGTTATGAAAAGCGACACCGACTTTATCTGCATTGGTTTTCATTACTGCAGCCGTCCAGTTATGGAAACAGACGCTGAGCATATCGGTGTACTTTTTTTCAGTGCGCTCAGCTTTTAATGCCTGGTTGGGGTTGGGGTGAGTGTGTGTTTGTGGAAGAAAGTGTGTGAAGAAAAGCTGGGGAGATGAGCTGAGGGCTAGAAAATGAGTGTGGGGAGAGTCAGGCTGAGGGAGAAAGCTAGAGTATGTGGGAGCGAGTTACTATGAGTGTGACTGAAAAGCCAGATTGGCCACATCACTGGAAGGGGACCTTCCTCATGATCAGGGTACTAGCAACTTTGTCTGGTGATGTTTCTGGTTCTCACGTTGACATATTTTGCTAAAATGGCCACGGCTTGACAAACAGTGAAGATCATTATTTTGTACTCTAATTCCTTCTGGCAGAATTATTCTGGTCAGGTCAGTCTCTAACTTCCTGAATGTGGACAAAAGGCCTTTCATTAAATATCCTAACATTTTAATAATGTATATTAAATTCTGCAGATTTACAAGGCTTACAATGTGAAAATCTTTGTTATCACTAAACTTAATTCAATAGTTATATCTGAACCGTTTCGAACAAGCACAGTCTACTGCAATAAAAAAAACTGTAAGAATCCATGCATACTTCAGTTACTTCTGGTTTGCACAATCTCAATCCCCACCTGCCTACTGCAGGAGCCACCTCTGGAACATCTGGTCTGTTTTTCTCTGGCATTGCATGGCTTTCAGTAAGTTTGAGATGCATAGTGCCAGAACCCCTGTGCTGTTTTTACAGTTTCACAAGAATAACATGGGAGCTTGGGCACTGCTCAGCTCAAACTTACTAAAAGCCACACAGTGCTGGAAGAAAACAGAACAGCCAGGGAGCAACTCAAGCAGCAAGCCTCTAGAGAGGGTTGGAGAGAGTATATATTTAAGGGAAGAGATTAAGGGAGTTGCACTTAGGATCAGTAGGATCCACAACTGGTTCCCGAGCCTTACATTGAAGAACACTGGTAAAAATTATTGAAAAACTGTAGACGTTGTGGAAAACTGGCTGGGAGAGAGAAGTATAAGGAGAGAAAAAGATGGCAGATAAGGAGTACAAAGCCCATCTAATCTTCTCATTGCTGATACAATACTGGGTCTTTGATGGGAGGAGAATCTGGATGTTTTTGGTGTAAATATAATAGCTAAGACCAAATTTGTTGATAATGGCCCCCAGTGGCTTGAGCTAAATATTAAACCGAATCGGGGATAACAGGGATCCCTGGGGCATCCCATAACACGGTGATCCATGACCTAGATGAATGAGAATCCATTAATAGTTTTTCCTATCTGAAAGAAAAGAAGTGAATCCATTCAAAATCACATTTTTAATAACAAAAATACAAATACTGTTTAATAAGATGGCATGATCTACTAAGGGAAAAGCAAATGATAGATCTAATAAGATTAAAAAGTATGTTTCTCCTTTATCCATTAACAGCTGTATATCATGTCTTGGCTATCAAAACAGACTCAGTACTGAATCACATTTAAAACTTGTCTGATGGTGGACTAAAAGAAAAACAGTCTCCAAAACTTTTACACATGACCTGTTGTCATATAGAGATGAATTTCCAAAACATTTGTGCTTGTAAAATTTGCATTTATACTTGTAAGTAGCTTGTACCATGTACACACTATTTTTAGTATTTTATAAAAATCAAAGTACATGCATATTTTTGATCTCGCGTACACATTTACACATGAAAAAAGAGGCATGCCAGGGCTGTTCCGAGGTGTGGCCAAGATGTCCATGCACAAGTTGTTATTTTATAAGAGACTTACGCACATATAGGGGTACATTTTCAAAGCGTTAAGTGTGTAAATCCTGTGGATTTACACGTGTGACCGGCCTTACGCATGCCGGGCCAGTTTTCAAAGGCCCGGTCACGCACGTAAATCCCTGAGATGCATTAAGTCCCGGGGCCTTGGGAAAGGGGCAGGCAGGGGGCGGTCTGGAAGCGGGGCAGGTCTAGAGGCCCCTGGCACAGCGGCCATTTGCCACTGTGCCGGGGGATCATGTGCCGGCAGGGTGCCGGGCGCACAACCTGCGCCTGCCCCGAGGCAGGCTCAAAAGGTAAATTAAAGATTTTTGGGGGGCTAGATTAGGGCTAGGGGGCAGGTATGTTAGGGGAAGGGGAAGGGAGGTTAGTGTAGGGGGTTGGGAAGTTCCCTCCCAGTCTGCTCCGAAATTGGAGCGATCTGGGAGGGAACTAAGGAAGGCTGCAGGCGTTGGCGCTCACAGGATGCACAAGTGTGCACCCCCTTGCGTGCGACGACCCCTGATTTTATAACATTCACGCACCTGCGCGCACATGGATGAAAATCTACCCCATATATTTGTCAACGTATTTGCATAATTTTACACCTGCTAATTATCTTGCACAATTGATATCAGATCCTTCTATTGTTTACTATTAGTTAGGTGGGAGATCTAGGTGAAGTGGGGGGTGTTCAGACTGAAGAACTAGGAGGATCTCGATCTCGAGAAGGACTGATGAAGTGGTGGAGGTTTCATCAAACTTCTGATTTCAATTGTATGCACATGTTTTAAAATATACCAACTTTCACGTAGAAACAGGGTTTTACAGGAGCAAGACACAATTTTTTTCACGTGTAAAATATAAGCACAAATGATGCCAATATTCTGTGCTACTTAGCCGGATAAATGGCCACTGCTGAACATCTGGCTACATTCAGAGGTTGCCATTTAATGAGATAAATACTTATCCAGATAAGTAGATAGATGGATATCTTGTGGGTGTGCAATGGGTGTTTTGGGCCAGTCTTTACTCACGCATTCTGTATTTTATAAAAGTTGAATAATATTTGTGTATTTTCATTTTTGCACACAATAAGCATGTAAAAAAAGGGTGGTCTAGGGGCATTCTTGGATGAGGTCAACATTTATACGCACAAGTTGCTATTTTAAAAGACACATATATGTAAGTTTGCTAAATTATTTGTTGAATTTTTCACTTGCTAATATCAGGAGTAAGTGATATTAATGTGTTTGTTGTGTACTAATGGCCGGGTTGGAGTTCTGTGTCAACTGGGGGAGTTCACGCTGAAGAACCAGGAGGGTTTGGAGAAAGATTGGATGAATTGGTGGACTAATTGGTAAATTTGGCAATTTCCTAGCTGCACGCATGTTTTAAAATATACCGACCTTCGCATGTAAATCCCAATATATACTCATAAGTTCTACTTTATTTTCATGCATAAAAGATACATACGTATATTTTTAAAATAGGAAAAGTATGTGCTTTCAATGCATTGCGTGTTTTTGAGGGTAAACCTATATGCGCATGTATGTTTATTTATTTATTTATTTAAAATCTTTTCTATACCGTCGTTACGTTATATACCATCACAATGGTTTACATCCAGGCACATAAATTAAAGTTTTGTAAATGTGTATGGTAGTACATTCTAACAAGTGCAAATAAGGTTCGGTTACATCATATCGTAATAAATCTTATTTGATGAGTGAGGTAGGTCTTGTCTGTTACTTTATTTACAGGTATGATTCTCATGCTCTGTGTAATTCTATTAAGTTAGCTGTGAGATAAAATAATAAACTACTACAACGCACATGTTGAGAACAGTGCTGTGTGCTGATGATCTTCTGCCAGTTCCTGCATACTTTCTATTCTCCGCTCTCTTTGTAAAAAGCTTGTTTAAAAAGCCAGGTTTTTAAACTTTTTTTTTAAGTTTTTGAGGTCTCTTTGTAATCTGATCTCTAGTGGCATTGTGTTCCACAGTGTGGGACCTGCTAAGGATAAAGCCCTTTCTCTAACTTGGGCTAGTTTAGCTGTCCTGACTGAAGGAATGGTTAGCAGTGCTTTGTTAGCTGATCTCAGGTTTCTATGTGGGACGTGTACCTGTAGTGCTGTGTTCAGCCAGTCTGCCTTTTCGTCATGTATTAATTTATGCATTGTATACAGGGTTTTATATTGTATTCTGTGTTCTATGGGTAACCAGTGTAATTCCGCTAAAGTTTCTGTGATATGGTCCCTCCTTCTTTTACCAGTCAGAATTCTTGCTGTGGTGTTTTGTAGTATTTGAAGTGGCCTTAACGTTGTATTTGGTAGTCCTAGTAACTGGGCATTACAGTAGTCAGTGCTAGAAAATATTAGTACCTGAAGCACTGTTCGAAAGTTGCGAGGTAGAGATACACATATTTTATAAAATATATACGTGGGCTATAAAATACTAGTGTAGATCTGCTTGTGGCCATATGCATGCATAATGCCACCACTTGCATTTGTTTGAAAGTTATCCTCATTGTTTATAAGTTTTCCCAAAAATGGCAAATTGGACACCAGTATAAAATTGTTGCACACCAGCAGAATCAAAAGTTGTTTTTTAAAGTATCAGTCATATTATAGTTTCCCTCAATGATCCCAGATAATAAGACGTTAGTAGTGTAAAATCATTTAAGTATTATCTCTGATTGATCACTGAACAACCATGCTGGACAATGATCAGTAACACAAGAACCTTTGCTAAATTTAGGACTCCATTATTTGTCCATCCTCCCATAGAGTTCACACATCTGATCCTAATAACACCAAATTAACATCCTGACCTTCCGGTAGTGAGGAGAATACATCAAAGCCCTGTTAAATGTTCTCAGTTTTCTTTCTAAATATCTGAGCTGTTTGCAATCTAGTTAGTGGTCTACTGGAAAATGGCAAATTGGGGATCATTTAAAACCATTCATAAAGCAAAAATGCTCCTTTGACGAATTATTAGCTCCTCAAATAGAATCGGTGTAAAATGTATTTTTAGCAGCTTATAATACTTTCCTATACATTTTAAACTGCAAAGCTGGCCTTATTCTTTTTTTGATTCTTTATTGATTTTTAAATTTACAAAACATGCATGGCCCGATTTTAAATGGTCCGTGCACGTAAAAAACAGGAGTTATGCGCTTGGCTGGACCGTGCGCATTTTAAAAGGGGCCCGGCTGCATGTGTAACCCCTGTTACACGCACAAGAGCTGGGCCTCGGCAAAGGGGTGGTCCGGGGGGGTGGGGTGGGGTTGGAGGCGGCCGGTACAGTAGCCATTTGCCGCTGTGCGGGGGATTGCGCGCTGGCAGGGTGCTGGTGTGCGCAAGCTGCTACTGCTCCTTTGGAGGAGCAAAAGGTAAATTTAAAAAAATGGGGGTACCTAGGATAGGGATAGAGGGCGGGAAGTTAGGGTAGGGGATAGGAAAGTTCCCTCCCAGTCCGTTTCTTAATTGGAGTGGACTGGGAGGGAACTGGGGAAGGCCCTGATCTTGTCGCTGGGCAATTTTGTGTTGTTGCCCCCCCCCCCCCCCCCCCTTTGCGCACTGCCTGGGATTTTATAATCCCAGGCAGTGTGCATGTTATTTTATTTATTTATTTATTTATTTATTTATTTATTTATTTAAGGTTTTTATATACCGGCATTCATGAAAATCACATCATGCTGGTTTACATATAAACAGGAGTGCAATAGATACATCAAACTAGAACTATTGTGCATGAAGGAGCAGTTACAAATAACAAGGATAGAAGAACTGGGAGAAGAAGGAAATGAAAGGAAAGATTAGTAACGGTTAAACTATGTACAAAGACATGGATATGAGCTGCTTGTTTCGAGAAAGAGAAAGGTGAAGACATTAGTTTGTGTCAGGGAAAGCTTGCTTGAACAGCCAATATGTTATAAAATTGCATGTCCATGTGCGCGTGCTGGGTTGCGCGCACACATGGACGCGCGCGTATTTTTTAAAGATCTAGCCCACAATGTTCTATATTTAAACAGCAACAAGCATGAATAATAATACAAGGTAAAATATTCAAAAAGAAAACAAATTCTTGTCATTAATAACCAGTCCACAAATAATGGGAGTGACTGAATCCCAAAAAGTACCAAAATAAAACTCCTAGGAAAAAAGACCTGGGCCTACCTTACCCTTTCACTAATAAAAAGCTATATAAATTAGATACATATCAAGAAGCAGAAAAAGCAATCGTTCAACCTTGGCAACCGCTTCCCAGATCCTCTCCAATGTAATGATTGATGGTTTCACCAGACCCAATGAAAGGGGATTGACTGAGGATCTATCTAGCTGAGATGTTCCAAGAAGACTTTCAGAGCTCAAGCTGCCCCCTCCTTGCATTTCTTCAACTCCTGTGGCTTGCCGCAAACCTTGACTGTCTCTCGCGATCTCTGTAGCAACTTTGTTCCCTGCACCGAAACAGCATCTGGTCATCAGCAGATGCCTCCCTCGTGCTACTCTCAAAGTGCTCCCTACAGCTCACAATGGAGGAGGGAGCCGTTCCTCCGGTATCAATGAGATATCCAGGTCGAGAGGGACAGACAAAGATCATTCAATTGGCTGGCCCTCCATGGACAATTCACCAGACGTTGAAAGTAAGGGAATCCTTACACTATGTGCATCCATAGGTCCTGGGACTTATATAACAGCCGGTTTCACAGGGAAAACCTATGAGCTTCCCTTTTCTCTTCACCATCACTGTACCAGGGAACCTTGGAATGAATGGAGTATGCAGCACTCAGAACCACAGGTTCACCATCTTGGGTACATCCTCATTAACTGAACCTCTCAACCTATCTAATTCTATTTAATTAATTTCAGAAAGCCAGCATGTTTTTTAAAGTTTCCAACATTCCCTTTTCAGTAGTTATTATTCATTGGAAAACCAGTGTAAGAATTTTCTAGTTGGTATTTGTTTGTATCTTAATAGAGCCACCTTCTCCAAAGCTTTTCCAAATACTTCATTCCAGTCAGTAGATCAATAGTCTGTTCCCTAGGAATATAATTCAGCAATGCAATAGCATTTACAACATTTTTTATGTCTATCTTACCTCCTGAAAGTTTGGTAGACTATTTCCAACCAGGTGCTTAACTGTCTAATCTAAGATTAAAAATGTTATTGTACAATGGTCAGATGAAAACAAGGGGGCTGCAATGATGTCCTTTGTCAGGCTATTAACATTCTTAACTAATGGAACCAACAGTTCTCTATAGATTGCTGCATTATTCATTTATAGTAGTCCTAGCACCAACAATTCCAATAAAAATTATGGGTTAACAACGTAGATAGATTTTGAAAATACAAATTAAAATCTCCAAAACTAATTAAATAAGGCAACAAGATCATTTGGGAGATCATGGCTATTAAGTCAGCCATAATAGTAGCTACTTTCCTTGGAGGTCTACAGACTACTAATAAAAGTAAACCATACCCAGTCCCAAATTTCACAAGCATATAGTCACAACTTTTCCAAGTAGGGATGTTAATTTTTGGTAGAATCAAGATTCTTTATAAATAATTACAATTGTTCCTCCTTTTTTCCCAGCCTGGGTAGATTGGACACAAGCATCAACAAAGGGCCTTCCACTTCTGTTAGCCTTGATTCATGATTCTCCCCATATGTATCACACCAAAAAAAAAAGCTCCAGGAGAATGCAAATGAGATAATAATATAAGAAAAAAACATTGCATACAAAATCTAATAAATATCACAATTTCACAATGGAGTATGAAATGAGAAACCTTGAATTTAATAAAGTTGGACCATCATAACACCTCGCAGATACTGAATTTAATATACTTTAAAATTCAGTATTTTTGCTGCTA
Source organism: Rhinatrema bivittatum (assembly GCF_901001135.1). Classification (NCBI taxonomy): domain Eukaryota; kingdom Metazoa; phylum Chordata; class Amphibia; order Gymnophiona; family Rhinatrematidae; genus Rhinatrema; species Rhinatrema bivittatum. The sequence goes on along the minus strand of NC_042617.1, from coordinate 80,469,220 downwards.
AGGGTCATAAATAATCATCGGTCCTTTGGTGACAATTCCCTTTTATTCAATAATAATATACTTCCCCGGAAAAATGCTCAGCAAGCCCAAACACGACATGATACCATGTTTCGGATGTCTGCTTCAGGGGCTCCCGTTCATGCTTTAGACTGACCAGGGGAATATATTTGCATTAGCATGATGCCAAGATTTTCACTTTTGTGCCAATACAAGGCTCCTCTGAAACAAGAAAATCAAAAGTTAAAAATCAAGAACATTGTATCACAAGTGGGACAGTAATAATTTAGCTGGAAAGCAGTTACTAAGTGCCAAAAGCATTCATGTGCATCGGCCATCATAGGGATAGTGTTATATTCATGTCCCGGTCCTGGCCCAGGCCGGGCCCCCCTTCTGCATCGCTTCTCGAGGCCAGAAGGCCTCCGCTCCTGCTAATGTCGGGGTGGCCCTGCCGGCGCGCACGACACCACAGGCGCAGTTCCCGACAGCCTCCAGCTCTAGGCGTGCGCGCATGCCTTCTGACAAGATGTAAAGGGCTTGCGGCAGGAAGATGCCTCTGGCCCTTCCCCTTGATGTCAGGGCCTGGCCCTTTAAAACCTCACTTCTGACGATCCTTGGATGACTTGGCAACAGGTCTTTGTGGCTGTGCTTTGGAGCTGTGCTTCTTTGTGCGTTCCTGCCTTCTGGTTCTTGTCCCTGCCTCCTGGTTCCTGTTCCTGCCTTCCGAGTCCTGTTCCTGCCTTTTGAGTCCTGCTCCTGCCTTTTGAGTCCTGTTCCTGCTCCCTTCCTTGGCTCCTGCGGAGGAATCCTTCTGGCTTCTGACCTTGGACTGGCTATCGACGATCCTCTGGCTTCTGATCTTGGACTGTCTTTGGACGACTCGTCCAGCTGTCCCACAACCATCTTCACAGGGGTCCACCTAAGACCAGCCAGCCCCCGCACCCAAAGGCTCAACCCGTGGGGAACGGGGTTGCTATTGGCAAAGCTCCAGCCAGCCCCAGATCAGCCCGGCTTCGCCTCCCGACAGTGGGGACCTGCAGGGGTTTGCTCTCTCAGGTTGTGTCAACTCCACCTCGGGTGAGGGGCCCACATTCTCATCCATCTATGCAACAGATAGAGTGCCATCATTTCACCTTCTTTATACACATCTACAAGATATAATGTCTATTCATGATTAAAAATATCAGAGCAGCAAAAAATTAATTAAATCAGAACAGCGCTGCCTATGCAATTTCTTTGTTTAAACCGAGCGGTGTCACTGTTTTCATGTGAAAGATCCACCTCTGCTCTTGTTTTAAAAGTTTTTTGATGTGATCTCCACCTCTCAAATGAGACGGTATAATTTCCAAAATGGTACACTTAATGTCTTCAAATGTATAGTTAAATTCCATAAAATGAGACACTATGGGAGCTTCTGTTTTACCAGTCTTAAGAAGCTTTTATTTTCAATAAGAAGTGTCCTAATCATATGTTTAGTCATGCCAATATATTTCATATCACATGGGCACACAATCATATATACTACAAAGGTGGATTTGCAGAAAATTCCTGTTGGCAATTTAATTCTATGTCCAGATGGAAAAAAAACATGATCAAATTGAAGTATCAAGACACAAAAAGTACAATCATGACAAATGTGTTGTGCATCCCGGCCGCGTCCACTCCGCAGTCGGCCCTGCTCACCTCGTTATCCCGTCCACGAGCTCCAGGCTCTCCTCCTCCGCAGCTGCAGCCAGTTCGCTGTGTCCCCGGCTTCCCTGCTCTCAATCTCTGATCCAGGCCTCACAGCGGAGCTACCGTTGGGGCTCCACGTCGTCGGCCCCGTCCCTAGGCGCGCGCACAGCCGGCCTGCAGCCCTTTAAAGGGTCAAGCACGGGAAAACCCCGAGAGGCGCATGCTGATGACATCACAGAGACTCCATATATAAGGCAGGACTCAAACCCATTATCCCTGCCTTGGCAATCAGGTCGTACACTCCACTGTTTTCTAGTTTGCCTGTTCCAGTGTCTCCTGCTCCATTTCTCCATTCCTGGTAGTACCCTTCGAACTGATCTCACGGTACTGACCTTTGCTTGCTCCTGACCTCATCTGACTACTGCCCAGATCTTGACCTCTGCCTGTCCACTGACTTCTTCTGACTGCTGCCTGGAACTTGACCTCTGCCTGACCTGACTGCTCCCAGATTAACTAAAGGTACTGACCCCTGCTTCGGCTGACTATTCTGTTCTGATATTCTGGGCTTGATCCTTGCTATCCACTCGGACACTCTATTCTGGCCTCCTGTGACTTCTGGACACTCATGCTTAGACATCGCCCACGCACCCTTGTTCGTGGTGGGCATGCCCCTTTGCTTCCTCTCTAAGAGACCCTGCAATGCCCACCTAAGACCAGGTGGCTCGGATACTCAACCTGGCGAAGCTCCAGCTAGCCTCTGTCTCCTCCTGTGCTCGGCCTCCTGGTGGAAGACGCTCTCTGGGTCCGACCAGAGGGCCGTACCAATCCTGCACCAGGCCATGGGTCCACTTCCAGTGCAACAGATTGCCAAGGCCATGGACTCGGCGGAGTCTCCCACCGTGCAGGCCATCCCTGGCATAACTGCTTATGTCCGAGAACAATAGCGAACCCTTAAAGGATGGTTTAAGGAGTGGCGACCTAGCCACTGGGGGTAGGGAGGATTCCAGGATTGAACCAGAGATTATTTTACATCCAAAGTCATTGGAGATTACCATGGACACGTTATGGTCAGCAATCAAATCCTTGGAACTGGTGATAGTTAAACTTACTCAAAATACTGCTAATTTTCAACAGAGGGTATTAAATTTGGAAAATACAATTTCTATATGCAATAATAAAGTGGTTTTGAGTGAAGAGAGGTTGGAAAAGGTGGAGACACTGCAAAAAAAATCTGGTTAAATCTGAAGTAATTAATGCAAAGAAATTAGAATTTCTTGAGAATTCTTTAAAGTATTCCAACCTCAGGGTCTTGAACTTTCCCATGCAGAATTTAATATCTGCTGGTGAAATGTTCAAGGAATATCTACAATATATTCTAAAAATGCCAAATCAATCATTACCGGCAATAGCGAAGGCTTATTATTTACCTTTAAGATCTAATAGAGAAAATCAACTGGAAATACACAGCCAGTGGCTTCTATTAATTTGTCTGAGGTAATAGAAACTTAAATTAGCACTGATATACCTACTAGAGGGACACTTATTGTATCTTTCTTGTTTTCAACTGAGAGAGATACAGTTCTCCGTTTATTTCTCAGGCATCGTCGAGAGGTTTCATGGACAACAGGTATGGATATATCCAGACCTCTCAAGGATAACCCAATTGAGAAGGAAAGAGTTTTTGAAATTAAAATTGGAAATTCTTGCAAGGGGTGCTGGATTTATATTAAAATTCCCATGTAGGTGTGAATTAAAATATCTAGAACAGAAATATGTTTTTTATGAGATATCTCAATTACAGAATTTCTTGGATTCCCATCCCCCAAATGTGGAAGTAGGTTAAGAGCAAATAAAAGTTCCAGCTGTTTATCTCTGAATATAATGAGAAAAGAGATTTAATCATCTTTTCTCTATAATTAAGTTTCCTTTAAATCATTCGTGTATAATTGGTTTTCCCTGGTAATGCCTTGAGAAAATACAGAGAATGATTATTATTATTTTTGAAGTATTTGTGATTATATTTTGATTTATTACAATATCTGTATACAAGTACAATGTTTGTTGTTAATGATTTTGAAAATGCAGAAATAAAAAATAAAATAAAAAAAACAAAACAGCAAACCCTAGAAGCTTTGGCTTCATCGGTGGAAAGTCTACGGTCTCAACTACAGGATCTTGTTATGGCCAATTCAGGGGGTCTGGCTCCAACCCTACCCCCGCAGGCATCATTGGGTCTTCCAGCTCCATCCCGCTTCAGTGGGGATCTGAGCCTCTGCCGAGGCTTCCTCAACCAGTGCTTTATGCAATTCACACTGCAGCCTGCATTATTCCCACGTGAGACTACCAAGATTGCCTTCATCCTCTCATGCCTTGAATGGAAAACTCTGGCATGGGCTTCCCCACTTTGGGAGCGTTCTGATATCCTCTGTCATCTCACCCACTTCATTTCCATTTTCATGTGGACCTTCGAGGATCCCGGCCGACAGGTGATTGCGGGTCACCATCTTCTTCACCTCCGTCAAGGCTCACATTCGCTCACCGAATTCACGGTAGATTTCAGGACTTTAGCTACAGAACTAGGCTGGGAAGAGGACTGCCTATGGGCAATCTGTCTGGAGGGCCTTTCTTCTGCCCTCAAGGATGAGCTGGCTGCCTGTGAGATTCCCACATCTCTCGAGGATCTGATTTCCCTGGTCGGCAAGATTGACCATCGCCTACGTCAGCGACACCAGGAGGTAAAGGTCCCCTGACCTACTGCCATATGCCCAGCTCGTGCTGCAAGCCCCCAGTTGAAGACCTTACCAGCACCTTCTCCTTCATCAGAGGAACTGATGCAGATCAATCGTCGGCGCTTGTCTCCTGAAGAGCGCCTCCGACGAAAGAAACAAGGCCTTTACTTATACTGTGGTGGTTCCGGACACCTTCTGCAATCCTGCCCCATGCTGCTGGGAAACTACAAAGCCTAAGCCCGGCAGGGATCTCAAGCTTGGGTGCTACTGTTACTGGCCCCCAATTACTACTCCCTGTGTCCCTCTTTAGGGAATCTCACTCTTTTGCCACTACCGCACTCGTGGACACTGGGGCAAGTGGCAATTTTATTCTGGATGACATCGTCACACTCCTCCAGATTCAACTTCAACCTCTGGATATGCCTCTCTGCATCACATCTATCCAGAGAGAGCACCTCCCTGGATGCATTACTCATCACACCGTGGCCTTCCGCCTCACCGTGGGAACCCTCCCTGAAGAGGAAATTTCCCTGTTTGTCTTGATGTGTTCCACACATCCAGTAATCTTAGAACTTCCATGGCTCCAGGTCCATGCACCTCATTTCGACTGGCAATCCCTGCAGTTAATTCAGTAGGGACCCCAGTGCCAGAACCGCTGCCTGCAACAGGTATCTCCAGTGGTTACCATTCTGAACTCTGCAACCCTTTCCGGATTACCTGCTCCATATTCTGACTTCAAAGATGTGCTCTCCAAACAAAATGCTGACATCCTGCCTCCACTCCGAAAGTTCAGTTGTCCCATTGAGCTCCTGCCGGGCACCATGCCTCCCAAGGGCAGAACCTACCCACTCTCGCTTCTGGAAACCCAAGCAATGTCAGAGTTCATTAAGGATAATCTAGATAAAGGATTCAAAAAACCCTCTGATTCCCTGGCAGGAGCCAGATTCTTCTTCGTGAAGAAGAAAGATGGCAGTCTACGTCCTTGCATAGACTACCATGGGCTAAATGCCATGACTCGCAAGGATCGTTACCCTCTACCCCTCATCAGCAAACTTTGATCACTTACAAGGAGCTCAGATCTTTACAAAGTTAGATCTCCGAGGGGCATACAACTTTGTACGAATCCAGCCAGAGGACATCTGGAAGACCTCCTTCAATACGAGGGATGGCAACTACAAGTACATAGTAATGCCTTTTGGACTTTGTAACGCACCTGCGGTCTTTCAGCGTTTGATGAATGAGATCTTCCGGGACCTACTATTTTCATTTGTTGTGGTATACATGGAAAATATACTGATCTTTTCCAAAGACCTGAAGTCCTACCGTTCACATGTTCAGACAGTTCTCCAATGCCTCAGAGACAATCACCTCTACGTAAAGTTAGAGAAGTGCATTTTTGAACAAACCCACCTTCCATTCCTGGGCTACATCATCTCCAATCGTGGCATCACCATGGATCCTGAGAAGCTTCAAGGTATTCGAGATTGGCCTCAGCCAGTAGGCCTCCGAGTCTTACAAAGATTCATTGGGTTTACAAACTATTACAGGAACTTCATCACGAACTACTCCATACTAGCTGCTCCACTCATGGCCATGACTAGGAAAGGTAGTAACCTCCAAGTTTGGAGCCCCGAGGCTCAATCTGATTCCATGCCTTGAAAGAGGCCTTCTGTACTGGACCACGTCTACAACACCCAGATCCTAGTCATCCCTTCATCGTCAAAGTTGCGCCTCCATCATTGGGGCTGAGGCGATCCTGAGCCAATATTCTTCCAATGGGGTCTTAGTATCCTGCTCCTTCTACTCGCACAAGTTTTCTACCGCAGAGCAAAATTACACGATTAGGAATCGTGAACACTTAGCTTTGAAATTGGCTCTTCAAGAATGGCGCCCCTGGTTAGAAGGAGCGCAGCATAAATTCACGATATTTAAGAACCCCAAATACTTAAAGGAAGCCCAGCTCTTGAATCAAAGACAGGCCCGCTGGGCGCTGTTCTTCAAACAATTCCACTTTGAACTCCGCTACCGCTCAGCAGCGAAGAATACTCAAGCGGATGCTCTCTCTCGCTCCCTTGAGCCAGAAGATACACCCAAGACTCCTAGACACATTGTAGACCCAACATGCATATCCCTTGCAGTTACCAACACGGCTCTGGGAGCGCGTTCTTCGCTGGGCCCACGATGAAGTTGGCCGGCCATCCTGGCTGGGCTTGGACCCTCGAGATATTAAAAAGACATTACTGGTGGCCTAGCATGGTTAAAGACTCCCGTAGTTATGTCCCATTTGTGCACAGCAAAAACCCCCAACTGGTCGTCCATGGGGAGTCCTCCAACCTCTTCCGGCTCCCACCGAACCGTGGTCAAGCATCTCTACTGACTTCATCATCAAGGTGCCTCCATCAAAGGGCAACTAGGTCATTTGGGTTATTATCGACCGCTTTTCAAAGATAGGACATTTTGTTTCACTACCCAGTCTTCCCTCGGCTCCTGAACTGGCAAAACTCTTCCTGAACAACGTATTCCACTTATATGGGTTACTCAAAGAGATTGTTTCCGTCGACAAGTACTGGCAGTCACTTTGCAAAAAGTTTGATATTACCCTGAATCTGACATCGGCCTACCACCCTCAAGTGAATGGACAAGTCGAGAGGACAAACCGCTCACTGAAAACATTCTTGAAATCTTACATCAATGATCAGCAGGGTAACTGGGCCGACCTCTTGCCCTGGGCCGAGTTATCCCACAATACTCATGTTGCCTCTGCTACTGATGCCTCACCCTTATCTGTAGTCTTTGGCCACCAGCCACACCTGCCTTTACCTTTGCCGCTCTCTGTTCCCTCGCCTGCAGCCTAGTCTACCGCACAGATGATATGTCAGATATGGAATAAGGTCAAGGAAAGACTGACCCATGTGGTAGAGTGGGCCAAATACTTCACGGATGCTCATCGTCGCAATGCACCCCTGTTCCGGCCCAGCCAGAAGGTTTGGCTGAGCCTTAAACACATCAGGCTATGCCTTCCGTTACAACGACTGGCCCCTAGATTCATCGTGCCATTCCCGATCATCTGGCGCATTGGAGCGGTCACATATCAACTACAGCTTCCCGCTTCCATGGGGATCCACAACACATTCCACGTGTCCCTTTTAAAACCACTAATCCTCTCTTGGCCTTCTCGAAGGCCTCCTGCACCCACGCAGCATGATACTGAACCCGAGAACACCTTACAAGTAAAGGAGGTATTGGATGTCAGACGAAGGAAAGGTAATTGGGAATACCTCCTGTCGTGGGAGGGCTTTGGACCAGAGGAGAACTCGTGACAACCCTCCCACCACATCTATGACAAGGACCTCCTGTCGGAATTCCATCGGGTTCACCCTGATAAGCCAGGCTGGTAAGGGGAAGGCCTAGAAGGGGGGGTACTGTTTCATGTCCCGGCCGCATCCGCTCCACGGCCAGCCCTGCTCACCTCACTCTCCCATCCATGAGCTCCGGGCTCTCCTCCTCTGCAGCCACAGCCAGTTAGCGGCATCCCCGGCTCCCCCGCTCTCAGTCTCCAAAGCAGGTCTCACAGCGGAGTTCCCATCAGGGCTCCGCGTCCTCGGCATCCTCTGCCCCGCCCCTAGGCGTGCGCGCGGCTGGCCTGCAGCCCTTTAAAGGGCCAAGAACGGGAAAGCCCCGAGAGGTGCACGCTGATGACATCACAGAGACTCCATATATAAGGCAGGGCTCAAACCCATGATTCTTGCCTTGACAATCGGGTCGTACACTCCGTGTTCCAGTGTCTCCTGTTCCAGCATCTTCTATTCCAGCATCTCCTGCTCCTTCGTCTCTCCATTCCTGGTAGTACCCTTCAGACTGATCTCACGGTATTGACCTTTGCTTGCCCTGACCTTGTCTGACTGCTGCCCGGATCTTGACCTCTGCCTGTTCACTGACCACATTTGATCGCTGCCTGGAACCTGACCTCTGCCTGTCCACTGAATTTGTCTGACCGCTGCCTGGAACTTGACCTCTGCCTGACCTGACTACTCCCGGATTGACTAAATGTACTTACCCCTGCTTCGGCTGATCATTTTGGATTGATACTCTGGCCTTGATCCTCGCTATCCACTCGGACACTCTATTCTGGCCTCCTGTGACCTCTGGACACTCTTGCTTGGACATTGACCACACACCCTTGTTTGTGGTGGGCATGCCCCCATGCTTCCTCTCTAGGAAACCCTGCGTGGCCCACCTAAGACCAGGTGGCCTGGGTATCCAAGGGCTCAACCTGCGGAAACCCTGGGTTGCTATTGGCGAAGCTCCAGCTAGCCTCTGTCTCCTCCTGTGCTCCGCCTCCTGGTAGCAGGCGCTCTCTGGGTACGACCAGAGGGCTGTATCAATCCTGCACCAGGCCAAGAGTCCACTTCCAGCACAACAAATTGTCCATTTCGTTGGAAGATGTTTGAGGTATATACTGACTGGAGTACACAACTGGAACTTTAATGTTACAACCCCTAGAAAATGCAAATTTGGGGATAGATTTAAACATAGCATACATTTTCCATAAGCTATCTCATTGTAAAGGTGGAGATCGCATAAAAAAAAACCTCTTACAAGAGCAGAGGTGGATCTTTCTCATGAAAACTGTGACACCACTTGGTTTAAACAAAGAAATTGAGTGGAGAGCCCGTTGTTCTGATTTAATTAATTTTTTGCTGCTCTGATGTCCTCGCATGTGACTAGACATCATATCTGGTAGGTGTGTATAAAGAAGGTGAAATAATGGTACTCTATCCCTATGATGGCCGATGCACATGAATGCTTTTGGCGCTTAGTAACTGCTTTCTAGCTAAAGTATTACTGTCCCACTTGTGATACAATGTTCTTGATTTTTAACTTTTGATTTTCTTTATTCAGAGGAACCTTGTGTTGGCACAAAAGTGGAAATCTCTGCATCATACTAATGCAAATATATTCCCCCAGTCAGTATAAAGCATGAACGGGAGTCCCTGAAGCAGACATCTGAAATATGGTATTATGTTGTGCTTGAGCTAGCTGAGCATTTTTCTGGGGAAGTACCATATATTATTTTTATGAGCATTTAAAAATTTAGTAAAAATGTATTGTGAAAAGGTATTGTCAGCAAAGGATGGATGACTATTTATGACCTATTAAATTCAGCATCCGCGGGGTGTTATGATGGTCCAACTTTATTAAATTCAAGGTTTCTCATTTCTTACTCCATTGTGAGATTTTGTGATATTTAGTAGATTTTGCATGCAACGTTTTTTTCTTTCCATATATAGTCATAGATAACCAAAGCCACATTCACTATTGAATGGGCATTAAAAGAAAGGCATTTAATATTTCCATCTTTCTTGGGCTTATCCTTAATAAAAGTATGGTTCATATTATGCTGCCTTGAAGTGTGACCCAGTCTTTAAAACAACTTACATATCCTCCCCCTTGCCAGTACAGTGTTGATAGTAAAACCTTCTGACAAATGTGTGCTGACAGTCATCAACTGTAATTAAGTAGCTCATATTATGCTGCCTAATAATTTGACCCTTCTAAAAATATCCCCATATCTTTCCCTTTCCAGTACAATATTATTAGCTAAAACTTGTAATGCTTGAGTGGACTGATAATCACCACATGGTCGTGTGTCCTGAGACCGAGCTACATAAGAAAGCGTCACATTCAATTCCCTCTTTCATGAAACCAGAATAAAAAATAATCCAGACAACAGCATAAAAGGAAAAATATCTATGAATTGTTACACTGGGAAATAAATCTCCAAAAATGGAAAAGTAGCAGCCAAAAATATGTAGAAATCACCTTAGTGGCAGGACAAATCCCGATAAATCATTCATTCCCTTAATTTAATGAATACTGAGGCTCCCAAAGGGGTCCCAAAAGGATTCTCCCTGTTTGGTTGCCCTTTTAATGGTGACCTGACAACAGCATCGATGTCTGCTCAGATGGCTGAGCAAATTGATGTTGTTGAATGCAGTGCTTCAGGTGGGTGGGGCTACCTGATGGCTCTAATGCTTTTCCCTGAAGATGAAGATGAACCACCATGGAGCCTTGCACAGCTCATTCCCAGGCTGTCAGTGCGATGGAAGCAAAGGCATTCCTGAGTCCTGACATCCCTGGCATTGGTATAGAGTGGGCACAGGGGGAGGAGCAAAGCTACAGCCGGGCAGACCTGTCAGACAGCTGTCGCACTTGTCCCGAAAAAGAAAGATGAAAATGAGCCACTGTGGAGGCTTTTACAGCTCAGTCCCAGGCTCCCAGTGTTGCAGAGGCACAGGCAAGATTAATAAACCACAAGATAGAATCATTTGTCAATGGAAAGAAAGTTCTTGAACAAGGGGCACAATCTGCAGCTCAAAGAGGGTTGACTTGGCGGTTACAATGACATATTTCTTTGCAGAAAGTGTGGTGGACACATGGAGGTGGTGGATGTGAAAAACAAAAGCAGAATTCAAGAAAGCCTGGGATATGCAGTCAGGATGCTTAAGCACAAGGATATGAGAGTGAAGCCTGAGACGGAGTAGGCTCTGCAGTGTTATTATTATCATTTTCACTGTCTGACTGTGTCTGTGTAACGATGTAAATCCTTACACCCCATTCTCACCCCGTTCTGTCTTCCATTACCCTTATAGTAGTTTTACATAATTTATACTGCGATTCCTTCCAGCAGAACTGGAGGATACCACTCTAGTTAGCTTAGTCTCTAATTGTCTTAATGTGGACAAATGCTCTTTCATTAAACATGCTGAAAATGTAATAACATATGCTAAATTACTGAAGTTTTACAGAGCTTAAGACCTGCAAGTCCTTTGTCTTCTCTGAACTTAATTCAATAGTAGGATCTCATGAACAGTTTTGTTTTTTTTTGTATGGACTATTTCTTTGCACATGTTAGATTCTCAGCTGGCTTGTCATTCCAGCAACTTTAATGCTGTCCCCCTTCTCCCTCCCGCCACCTCCCCGAAAAAAAAAAAAAAAAGAAGTTGAATGTCTGCAGCTAGCCCTGGAACCTTGATCATCTCCGTCTGACTGTGTTAACAATCCATTTCAACTGCTATTATTTCTTACCATGTTTCCTTAGAGATTTAATGTGTTTAAGGAGTCAGAGCCATAAGTTTGTGTCTGATGATGAGAGCACCGTTACCTCCCAAGGTGATGGCTGACATATTGTTTCTGTTCACTCACAAGGCCTTTATTTCCACAACACGCCAAGGAGGAATATATTTCCCGTTACCATAATCATGATGTATACACTAGTATTAGCAGCTTCAGTGAACCTGTGTCTAGTCTGCTGTATCTTAATGCATTTAAGGCTATAATTTGCTATGCCTGACATTCAGGTAATTGGTATAAGTTATGTTTCAGTTACAGTTATAATCTATGAAAAGTGATTTTGTCCAAAACTGAATAGAAAGGACTGTCTAGATTCCAGTTATTTTAACAGATATAAGTGTAAATGTTATGCCATGCAAGTAAGCCTTACAGCGTACTGATATACTTATTTTTGTGCATCTCCTGATTATGCTTTAGAGGTGTCCTTCAGGTTAAAGATGGAGGTATTCTATTCAGAGTAAACTTAAATAGCTGTAGATACTCATTTTTTCCATTGTTAGCAATGCATGTGGAAATAGGGTCATCTATATAGGAAGGATAAAACATCAGCGAGCAATCCCATATATGCACACATGCATATACATATATTTTATGTCATGCGCACAAATGAGCACACACTATATAAAATACACATAAATCTACCCAACAACATGTTCGTATATCTAAAAGATGTGTAGCATGTATTTTCAACAAGTTGGATACATTTTGACATCCAACTAAGGGGGTCATTTTCAAAAGTGATTGCACGTGAAAAATTCCTTTTCGTGTGCGATCACTAAATGGGGGCAGAGTCGACCCTGGAAGAGGAGGAGTCGGGGAGGCACCAGGGCCGACTCTGCGGAGACATCGCTGTGGCGAAAGGTAAGGACCCTTATCGCCGCCATTTCGCGCTGAATAACTACACCTTTTATGGTCAGGAGCAGTGCCCCCTTCTGGGAGTTCAACATTAAAAGCAGCACCCTCTTCAGGGCATTCAAGGCCAAGAGCAGCGCCTGTTTCTGGGTGCCTTAAAGCTGGAACAGCACCCTTTTCTGGGCGCTTCAAGGCTGGAATAGTAGTGCTTTCCTCTGGGCAATGGGCACTGTAGACTGTGTACTGTGGACTGTGTAGTTATTCGGTGCAAAAGCCGGCAGCCAGCGCAGTGCAGTGGTGAGATGGCTGCTGGCTTTCGCAGGCCCGCCCCCCCGTTACAGCCTGATTTTCTAAAGTCGCAGACCTTAGAGAATCCAGGCCTAAGTGGCGCAAAAGACAGAAAAGTCTCAAAAAACGCTACTTATCTGGCTAAGTAGTGCTGTTTAAGACTTAACTGGCTAAGTATGGGGGTCATTTATCAAATTGCATTAGGGCCCTAATGCCCGCTATAAATAGCACATCACAAAATGTGTATGCACATTTTATTCACATGGGAGGAGTAAATGGAAATGAGAGCTGGTTAACATTGCATGCGATAATATAACACACACTATCGCGGGATTGAACTTCAGAAATAATTACACCTTTTTTCTTGGTGTTATGCCTGCGATAGCTTTGCATTGCATACAAAACAGGATTTATTGCAAATCCCAGTTTGGGAGGTGGGAAGAGGGAGGGAGAGAAAGAGAGAGCCCCTCTATGGAGGCCCACTGAAATTTGAACTATTTATACCACTATAAGAGGGGGAATTAAGAGCTTGGGGTGAGGTTTGTGGGATGAGTTGGGTTCTGGGGGAAGTTTTACATGCACAGTCATACGTACAAACAGCACAGTTACCTTCAGTGAAGAATCAATGTGATTTGGGGTGATGAAAGGTGAAAGAAGAGCAGATTTTTACCATTCACCTTTCATCACTCCGAATCACATTGATTCTTCACTGAGGGTAACTGTGCTGTTCGAGCGTATGTCTGTGCCTGTTAAACGTCCCCCAGAACCCAACTCACCCCACAAACCTCACCCCGAGTTCATAATGCCCCCTCTTACAGTGGTATAAATAGTTCAGATTTCAGTGGGCCTTCATAGAGGCTCCCTCTCTCTCTCTCCAGCTCTCTCCCTATCTCTCTCTTGCCAGCAGCAGTAGCCCAAAATGCAATAAAGCTTGGCCGGTTGGAACACAGCTTGCAATGTGAAAACACAGGTGTGATAAATTTAACTCACGCGACGAAAAATTAGCTATGTGGTACCAGGGAAATTATCCTAACCACACCTGTTTTTTTATAGCTGGCACTATTTTAACTATGTTTATCACAAAATGATGGATCTAGGCCTAAGATAGATAAGTAAAAGAGAAGCCCTACATAGCCAGATATTTATCTAACTTACTTATCCGTCTAAGTAAGATTTTTCTGGCTAAATGGCGGCAAAACCGCCTCATAGCCAGAGAAGTCAAAATTTATCCAGATCACAGCACACATTTGCTATGTGCACATATTTGTGCTCCTAATTTTAATTATTTACATGAGGAAATTAAACTCACATATTTTCCTTAGCACTTTTTGGTTTTTACATGTGTAAATCATCCGATTTTATAAGATTCGCTTGTGAAGGAAATTACCAGTTTTACCAATTAGTTCACTAGTTTGCCCAGTCTGTCTCTAGGTCATCAAGACCCCCTTAGTTCTTCAGCCTGAATTTCTCCCCTCAGTTTACCCAGACCCCTGGTCCTGGTCAGTATTTGGTTATAAAGAATTTTATTCTGAAATACCAGATAATTAGCAGGTGTAAATATACACAGATAACAGCTATATGTGCATCGCTTTCACAGGTTATAAAACAGCAACTTATATGCGTAAATGTTGGCCCTGCCCTGGAATGCCCCTGGTCCGACCCTAACCTGCCCCTTTTTTATACAATCAAATTTATTTGTGCATCATTATTTGCTCATGTATGTTTGAGGTTTATAAAATAGCACTTATGCAAATATACACTATTTGTGCATGCATGTGCTCATTCTCACGCATGCAACTCTTTTAAAATTCACCTTTAAGCCATTAACTTGATCATTGATAGTGTTTTCTGGACATATGTTCAATGTAGTGGAATAATAATGAGATCAGAGCTAGTAGAGCACGTTCTATTTGAAAATATACCAGATATCCCAAACTATAAACCTCTTCTTTGTTTTTCAAATCTTCCATAATTTTATTTCTTGCACCCTTCATTTCTTTCATGTGTTAAATTGTAATAAAGTATTAGTCTGAATAGTTTGGTCAGAATCTTGTATTGCAGGAGGGTGCTATAGACAAAGGGCTGAAATATTTTTGAACTAAGTTTGAAATTATGTTGTCTTGAGTACAACTGTTTGTTCTGCTGATGGCTACAGAAAATTAAGAGGTGTATGAGTATCTGTTTGTAGTTGAATCTTAGATTTATCATAACTAGTTTTGTCGTCTTGAGGTGAGCCATGGGAAAGAGAAACCACAGGAGTGAATTTTCAAAACATTTACATGCATAAAATTAGCCTATGTGAGTTTTTAGTCATGTACATGCTATTTTAAAAACATCAAAAGTATACATGTATTTTCAGTCTCGCATGCACATTTACATGCAAAAAAAAAAGGGGATGGTCTAGGACCATTCCAGGGTGGGGCTGAGAGCTACATATGCAGGTTGCTATTTGATAAAAGACTAACACACTTATATTCGTCATCTTATTTGTGTACTTGTATTCCTGCTAATTATCTTGTGCAATTGACATCAGACTCATCTATTGTTTACTATTGGTGGGGTGGGAAGTCTGGGTGAACCGGGGAAGTTCAGAGTGAGAAACTGGGATGGTTTCGATGACATGAAGAAGGTCTAGGTGAACTGGTGGAGGTTTCAGTAAGCTGGTGATTTCAATTACACTTACACGTTTAAAAATATACCAACTTCCACATGTTCACAGGGTTTATCACAAGCAAATTGCAATTTTTATTGTGTGTAAAATATACTCATATATGTTTTCAAAATAGATAGGAAAAGTTTGTGCTTTCAATGCATTTAAATACACGCCTTAAATGTATTGCAAGGATTCCTGCGTAACCATACAGATGCACCTATGTGTGGCGGTAGACATGCATGTATTTTTTAAAATTTGCAAGTTTTAAAATACTTTTGTAGATCTCTATGTGGCCATATGTATGTGCATATGGAGCTGCGCAGGTATTTGAAAGTTGCCCTCAAAAGTATCACAGGAGTTAAAGATCATGGTCCAAAGGTATAGCTCTATGTAAATAAAATAGAAATTAGTGAAACTTTGCATTGAACATTTACTTTTTTCTAGGCCAAGGGAAAGTAATTTAATCACTTCTTTACTGCTTTGGTCAGGAAAGTATGTAGT
Source organism: Rhinatrema bivittatum (assembly GCF_901001135.1). Classification (NCBI taxonomy): domain Eukaryota; kingdom Metazoa; phylum Chordata; class Amphibia; order Gymnophiona; family Rhinatrematidae; genus Rhinatrema; species Rhinatrema bivittatum. The sequence goes on along the minus strand of NC_042617.1, from coordinate 80,453,392 downwards.
TTTGTGAACTAACCCTGCTTTATGTTGTGATGACCTTTTTATCACACACAAATAATTATGAGTGCTGATTATTCATATGCACAGGACTAGTTGTTTAATATTCTAGACATGAATAGATGAGACCATGCATATTCATATTTTCAGCACAAGTTGTAATCTTGACATATTTTGAAAGTCTCATCATTTTAATTGTTATAGATAATTAAAAACATAATATTAGTTTATAAATGGAATCATTTTGTACTTCTGCATTCTGTGAGCCCTTGGAGCAGATGTCGGGAACTGTGCTATTGAATTAACAAACTTCGGAACCCTTTTTATGGCATGAACTTCTCATGAATGAAGTACTTATACTAACATATTTGTGACAGATATACTAATAACATATTGTTCACATGCTTTATTCAGAATCAATGAGGAAAAAAGAGTTGTCTATTTTGTGAATTTTTTTCTTTTATTTAGTATCCTCCATTTCTAAAATATTACATTTTAAAACTGATTTTTTTTTAGTTGAAGTTCTGCTGTGAACCAGATGCTGGCAGAATGAAAAGAACAATCCTCAAGGAATTAGGAAACTGAGCACAAAGCCATGATAAGATTGGTCTGGTTAATTAATTGTCAGGAAGGAGAGCCTTAGCTTTTTGGTACACTGGGTTTTTGTCATGTTACTGCTCATAGAAATGGGATTGGTTTTGTGAGAAAGATGAAGCCACATCTTCAGCATTCAATTAATCATCTCTTCAGCATGCGGAAATGAATCAAGTATTTTGTAATGAAGAAGAGACAGATCTGACCTATCCTACTTTGATTGTCTCATAAACTAGCAATTAAGTGCCTGAAGTCTGTGGTTGCTTTTCTTTTCGAAATAATATCATAAGACTGTAATTACAAGATTGAGGGTTATATTCATAGAGCAATGATTTAAAGCAGAAACTGTATAAAGAATCCGTACCATATACAATAGGTATTAAGTGTTTTCCCTAAACATTGCTCTATTTAAGAAGAATGTTAGAAAAAAGCATCCCTTCACATTTCAGTTTTGTACATTGCAGGTGTTCCTGAAGTCTTTCTTTTATCTGTTCAAAACTTTAAGGCTTATGATGTTATACTTAGAACTCAGTGAAAAGTATTATTATTATTTATGGTTTGCACCATGTTGTACCAGTGCTTAAATGTAGGATATACAGCAGACCTCTGCCATTATTCAGTGCTGGTGCTACAAAGGCCTGGACTTGTGAGTGCTTGTCTGAATTTTCTTTAAATTTGACATAATAAAGCAGAGTGAGCTCGCACGCTGTGCAAAAAAGGGGCACTTTAGATGCACAGTGAAGTGTTATATATATTAAGGAAACTGAGTTGGGGGGGAGGGAATCCCAAACTGTGCTCTTAATCTAGCACTATTGGGAACCAGGTACAGTGTTTAAAAGCCTCCCCTACTTTGAAAAATGTTTTGTTTTCCTCCCAGAATCTGAAGTTGCTGAACTAAATTTTGATAGACTCCCTATCTGTTTCCCCTCTCTGGGAAAATCTCCATTCCCACCTAATTCTGTCCCCCTGGTAGCAGAGTCTCTGAGCAGGCTATGCACTTCCATAGCTCACGGCCTCGCTATTTAACTCCTGGACAAATGTGCTTGTGTTTCAGAACCTGTGCTAAAAATGCTTGCACCAAGTGGTGCCACGCAGGGTTAATGCAGAAGTCCCAGAGAGTAGGAAAGCTTATTCATTTCCGTTCCTAATTAATAAATCCCTAATGAGCTGTCATGATTGACTTGATGAGAATACATTATTATTCTATCAAATATCTTTCCTGTCCCATTTTTTTTTACAAAATTGTGTTGCTTTTTGCAGTGCAACAGCCTTTAGAAATTGTTCTGGAAATAATTCTCAGGCAGCCCTTTTATGGAGGAAAATGACTGCTTTTCTCATCTTCTTCGCATCCAGAAAGGCAAGAATTCAAAATGTATTTTCCATAAACTGAAGGGCATAAAAGTCACAAAATAAACTGCTGTAGGTTTTAATGTGGTTTTTTTTTTTGGTTGTTAACATTTCCTTTCCTTAGTCTCACAGATAAATATTTCTAACTACAATAGGTTTCATTCATGAAAAGTAGGAACAAACAATATATTTATGTGGAAGTAAGAAAAGCTTAGGCTTAACTTTTAAATTAGGAACTGCTGACTGGTTTAAAATGCCTTTGGAATATACTTTCATATTTTTTTAATCTACGGGCTATAACCAAATTCTTGAGACTTCTTCAATTGTCCTTTTTTAATTATTTTCTGAGAAAGCTTTAAATTGAATCTATACATTTTTCCTAAAAGCTGAAAGGAACCTTTTTCAATGAAGTTCTATTGTTTCCTTTCATTTCATTATTTAAATCTTAGTTATATTTTCTTTAACAAATCTATTAGTCCTAGAAATTGTACTGGGCTAAATGTAATCAATCTATAATTTATCTTTTAATTTCTTCCTATTGTTGCATTGAATGTTATTAAGGCAGACAGATCATTAATATTAAACCTGTTGGGGGAAAATTACCTGCTCTGCCAACAGTGGAGTTACATTTCTTAAGAACACGCTCAGTGGTAGCTCACTTGATGTGTGTGGAAAATACAGATGGAATTATGCAGTCATCTAAATTATTTTTGGATAAAAACAAATATCAGTGGAAAAGATACAAACCCCTTCTCACCTTCCTCCCACCATCCCCCACAAAGAGAATGCTAGGGGTGTGCATTCGTTTTGAACGCATATGTAAAACGCAACGTAATTTTTATTTTTAACTTAAAAAAGTGATGAGGCGAAAACGATCGGATTTCCAACTTATTCAACATAGCTATGTTGAATACGTTGGAAATACCGGAACTTTTGGCCAGCTTGGGGGGGCCTCCTGACCCCCCCAAGCTGGCCAAAAGTTCCGGTTGTGTCCAACGAGGGTCCCAGAGCGAACGTGCGGGGAATCACGTGATATCCGCGTCAGTCCGACGTGACGCCGACGTCACGTGCTCCTCGCAAAGGAATACAGAAATGGCGCCCTGACTCCCCGCTCGACCACCAGGGAGTTTTGGTAAGTCTTGGGGGGGGATTAAGGAGGGTGAGGGGTTTAAATTTTTATTTAGGGAATCGGTGCACGTATGGACATAGACTCAACTTATAGAATTCTACATATGTCCATATTGACCGAAATTGACCCCCCCTTTCGACTTATGGACTTATGAACATAAACTTTTTGTCTGCACATCCCTAGAGAATGCACTGTTTATTAAGAGCCCGGTATTCAGAAGAACTTATAAAGTTAGGTTTCTAGACTTCTGAATTATAAATATTAGCAGTCTCAGAGTTCCTAAATTCAAGCACCTTAAATCAAAATGAGGCCGATAAACAGTGCTTCTTAGCCAGATCTCTATGGACTTAAGCCAGCTAAGTGGAGGCGGATGAATTTCTGGTCTTGTTCAGTGGCCTCCATTTAGCCAGCTAAGTACTTATTTAGCTAACGGCCAAATTTCAAATACCCCATGCGCGCAAAAAAAAAAAGGTTACGAGTGTGGCTGGGCCTTGGGCTTGCTACGCGCATCTTCAGAGGGACCCTGCCACCTGCGTAACCCCCTGTTATGCACCAAAGTGCCAGGCCCAGTTAAAGGGGCAGGGAGGGGCGGGGCTGGAGGCAGCCGGTACAGTGGCCATTTGCCATTATACCAGGGAAAGGAACGGAAGGAAGTGTGGAAGTTGCTACTGCTCTGTTGGAGCAGAAAGCAACAAACTAAAAAAAATTGACAGGTAGGAGAAAGTGTTTAGAGGGTGGGGCGTAGAGGGGAAGGGAGGTTATGGTTGGTGGTAGGGAAGTTCCCTCCCTGTCCGCTCCTTAATTAGAGCGGCCTGGGAGGGAACTGGGGAAGGCCGCGATGCGTTGCCACGTGAAACATGCAGAAATCTACCAGCCCTTGCACGCACTGCATGCACAAGTGCACGTGGATTATGAAATCTGGTGCACATGTATGTGCAGCCCAACAATTTTTTGCGTGCGCGCATGTACTAAAATCTACCCATAAGGAATTAGCCAGATAAGTTGTGAGTGCTCTGGGGAGGAGCTACTCATCTGGCTAACTTAGACCTAGATTCATCATTTTGCTATAAATATAGCAAAAATAGCACCTGTGGTAAAAGAAAGGGGTGTGGTAATTTTTTAGATACTGCAATGCACGCTGTTTTAGTGCATCACATTCACAATATTTTCACATTACAAGCTGAGAAGTGCCCAAATGCTGAAAGAGAGAGAGAGTGAGAGAGAGAATAAACTTCTTTATAAGGCTCTCATATAAGTAAGCTATTTATACCACTGTAGGAGGGGCAACTAGTAACTTGGGGTGAGGTTTTGGTGGTGGCCTAGGTTTTGGGGGGGCAGTTTTACCTGCACAGTCAGAGGTATGAATAGCAAAGTAGACATCAGTAAAGATTTGATGTGATTTGGAGTGCTGTCAGGTATACAAAGATGAGATTTGTACATTGTACTCTTGACCTAGCTTGATAGCAGCTAGGTAGAGAGTACATCCATCTTGGTCGAGAGTACATTGTACAAATCTCATCTTTGTGTAGCTTTCAACCCTCCAAATCACATCAAATCTTCACTGATGTGTACTGTGCTGTTCTTACCTTTGACTGTGCATGTAAAACTGACCCCCAAAACCTAGGTCACCACCAAAACCTCACCCTGTGTTACTAGTTGTCCCTCTTACAGTGGTATAAAAAGTTGTCTAATATGTGTGCCTCCTTAGAGGCTCTCTCTCTCTCTGTCTCTCTTTCTCTCTCTCCCCTGTCCAAAACAGTTGTAATTTATATTGCAAATCCCATTTTGGCCATAACACACCGCATAACGCCAGGAAAGAAGGTGTAGTTATTTCCGGTGTTAAATCGTGCTATAGTGTGTATTACGCTATCACACACAATGTTAAACACCCTTCATTTTCATAAATTCCACCCAGACTCCTTCCTTTTGACTAAATTTTGAAAATTTGCATACTCATCTTGCAATGCATTATTTATTGCATGTGTTAAGGCGTTATCACATGCGTTATGCATTAGGGCCCTAACGCCCATGATAAGGCCCTAATACAATTTGATAAACGACCCTGTATGCCGGATTAGTAGCGATATTCAGACTTGCCTGGTTAAGTTAACCAGATATGTTAGACCTGCTCAATAGCAGGTCTAAAGTTATCCAGATAAGACTTGTCTAACTAACTAGCGATTTATTCATGAATATTCAGCAGCATAGCCGTGCCGCTGAATATTCTGTATAAGTATTATCCAGTTAATATACTTAAAAATGTATGTCTGAATATTTACCCTTTGGTGCTTAAATTTAGAAGCCTTAAAAGTGGACAGGGCCAGGGCAGGAGAATTGTTAGGGGCTCAGTTATTTCCGGCACTAACTAAAGTGCCTAATTTAGATGAGTCAATGCCTCACTTAAGTTTCAGCACTTTAATTAGGAGCCATATTTAGGAACCCATATTCAGTTATCTAGGGAACCTTATTTAAGTGCCGTAAATGGCTAAATATATTTTTCTAAATATGGCTCTTAATTAAGGCACCTTAAATTAGACACTGAACCCTCTTTGAATTTTAGGTCTTAATTGACCTTATATGAATTGGAGATTCTCATTTTTACTTCATCATTTTTTTAAATCTCACTGATGATTACAATCAATTGGAAAGTTAACATAAGCAATGTAAGTCAAATTGTACTTTTGTTATTAAAATCTAATTACTGTGTTTTGTAATCTTGATAATGTGGTTATATATGATTTCTGTAAGCAAGCAAAAAAAAGTCAGCGATTAATAAGTATGGTGCTACTTCTAAGAAAGCACTGCTAAACATTCGGAATACTCTTACAGAAATTTGCAAATATACTATTGTAACAATCCTCATTCCACATGAATTTAAAAAATGAAGGTTACATTTTCAATAAAGTGCCTAATAGACAATGTACGTTTTGAAGATCTCAAAAATCAGTCTAAATTTTTTTTTACCATTTTACTATTTATTTACTTTTTTTATATGCCATACAAACTCAGGGCCAGCTTTTAGGGTTTGCTAACTGTGTGGCCTCACAGGACATCATCCACAAGGAGGCAACTTGCCCACACTATTTCTTAGTTGTGTTGCCATTATTAGAGGCCTACAACTCATGGGCAGTGCTTTAGCTTTCTATCACCTACAGCATCTTCTAGGATTTTTCTCCCATTCCCCTACACTGCAATCACTACCCTAAACAGAGGAAGGTAACCTAGTGGTCTACCTTGTACCAACAGCTGATTGAAGACAGTGGACATCGTCAGGTGATAGTGCAGCAAGAGAAAGAAAAATCAGCATGAACCTGTGAGTTAGCAAGTGCCCACAGGCCCTGCAGTGGTCATCACCTCTTCCAGCTTCCTATTACCAAGATACATGCATGAGGAGTGAATCAATTGCAGGGCCTGTGAGTACACTGGCTGTTAGTTACTGTACTGATTTTTCCTTCCTTGCCGTACAATTTATGCTGCTACCAGAAATGATACCAGCCAGTATGAGGGGAGTGCTAGGGATTGGGGGAGAACCCTGGAATGAGCCATGGGGGAAGGGCAGGAGTGAGAAGAACCAGGAAGGGGACATGGAGAGGAGAGAACCTTGTAAGGGGCAATAAGGTGGGGAGGATAGGAGGAAGAGGTGCCATGGGATAATAATAGTAGAGGCACACTGGCACATAAATTTTATTATCCTTGCACCTACCCACTGGCCTTAGTGCCTTTAAGGGGGTTGAATCATCATCATCTATTTATGACGCACATTTCCAACAAAAGAGTTCATAGTGAGTTTCATTTTGTTAAATGATAATCAAGTACAATCCAAAAGAACAGGAGGAAGAAAGGTAAGACAATAACAATGTTACATGCAATTAAATACATAACTGTGGAGCAAGGGAACCGTGTGTTCAGTGGTAAGGATGAGAGACAAAAGCAAACCAAAGACAGTGATTTAGTTCATAATTCTTTATGGTCAGTATGTTGTGAACAGCTAAAGTGGGGCTTTTGCCAGCCCAGAGAAGTACAGTTGAGAAGGTCTGAGCAAAGGTTTTAAAGGTTTGGATGGTGTATTTTCACAGATTAATGTGAGTGGCTAGCCCCACAAAAGCTGCCTCAAACATCCATGGTTTGATAGCTTTCTGAAAGATAGGAGGTCTGGGGTCAGCCTCTTGTAAGGAGAAAGCTTGTGAAAAGACACGTACCTATCAGGGGTCGGGTCACCAGGCGGACTTCTGACAGATATCGTAGTGGGTGGGAGGGCTCATGGGGTGTAATGGCACTGCAAAAGTAGGATGGAGTCAGATATTTCAGTGATTTGTAGAACAAGGTCATGGTCTTGAATTTGGTATGGTAGAGGGTTGATAGCCAGTATAAGCTTTTCAAAACTGAGGTGAATTAATTCAGTTTTATGTGCCTTTAATATCAGATGGGCAGAAGCATTCTCTGTAACTGTAAGCAATGGTTTAGGATATTGGGGAGTCCTAAATTCAGTGCATTTCACTAGTACAGGTGGGAGATGACAGTGGTGCAGATAACAGTTATGAAAGCGACATTGTCCAGTAATGGTCAGAGGTGAGAGAAATGAAGAAGCTGGAAGAAAGCTGAGATTTGATTTTGAGTTGGGAATTTAATATGAAGCCAAAACTCAAAATTTACAAGTTAAACATAAGAATTGTTCCACCAAGTATCACTTTTGGAAGCAAGTGATTTCAGTCTTTTTTTTCCCATTGCAGATCATCTCTGTCTTAAAGAAGATGAGGCTTAGTTTATTTTGGTGTAACTAGTTGGCGATTTTCTCTTAGATCCATTGAGATGAGTGATAGTTTAATCCTGATTTGTTCACATAGGGATTAGAAGTTGTATGTCGTCAGCGTAGGAGAAATGGGTGATATGGCAATCTGAGTTCCCAGAGAAGCGTTAGATGTATATATATATTGAGCAGTGTGGGCAATGGAACCTTGAGGTACTTTATAGAGGAGTGAAGTGGATTCAAAGAGATCTGTTCCCAGGGAAATGGTTTGGATGTGGGCGTGGAAGAAAGATGTGAACCACGTGAGTATTGAACTAGCCATTTCTATATTACATAGCCTGGCCAGTATCAGAGTGTCATCCACTGTGTCAAAAGCTGCTGAGAGGTCCAGGAGGATGAGTAAGGTTGAATTCCCTTATTTAGGCAGTCAGAGTTTATCCACTAGGTTTATTAGTGTGTTTTCAGTACTGTAGGGTGGCCTAAAGCCCAATTGGAAAGGGCAAAGGACATTTGTAGTGTGCAAGTGGTCTGATAGCTATGATAGTACCATTTTTTCAGTGACTTTGCTAGGTAAAATAGGTTCGAGATGGATCAGTAGTTCTTCAGGCATTGAGTCCTTGTTAGCCTTCTTCAGTGTGGGTCTCATGATTACTCTTTTTAGGCTGCTTAGTAGTTGGGCTTCTGCAAGCAAGGTGTAAGTTATGGCCTGGATGTGGTGAAGCAATCCTTATTTAGCTTGCTTAATGAGCCAGTCCTTTAAGCAGGCAGTAGGTCTGAGGGTGGAGACAGAAAATCCTATTGATAGCAGATAGAAGGCGGACAAGGTATGTGATGGTGGGAGTCTGTTTTACTAGCATTGGATTTGAACTGGTTAGTTTTAAGGTGGTCCTGAACAAACCAACCTGACAAACTACCCATATGGTTTGAGTCTGAAGATCAGATGGTTAAGTGGATAAATGCTATGTGGGTATTTTAAGTCATCTCAATTGAGGGAATAAAGTATGCATGCTATTTACGTGCATATATTTTTTAAACTGTTCTGTATGTGCATAGTTTTCTCCCCAACTAAATTATGCCCCTGAAACATCTCTTTTTACTGTGACTAAAATCATGCATGTCTTGAAAGTACAGGCATACTTGTAGCTGATTGAAATCCCTTGTAGGCAGCCTCACCAGTTGCACCTGAATAAGCAATGCATTTACTCACATAGATCTCAAGTAAGCATTTGCATTAATGTTTTCCAAACAATTTTCATCCGCCAATGGAAACAGGCAATTTGACAAGTGTCACTAATAACATTGCATATGCTGGATTGCTGGTGTCCCATTGGCTTATACAGTGTCATCATTATAATGATTTCCAAAGTAAAAAAAAAAAAAAAAATCATAAGACCTCTTTCTTACCACATATATTGCTGGGTGGGAAGAGTTCTGTTTGAAAGCTTATCACAATAGAACTGGGTGTTTACATTCCTGTTAATGGCCTAGTAGTTGATGGATTTTTGCTATATGTATCTGGGATACTATGTTCCTGGCACTAATAGTAGAACAAGGTTCTATGATGCTGCAGATTTTGAAGTGGATGAGTAAAGCAAAAAACAAAAATTGGAAAGCTGTATTTCTTTCAATGTTCTATTTGGGGTTATAACCTTTTAAAACACTTTTCAGATAAAACAGTTTTTTGCAGATACATCAGCACTCTATGCTTCTTACCTACTCTACTAATGTCACTGCTGCTATTGCTGCTGTTTTCCCCCTGACTGCTAAATGCCAGATTTTAGGTATCATTCCAAACCATTTCTTCCATAATAGATGTCATTAGTTTCACAAAGAAACTCATACATAACTCATATAGCTGCCGACATTCTGCCAAAGGGATGTCTGGCACTGTGTATAATATTCAAAGTATGTGATATTTAGTTGGCACATTGTTTCCTGTCTGGTTAGTAGATACATATATATATATATATATATATATATATATATATATTATTTATTTTATTTTTTTTTTTTTTTGCCAGACAATGACCTAATAAAGATGCATTTTGGACCTTTCCACTGATAAATAATAATGCTTTCTTGTAACAAAAGTTAAGAAAAAGGAGTGTGTCATTTATTAAGGCAGTTGTTCTTTGAGAGCTGCTTGTATGCAGTATAATTGATACCTAACAGTGGAATGATTTTATCTTTGCAAATAAAGAAAATTAATGACTAAGCCCATAACTAAAGTCCGAATTAACAGTTTTAATAATAAAACTGAAAAAAATGTATGGACTCACTTTAGTTTTATAAATACATCGTCATGCTTTTGTATTTTACTGATATGATGATACTTTGCTTATATGCATAACTGACCTGTTAGTTTTCACGTATTTGGATGATCTTTTTATTATAGAAGGGGTCTTTTTTTTTTTTATCATAAAGAGTATTAAAGTAATACCAGTCTAGCTAGACATTGTAATCCTGCTCACTTTTCTTGCTAAGCCCTCTTCCATTTTCATTTAAAAATTAATTTCTAATAGTTGCTTAGAATGACAAGCGCTAACAGTAACTGGCTTGCTCAAGAAGCTTCATAACCATTTGAGGTTTACAACTCTAAATGTAATCCGTTTTTCCTTTTGAAAGTTTAATGAATTTACTAAAGATTAGCTGATTGCGGAATATAAAGATCTCACATTTCCTTCCTCTGTGCCAAGCTCAATGAATTTATATTTACTAGGAATCAATGAAGGAGAAATGCTATCTATCTATCTGTCTGGTTTATCTGTTTATCTGTATTTCACATACAATACCAAGAATATATCAGTACAGAGCTTCATGAATTTGTTTCAGAGATGCAGTGTACAATACAAGGGTAATTTTGTAACACTGAAGCCCGGGTTTTAAAAGGGCTACGTGCGTAAATGTTGGGGTTTATGCCTGTGGCCGGGCCTTGTGTGCGCTGCGCGCATTTTACAATGGGCCCAGCCACGCGCATAAACTCCAGTATGCGCAGAAGAGCTGGTCAAGGGAAAAAGGGCAGTCTAGGGCATGGTCTGGGTGGGGAGAGTCGGGGCGGGGTGCAGGCCAGGACAGCGCCATTAGCCACTGTCCCAGGGAACGGTGCGCCAGCAGCCGACCAGCACATATAGATTACTTCTGCTCCAGAGGAGCAGTAAGTATTAAAATAAAAAAATGAGGGATAGTTAGGGTAGGTTTAGGGGGCGGGGAGGAGAGGGGAAGAGGGAGGAATGATAGAGTTAGCTATAGGAAAGTTCCTTCCCAGTCCATTCCTTAATTGGAGCGGACTGGGAGCGAACTGGGGGAGGCCCAATTGCATCGCCGCACATTGCTTTGTAAAATTCTCCCCCCCAGTGCGCGCATGTTATAAAATTGGTGCATCCATGTGCGCACGCCAGGAACCGTGTGCACATGGATGTGCGTGCGCTCCTTTTAAAATTGACCCCTGAGTATAAGAAAGTTGGCAAATAAACACATAAGTTAAACCAATTTTAAAATCACTTACATACATAAGTCCGCTTTGAAAATATTCCATCAAATTTACTTGCACAAGTTACATCTACTCATATATGCACAGAATTGTTTCCTGAAAATTTATGTCTACACATTTGAAAATGTAAAAGAATGCACATAAGTCCAGAACCCTCCTCAACTCCACCCCTGGGAACAGTTTGCACTCAGATCAGTAAACTTTTAGCAAACATGATAAAAGCATGAAAGTTCACATGCATACTGGGCAGACAATTTTGTAAAAACCATTTTTGCATGTAAAACACTTTCTGCCTTTGAAAATGAAAACTATCCTCCCTATGTAGGACTGGAAAAATAGTGATCGCCTGGATGACTAAAAGAGGTGCATAATCAAAACTGAACTTTTGGGGGGGAGGACCTAAGATTAATATGAATAGCCCCCTCCATCATGCCCCCCCCAGGCCTGACGCCACCGATGTGCAAACTGTGCAATTGCACAGGGCGGTATACCTGGTGGGGTGGTGTCGGGAGCAGGGAGAGGCCCATGTTGCTGCCGGTGGACCTGATCCCACCAGTAGCAGAAGAAGCAGAGGCCTGTAGTGCCACCAGTGGACACTCCCACCGGTGGCAGAAGAAAGAGGTCTGTGGTGCAGCTGGTGGACCCGATCCCACTGGCAGCAGAAGAGGAGGCCCATGGTGCCACTGGTGAACCCACTCCCACCGATGGCAGAAGCAGGAGGCCACAGTAGAGGAAGTTCATTCTGACAACTCCTCCTCAAATGCTGGCCCCCATGGCATTCAACACTCATGGTGCTAGAATTTCCTATATTCTCACGAGATGTTAGTGGGTGCCTCAGCCAAATTTGAGGGGGCATAGACTCTCAAGGCCCAACCATATCTACACCCCTTCAGTAAAATTGGTTAATTGTGCCTAACATTGTCAAAGGCTTGAGAGGAGCAGCCACTGGCTACTCAGGTTTTGTCTCGAGTGGAGCGATTCTGAGTTTGCCAACTAGCTCCAGGTTTTATTTGTATTTTATTTATTTATTAAAATGTATAAATTGCCTTCCTGGTTTTACAGTAAAATCTTCCAGATTAAAACAAAATAAAAATGAACAATGGCAATAAAAAAACAATACAAAAAAATACCAATATAGCAAGACAGCACAAACTTCTACTGTTGATACCAGTAAGAACATAAGAAGTTGCCTTACTGGGTCAGACCGAGGGTCCATGAAGACCAGCATCCTGTCTTCAATAGTGGGCCATCCAGGTCACAAGCATCCAACATGCTACTAATACCAGTAAAAGCAGAGAATATGCCCTAACTCAACTTGATTAATAGGAGTTTATGGATTCCAGGAACTTCTCCAAAACGTTTTTAAACCCAGCTACACAAACTGCCCTACCCACATCCTGTAGCAACAAACTCCAGAGCTTAATTGTATGTTGAATGAAAAATAATTTTCTCTGATTTGTTTTAATTGTGCTACTTGTTAATTTCATGGAATGCCCTAATCCTTCTGTTATCTGAAAGAGTAAATAACTGATTCACATTAACTCATTCTAGTCCTCTCATGATTTAATAGACCTCTATCATATTCCCCCTCAACCGTCTCTTCTCCAAGCTGAACAGCCCTAACCTCTTTAGCCTGTCCTCTTAGGGGAACTGTTCCATCCCCTACTGAGATGAGGCAACCAGAATTGTACACAGTATTCAAGGTGCAGTATCACCATGGAGAGATTCAGAGGCATTATGACAGTCTCTGTTTTATTCACCATTCCCTTCCTAATATTTCCTAACATTTTGTTTGCATTTTTTGAGTGCCACAGCACACTGAGCAGATGATTTCAAAGAATTATCCACTATGACACCTAGATCTTTTTCCTGGGTGGTAAATTCTAATATGGAACCTAACATCATGTAACTATAGTATGGGTTATTTTTGCCTATATGCATCATCTTGCACTTGCCCGCCTTCATTTCATCTGCAATTTGGATGCCCACTTTTCTAGTCTCGCAAGGTCCTCCTGCAGTTTATCACAATCGGCTACCGGTGCCATTGGTCAGCCCCTGTCACATGGTAGGAGCACAAGATGGCGCCAATGGCCATGTGACAGGGGCTGACCAATGGCACCGGTAGCCTCTGTGACAAAGGCTATCGGCGCCATGATGAAACCGGCACCAAGGGTGTGAGTGCAGGGGATGGTTCCCGGACCCCCCGCTGGACCACCAGGGAGTTTTGGTAAATCTTGGGGGGGTTCAGGAGGGTGGGGGTTTGTTTAAATTTTTATTTAGTTGGCCGTATAATTCGGGGGAAGATTCGTGTATTTGTGGGGAATCGCGATACGTTTCGCTTCCCCACGAATATTATGAATAGTGTAATATACGTTGCAGATCGCCAATACGGCGAAAATGAATGCACACCCCTAGTTGATATAGGAGTAGAAATGCGCACAATTAGAGTCCTTTAAATGTATTGGTGTATTCACTATCAGTCTGGTAATGACCTACAAGGGGATAATTAAACTCTCAATAAGAGCTGGTGCAATAGTGTGATTTAGATAAGAGCCTGATTGATTTTTAATGAGAAAGTGTCTCTTGCCTATAAATTAAAGGATGAGTTAGGAGTGGGGGAGGGGGAGGGAATGACAGACACTAGAATTAACTCCCTCTGGCTTGCTTTTTATCTCAGATAACCACATACTAAAGAATATACCCCAATATTTTACCTCTCCCCAAACTTTAAGTCCTAAGATTTCCAAAAGCAATACTTACTGATTCTCTTTAGCCACCAGCAAGATGATCTTCTCTTCTTAATGCTCCCACTAGATTTAGGGTTACTGAGCTCTTCCCCGGCAATATATCTTGTGATTCAAGCAATCATACCTTAGAGGTTAGAAATCATCAGCCAGGTTGAGACAATCATAACCTTAGAGCTTAGAAATCATTAACCAGGCCTTCAATTTGTGGCAAATCTGCATTAGATCTTTTTCTTCCCTGATAGACAAAGGAAGATCATTCCATAATTTGGATATTGTCATAGAAAAAGATCTATTTTGCATTTTAGCCTGCCAAAATGTTTTTTATTGATGGAAATTGAAGTTGATGATAATATTATGAACCTACATCTCTGATTGATGATTTCCAACAGAACCTTTGAGACATATGTGGAGAACAGGTGCCAAGCAAGATCCTAAAAGCGAGCACCAGAAATTTAAACATACATTGTAACCTAACAGGTAACCACTGCACTTTTAAAAGAAGGGGGGCAGCAGATACCTGCCTGGTCATAGCAATTCTTCCTGCTGTGTTCTGAACAACCTGTCATTACACCAGGAAGACCCTGGTGCATTTATTTATTAGCTTTTTTTTATACTGACATTCGTGGGTACATCATGCCGGTTTACATAAAAAACTGTAGGAGGAAAATACAAAAAACCAGGGTGAGGAGAGGGGAGCAGCTGGGAAGAAAATAGGAACAAGCGAAGAGAGGGAAAAAAAGGACAGATGGAAATAATATAGGAACAGTACCTGGCGGAGCATGAGGTACAGAGATGGGGAAACCATCAGATAAGCACTATATGTAACATTGCAAATTATACATTCAAGAAGCACTATATACAACCTTGCAAATATTGCAATCAGTAAAGGTAAGGGGCCTGAGGGCAGGTTAAAGGATGAAGAAAGGGGAGAAGGCACTGTAAACAAACAAACCAGATTACACGGTCGACAGCATGGCGAGGGAGGGATGTGGTGAAAGAGGAGGCAATAAATACAAGAATGTATATGGCATTGCAATGGTCTAGTCCCTGTATTACTAGAGCATATACCACTGATTTTAATGCTGCGAAAGTCAAAAACGATTTCAGTTGACTCTCAATCCTTAAACACCCATAGGCTAGTCATAGCACTGCACTTATTTGACTTTCCAGCTAGCATTTAACTTAACCCCTAATGACCTCACTTCTTCAGAGGTAGTAACCAGTACCCCATCAATAGGAAGCAGATATTTCTTAATTTTAGCTCCAGTTTACAAAATCTTTCTTTTTTTACCAAATGCTAAGTGTAGACATACAATTTGCAAATGAGAAAGAGTAGCATCCATATGTAAACCCAAAGGTACCAAGATTTGAACATCATTAATGTATATAAAAGGAGCAAAACCAAAAGATCAAATGATACCCCCTAACAGGGCCAAGTAGACATTAAACAGCAAGGGAGAAAGTGATGATCCCTGAGGAACCCACAATGCACTTAACCCAAGCATGAACAAGTTCTTTGAAAAACACTATTTGCATCCTGTTCTGGAAAAAACTTGAAATCCATTTTAAAACAGTTCTCAACACTAAAGGCTGACAACATCAGACCAAAATACCATAATCCACAAGGTCAAATGCACATGACAAGTCAAGAAGTACCATCTGAACAGTTTGCCCCTTATTTAGGATAGGTAGCATGGTCCATCATGTCCATCATGACGGACTCCGTGCTACATCCCTCCTAAATCCAGCCTGAGCTGTATCCAAACCATTAACCTCTTCCCAAAACTCAGAAATTTCCGGTCACACCCTTCTTTAATACCTTTACAACAGAGTAGATTAGCTATAGGTCTATAGCTGGAGCATAGTCTAGGGTCTGCAGCCTCATTCTTTAAAATTGGAACAACAACAACAACAACCTTTTTTTTTTTTTTTTTTAATATATTAGGAACCATCCCCTCAACCAAAGAAGACTTTACCAAGTTCCTAAGGCCTTTCAAAACTATGTCTGGTTACAATCCAATTAAACAGAAACATTTCAACAAAAGCTTAGACTTTTTCCTCCCTTCACTAAAGACTTTATTTTAATTAATGAGACAAACTCAGGACAGATTGATCCAGTCCTGGTTCTCCCCACTGCATGCAGGAACTTTTAGTTTTGCTTTCATTGAGGAATGCATAGGTAAGCCAGAACTACAAGTTCCTGCAGACAAAGGTATAAAATCAGGACTGGATCAACCTATCCTGAAAATCTAGAACCAGTTTGCCATCCCAGTCAGACCCCACAGAGGAGCTGGAGACAGTCCAGAGCATCCCCCTGCCATTGGGCTGCACAGAGGACTTGGAACCACATGAAAGTTCGGGGAGAGGCTAAGAAAATGCTGGAGGGAAGAATGAAAAAAAAAGAAAAAAGTGATAAAGAAGTTTGACAAAACAGATTAAAATAAATGAAAAAAATGATTAATTGCATGGGGAAACATTTTTGTGCCTGGTTCCAAAAAATTTAATGGCATCTAAGTTTTAAAAATATTTTCCTATCCTAGTATATATATATATATTTATATATATATATATATATATATATATATATATATATATATATATATATATAATTTAGATCAAGTGGCTAGACTAATATTTGCCATATATACTTGTGTATATCTTCTCACTTTCTATTATATTTCTTATTATAGAAAAAAAGTGCAACAAAATTACTTGAAATGTGGGCAGACAGATTTTTCCTTTTCAGTTTTTCAATAAATCATCCCAGTAACATGGGACTCGATATACCCAATTTAAAGCTGGAAAGCAATAGTGAATAGCTATTTGGGAGGCCTGATGAATAAAAATCAATTGCTGCTCAAAACTATAGCAGAGATTCTGTGAGAAGCCAGATAGCGATCAATTGAGTGATAATGGGATCCATATTCAGTGGCATTTAGTAGAATAATTCATAGGTTATATGGCTAAATGCTGACACTTGAAAATTTTGGGCACTTATCCAGTTAAACTTTAGCTGGATGTCTCATTATCTGGCTAAATTTTAGCCAGATATCGTAGGGGCACACCCATGACTCATAATAAGCATCCTGGGTTTAGGAGTGCTGATGCCTAGGGATAATCCACACAATATGATCCAATTGTCTTGATGGTAACTCCAGAGTCTGATTTATTCATTCAGTCTGGCTATTGGATAAATGATGACAAATGTACTTGTATTTCTAGGAGTCTTTAATTCCCACCAAAACTAGTCTGTGAGCCATGTTCCACAGCCTGAATTAAAGTGTGAAAGTAGAGCATGTAATCCATCTACATCTTTTAGAAACATTTGTGCCATTCCTTCTGCTCAGGAGAGCTAAGAGGCTAAAATGAAATATCCCATTTTGGAAAAATAAAGCTACTGCTACCAAGATCATTGATTTCCCTTGCATTACAGGCCTATAGCTTTTCCAACTATTTAAGGCATGGAATTGAAACCAAAAGTTGTGGTTTGTAACTTGGGCACTTTTATGGATACCAGCTGACTGGAGCCTCAGATCAACATTTGGGTGTTTACAAAAAATTAGGCATTTACAATCTTACTTGCCCAGAAAAGAGTTAGCTAGTAGCTACAGTGGTCCATGTATTGGCAGTATGTGGATTGGATTACCATTAGAACTGGCGAGATATTCGCAGCTCCTCCAGAACACAGCAGCAAGAATTCTGCTTGGTGTACTGGCAATAGAAAATGTTACACCAATTCTGGAGGAGCTGCACTCACTGCCTGTTATCTGGTGGATTAAATTAAATTAATTTTTAAGAGCTTTCACCAGATGGGGCCAGTCTATCTTCAGCAGCTACTGACTTCCTAGTATAATGACTTCATGATTACACTCTTCACAACAAGCAATGCCAGTAGTGCCAGCATCTTCACAGGTAAAATTAGAAACTACTCACAGAAAAGCATTTTGCTTATATTGGCCCAGCACTCTGGAGTACAATCCTATGAAACTCTGGGCTAGAACCACAAAAGCTGAGGTCCAGGAATAATATGGGTAGCCAGGACTGACGCTTCTGCCCATGCCCGTCCCTTTACAACCAATAAATACACATAACACAAGTTTGGATCAACAGGTTGCAGCTTTTATTCACAAACATCCCGGAGCCCGAGCCAGCTCACTGTAACAATCAATTGCCCCTCCGCCACCCATCAGCCACGGACCAGCAAGACGGGCAATCAGAGGTTATCCCAGCCTGTATGCAGTCACATCACAAACATGCCCCCCACAACTCCCACTGCTGCGAAGCAAGGGACCGACCACATTGACCCCCGCCACCGCCCAAGCAAGGAGTTGCACCAACAACAACAACTGCACCCAGTTGTTCAGTTAGGAACCATTGTCCTGACACCTGTCAAGTCAGACACTTTTAACAATTGTATACTCCCCCAATCGGCTCGGGCTACCCGCCACAGGCGCAGGTAATTTACCTGCGACCCCCAAAGTTGCGGCCAGGATCCTCACTCAATACATATTCCAGGGCCTTCTGCAGCATGTTTAAAAACAAATCCAAACCCACGAAAGATAAGTGGACCCCATCCCCCTTAAAGTGTCCAGCCTCCAGTTCCCAAATCCAATCATGGCGGATATGAAAACTCCCCATACCCGCCAACCAGGAGCCAATCTGCTGGTTCGCCTTGGTCCGACACCGGCGCCAAATCTTACGTGTAAGCAAAGCAGGCCTTGGAATAATGTCAGACCAGCAAATAACAGTGTCTGGGAACAAACAGGAAACCGTCGAAAGGTCCTTGCGCACAATGCCGACAAACCTGCGACCCAACATTTTGCCCCAATCATTCCCACCCAAGTGAATGACTAAGATATTCGGCGGGTTGAGACGGTTGAGCCCCTCCCGCAGGCAAGGCAACAACTCTCGCCAACGCATCCCCCATCGACCCATCCAGCAAATGTGCACCCCCCGACCCTCCATATCCAAATGCGGCCCATAAGGGCATCCACAACTGTGGGAATGGGCCCAAGCAATGTAGGAATGTCCCAAAATCCACACCATAGTCCCCCATTGTGCAGCACCTGCAAAGAGAGAGGAATTAATATCTTGGACAAGTTAGGGATTACTGGGCCGCACATATCCAGTGAAAGCAGCCGACTTCCACCTAC
Organism: Rhinatrema bivittatum; assembly: GCF_901001135.1. Taxonomy (NCBI): domain Eukaryota; kingdom Metazoa; phylum Chordata; class Amphibia; order Gymnophiona; family Rhinatrematidae; genus Rhinatrema; species Rhinatrema bivittatum. The sequence goes on along the minus strand of NC_042617.1, from coordinate 80,434,191 downwards.
CGATCCTCTGGATCACTCCCCCAGACAAACCTGAGTTCACTGCGGATGTCGCCGCCCCAATCCAGAAGGAATGAGTTCCGAACTGCGAGGCATCCAACCCCAATGAAATCAAGCACATCCGCAGAACCGCCTCGAACTGGAACTTCGTCAGAGGCTGCAGGTCGCGGTGCACCAGAAAATGAACCCCTCCCTCTGGACGAGTTCTCATGAAAGCCAATGCATTCACCACCGTACAGGTCTGTAATTCCAGAACTAGATGAAGCACCACCCGCGACCCTTTACCCGCCTGATCGGTCTTGGACCTGTGAATAACCAAGGTCACCGAATCCTCCCTTATACTCACATTCCTATGTAAGAGGCCGGAGGCCTCGGACCCCTGGGAAGCTCTTGCCACCATCTCGCTGATGCAAAAAGCGCCAAAAAAGGCTATCACAAATGCGAGTCAAAAAAAGCAACACTTATATTTAGTATTACAATTAGTAAGCAATGTTTCGCACAATTTTCCCAGGATCTCATGAGTAATCGGGAGACGTTTATCTGGGACCACCGTGGAACCTCGGTCCCATCCCAGCAGCAACCGCCGAACCAAGAATCTCCCTACTGGAAAGCCCCAGCCATGAGCCCTCATAAAGAAGGAGAATCCGGACAGTTGCCTACCCACTGACGCCTGGAAAGCCCCGCTTGCCTTGGCACATTCAACAAATTGTACTATGTGCTCATCCGATACAGGATCCCCCCTGTCCAACCCAAACCATCCAGAAAAGACACCACCTTGTTAGCAGACGCCACATAACTGCTCCAGGTGGATGGAGCTAGGGATGCCCAGAGCAACTTCCACACCTCCGGGAATCGAAACTCCAAAGGAAATGCGGCACTGAAGCTCCCTGCTGATCCGCTTCTGGTATGAGCTCCCGAAACAGGGACCACTTGCAATGAGAAAGAGAATCAGCAATGGCATTAGAAACACCAGGCACATGCCTAGCCCAAACAGTGATATTTAAGCCCATACAGCACAATATGAACTCCCGCAACAGATCAGAGACTAATACACACTTCGCAGACCGCCTGTTAATGACATCCAGTACTCCCTGGTTGTCACACCAAAACACTACTCTCCTGTCTTGAAACTGTGATCCCCATAGGAACACTGCCACTACAATGGGGAACAGCTCGAGAAACGTAATGTTCTTGGTGACCCCCGTCTCCTTCCAATCCTCAGGCCAAGTTGCCGCACACCAGGCACCCTGAAAATAAGCACCGAAACTGACAGACCCAGCTGCATCCGTAAATAGCTCTAAGTCGTGATTGGACATGGAATCATCCTGCCACAATAAAGAATCATTAAAATCCGATAGGAAATGATCCCAGATCCGAAGATCTTCTTTCAGCCTCCCTGTAACGCGAATACAATGACCACTTTTCCGCAAGCCCGCCATACTAGCGCTCAGCCGCCTCAAAAATACCCTAGCCATAGGCATCACACGGCAAGTGAAATTCAAGCTACCCACCAGGGATTGCATCTGTCTCAGTGTCACCTTCCTGGCCCGCAGTGCCCTGGATACCAAATCCCTCATAACTACCACCTTGTCCGCCGGCAAGCGAGAGATCATGTCAACAGAGTCCAACTCGATGCCCAAGAAAACGATACGCATACAAGGACCTTCCGTCTTGTCCTCTGCTAACGGGATGGCGAATTCCATGGCCGTGCTCTGGAAACAATTCAACAGATGTAAGCAAGTCGGCGAAGATAAGTCCCCCACAAAAAGGAAATCATCCAGATAATGCACAATGTTCGCTGCTTCAGCCCGCTCTGCCACCACCCAATGCACGAAAGAACTAAATGTTTCAAAATAGGCACAGGCGATGGAACACCCCATAGGCAGACATTTGTCAAAGTAGAACGAGTCCTGGAAACGAAAGCCCAGCAACGGAAACGATTCAGGATGTATCAGCAGCAATCAAAAGGCCAACTCGATATCCACCTTCGCCATCAAGGCCTCCACACCGCAGCACCTAACCATTGACACCGCTGACTGAAAAGAAGTGTTTCTCACCGTGCAAAGATTCTTGGGGATGTAGTCATTGACCGAGTTACCCTCAGGGAATGACAGGTTGGGGATCAAACGAAACTTACCCAATTCTTTTTTGGGTACCACCGAAAGCGGCGAGAGGACAAAGTCCCCAAAGGGGGGAGCCTGAAAAGGACCCGCGATCCTGCCCAAGTCGATCTCCTGCTGCACTTTGAAGGCTACCACATGAGCCAGTTTGTGAACGGATGGGCAATTATGTCCCCCACCCACCCCGATAGGACCCTCGAAGGGGATATGGAAACCATACGCAAAACCCTGAAACAAAAGCAACAAAAGCAACGCGGCCTCCACCTTGGGATACCTACCCAGCCATACTGCCATAGCTACCAGGCAGATGGGGGTAGGAGCCAACCAAAAAACCAAAGTGCAGAACATAGAACTTTTAGTCCTGATCACAAGTCAATTCCAATCAGTTCATGAAGAAATAAATTCAAATAAATTTTTTATTGCGGCAACTCCACTGCATCAGTTCAATAAAGCACACATTTTACAAAGTGCCCCAACACGGAGCCGTGTTTCGCCCAAAGGCTGCATCGGGGGGACCAACAGGAATTCAGTCAAATCTGCAATGTTAGAATAGTTTAAAAATCAGGACAACAAATAATGGACTAATACCGATGTAAAGTTTAAACAGTGAAATGAAACATACCTTGGTGCAGTATTCAAAGAGTAACAGGGAGTGCATTTACCCTTAGCACAACCAGGCATTTTAAAGGCAGAATTTAGGCGCCAAAAAACAGGTGATGAAATCACCTATTCTCGCGGGAGCCGATCATCGGTTCCCAGGATTAATGCGCGCCGATTGTGGAGACTGACAGACAGACCAATATAAAAATATGTATAATTATGAAAATAGGTGCCACTCAATTTCCCGATTTAATCCTTTTGGGAAAACGGTGTCCAACGTGAAAATCCACTTTTGTTCTTGACGTCCCAAAAATTCTAAATAATTACCACCCCGAGTTGGTTTCGAGACCACTTCAATCACGGTAAACCACAGGTCAGAAATAGTGTGCGAGGAACTTAACCAGTGTGCTACCAGGGGTTCTTGTTCTCGGGACGTACGAATATTTGAACAATGTTCAAAAATACGAGTTTTAATTTTGCGTGAAGTTTTTCCAACGTAGAGAAAAGGACACGGACATTTGATGACATAAATAACACCCTGAGATGTACAATCAGAATTAGATTTGAGATGAAAAAGTTTTTGAGTGATTGGATGTTGAAATACTGAAAGAGTCTCTGTATGGGGACAGGCTATACAGTGGCCACAAGGTCGATGTGCGCAATCTCCCGGAGGGGAAATGTCCATCATCTCCTGATGCGCATCATCCATAGCCTTTTTGGACATTTCAGTTTTTGTTAAAGATAACACTTTCCACACCACCATTTTTAGGAAAACCACAGATAGAAACACCCTATTAGCCTTTGACAGTTGCCATCCAAGAAATCTCCGTAAGAATATCCCTACGGGGCAGTTTTTACGATTAAGGCGTCTTTGTTCCACTCGTGAAGAATTCCTAAAACAAGCACAAATTATGACTGCTCGGTTTTTGGCAAGAGGTTATCCTACCACAGTTATCCGGCAAGCATTTAAACGGGCTTTGTATGTAAATCGAGATTTACTCTTTTTACCTCAGTCTTCTTCGTCAGAGCCATCTAATAATTGTATACTCCCTTTTTCTCCTCTAAGTCGGGAGGTTACCAAAATTGTTCGCACCCACTGGCAGTCCCTATCTCTACATCAAATGTTTCAGGGTTCTTTGAGGTTCACCTTTCGGAGAGGGCATAATTTAAGGGATAAACTGGTACATGCGCATCAGGAGATGATGGACATTTCCCCTCCGGGAGATTGCGCACATCGACCTTGTGGCCACTGTATAGCCTGTCCCCATACAGAGACTCTTTCAGTATTTCAACATCCAATCACTCAAAAACTTTTTCATCTCAAATCTAATTCTGATTGTACATCTCAGGGTGTTATTTATGTCATCAAATGTCCGTGTCCTTTTCTCTACGTTGGAAAAACTTCACGCAAAATTAAAACTCGTATTTTTGAACATTGTTCAAATATTCGTACGTCCCGAGAACAAGAACCCCTGGTAGCACACTGGTTAAGTTCCTCGCACACTATTTCTGACCTGTGGTTTACCGTGATTGAAGTGGTCTCGAAACCAACTCGGGGTGGTAATTATTTAGAATTTTTGGGACGTCAAGAACAAAAGTGGATTTTCACGTTGGACACCGTTTTCCCAAAAGGATTAAATCGGGAAATTGAGTGGCACCTATTTTCATAATTATACATATTTTTATATTGGTCTGTCTGTCAGTCTCCACAATCGGCGCGCATTAATCCTGGGAACCGATGATCGGCTCCCGCGAGAATAGGTGATTTCATCACCTGTTTTTTGGCGCCTAAATTCTGCCTTTAAAATGCCTGGTTGTGCTAAGGGTAAATGCACTCCCTGTTACTCTTTGAATACTGCACCAAGGTATGTTTCATTTCACTGTTTAAACTTTACATCGGTATTAGTCCATTATTTGTTGTCCTGATTTTTAAACTATTCTAACATTGCAGATTTGACTGAATTCCTGTTGGTCCCCCCGATGCAGCCTTTGGGCGAAACACGGCTCCGTGTTGGGGCACTTTGTAAAATGTGTGCTTTATTGAACTGATGCAGTGGAGTTGCCGCAATAAAAAATTTATTTGAATTTATTTCTTCATGAACTGATTGGAATTGACTTGTGATCAGGACTAAAAGTTCTATGTTCTGCACTTTGGTTTTTTGATTATTCTGTAGTGCAGCCTTTGCTTTGTTTGTTTGGTAGGAGCCAACCCCCATACCTCACTTCGGGGGGCCTTTTGCTCCGGGACCGCTGCTACTCCCAACACCGGATCGCTTAGGACACTTGAGGGTGGGATGGCCCAACCCGCAGTTGGAGCAAGCATGCTTGAACTTGCAGTCAGGGAAGTTACATGCCGACCGGTTGAATTTCCAGCACACATCTGGGAAACTGGACCTGACTCAACTGCTCCCTGCCGGAGCAGGTCCAAAAGGGCCGACCACCTGATGCCCCAGACGAGCCGATACCTTCCCCCCCGCCTGCCGGCCCAACTTTGGCACACATCTGCATCAACCACAATCCAACAACCCTGCTGCCCCAAACCATAAATTTATTCTCCTCCATCTGGTCTCTAAAGTGCTCATCGTAATTGAGCCATGACCAGCCCTCATACGACCGGCTGGCTGCCAGAATAGCATCCGCATATGCCAGCATGGGACCATACTGAGTCGGGTCATGGTGGCCCACAACACTAGCCAAACAAAGGAATGAGTGGATCCAGTTAAGCACATTTCGAGCCACCCTCCGTTGAGTACCCTGAAATTTATCCACCCCCCTCCTTCTTTTCTTCTCCTTGCGCTTCCCCCTATGATCCTCTAACAACTGGAAAATATCAATGTACCTGCGCTGTCTGATCTTCTTATGCAGGGACTTGGGCACATCCTCCCACAACTCAGAAAGACTAACTAATGCAGGCGCACCCCTCTCCTGTCCCTGCTCTCCCACCCGACTCTTCCCACCAGTACCTACTAATGAGGGACTTGAAGAGGTAGAAGAGGACGAAGAGGAAGAGGAAGAGGAGGAGCTGGACCAAGCGCACTTCTTCTTGCGCCTCAACTTCTCGCGTTTCCTATGCCCTGAGGACCCAGGAACCGACTGCCCTGGAACCTCACTCTGGGCCACTACCCGTGATTCTGAGGAACCAGGATCCCTAACCCTGATTGGACTAGCGCCCCACCCTGCGGTGTAGCCAAATCCCCCAGATCAGCCTCAAACTCACTGGATGGTCTGCTGTCCACGCGAATCCCAGCGGTATTTGATCCCCGAGCACAGTCAGAAGTACCCATCGCAGTAGATGTCGAGATCCGGGAAATGCTGCTAGGATCTGCAGCATTGAGGTTCAGAGCTCGAAAACTGTTAGAAGGATCCCCTTCACTGGGAACAGGGACACAGCTGCCAGATGTAAATGCTGGCGTGGTGATCCAGCTGAAACTGGATCACCACGCCAGCCTTCGTGCCTCGAAGGACCCGGGCCATCTCTCGAACCGCCGGCAGGATAAACCTGTGAAAAAGAAGGAACAGCAGTAGCTGAAGGCCTGGGAAACGCCGAAAGTGGAAGGCCACTAGCAGGGTCCCCCGGGAAGGAGGGCCATTGCCTGGAACCCGTGGCAAAAGATGGCGACGCTGGAACCCGAACTGGAGGACCACTAGTAGGATCTCCCTGGAAGGAGGGCCATTGCCTGGAACACAAGGCAAAAGATGGCGATGCCGGAACCCCTCTCCAGGAGACCGCAGAGCCCCCCCCCCCGAGGGGGCATCAAAGAAGCCTGTCTCCCCCAAGACCTCTCCTGAGGACCACCGTACCAGGCAGGGGGAATCCCCTCACCCCACGGCGGAATGAAAGGGCCCCAATTTTCGCCGGGCCCCCAACCGTAATCTAATGCACCTCCTGATCCCAGCCAATCACTACCCCAGTCCTGCCACGATGCCCCACTGGGATCAGATGCTCTCCAAGGATCGCCACCCCTCTGCCCTGCTGAACCCCACCAGAAGGGACCACCGAAACCCCTCCACACTTCCCAATTCCCGAAGGACCTGGAGTCCTGTCTCATCAGCCCCCCCATCTACCAGGGAACTGGATTTTCATCACAGCCCGTCTTCTCTGGAGCAGGCTGAATAACAGCAAGATGTGCTGTGCTTCCCCCAGCTTCAGCACCGGACAGCTCCGTGCCTGCAGCCTCTGCTTTAACAGCAGTGAGGGAAGGAGCAGAAACCTCTGGAGGGCGAGAAAAATGCAGGAGCTTCCTGTACTTGTGGGAGGGGGAGGAGGAGTGGCGTGTTCGAGCACAGCTTCGGGCCTCGGGGAAACTGCCAATGCTCCAGCCTTCCTCCATCGTGCTGGGGCCCTCCCACCTTGTGATTTTGGCTGCGAGGCTCTCCCAGCACCACCTGACCTCACCGGACCCGCAGGGACCCTCTCCCCTGGACCAGCCACCTCCGACCATGCCGCGATCACACCAGCCCTGCCAACCCCGCCAACCCCGACATCATCGGACTCACCAGGAGCTGCCAGGGATTCCTCTCCTGCAGGCATCGCTGCCTCCTCCGACGCCATGGCCACCAGCAAGCTGAAATTTAAAACAGCAGGAGCTAGCCCTATCGACGTCCAGGTGCCCGGCAGGTAAGCAGCAAATGCCTGCCGGATCACAGAATCTGCCCACAACTCCTCCCACTCCCGACTGCCCTGGCTACAGGGGAAACAATAGGTTCCCTAGGAATCCCGAGGTTGAAAAATAAACCTCCTCACGCACCCCCTCCCTTGCCTACTCCTGCAGCACGAGCCCGGATACGGGCAGCCGCAGCTTCCCCCGACCGTAACACCCCGGCTAGCCAGGGAAAGGCCTGGCATCATATTATGTTGGCCAGCTGGGTACAAGACCCATCTGACCTTGCAGAAGGTGAAAAGGTTATTTGGGTAGGCATTTATTTATTTATTTCTCTGTATAAAAAATTTCTGCAGCCTGTTAGCAAGGCTCTTTGTAATTCATTAAGGAGGCCAAACTGAAACAATTTGGAACAGCAGTGAATAGAGATGTGAATCGTGTCCTCGATCGTCTTAATGATCGATTTCGGCTGGGAGGGGGAGGGAATCATATTGTTGCCATTTGGGGGGGTAAAATATCGTGATAAATCGTTAAAATCGTTAAAACCCGCTAAAATCGTTAAAACCCGTTAAAACCCACCCCCGACCCTTTAAATTAAATCCCCCACCCTCCCGAACCCCCCCCCCCAAATATCTTAAATTACCTGGTGGTCCAGCGGCGGTCCGGAACGGCAGCGGTCCGGAACGGGCTCCTGCTATTGAATCTTGTTGTCTTCAGCCGGCGCCATTTTCCAAAATGGCGGCGGCCATACACCAACAGGATTCGACGGCAGGAGGTCCTTCCGGACCCCCGCTGGACTTTTGGCAAGTCTTGTGGGGGTCAGGAGGCCCCCCCCAAGCTGGCCAAAAGTTCCTGGAGGTCCAGCGAGGGTCAGGGAGCGATTTCCCGCCGCGAATCGTTTTCCGTACGGAAAATGGCACCGGCAGGAGATCGACTGCAGGAGGTCGTTCAGCGAGGGTTCCGGCGCTTCGCTGAACGACCTCCTGCAGTCGATCTCCTGCCGGCGCCATTTTCCGTACGGAAAACGATTTGCGGCAGGAAATCGCTCCCTGACCCCCGCTGGACCTCCAGGAACTTTTGGCCAGCTTGGGGGGGGCCTCCTGACCCCCACAAGACTTGCCAAAAGTCCAGCGGGGGTCCGGAAGGACCTCCTGCCGTCGAATCCTGTTGGTCTATGGCCGCCGCCATTTTTCGGCGCCATTTTGGAAAATGGCGCCGGCTGAAGACAACAAGATTCAATAGCAGGAGCCCGTTCCGGACCGCTGCCGTTCCGGACCGCCACTGGACCACCAGGTAATTTAAGTTATTTGGGGGGGGTTCGGGAGGGTGGGGGATTTAATTTAAAGGGTCGGGGGTGGGTTTTAGCGGGTTTTAGTGTGCCGGCTCACGATTCTAACGATTTATAACGATAAATCGTTAGAATCTCTATTGTATTGTGTTTCATAACAGTTTAAGACGATATTAAAATTATCGGACGATAATTTTAATCGTCGTAAAACGATTCACATCCCTAGCAGTGAAACATAATTATAGCAGAGCTGACTGATATGTACTAACTTGGGTAGGATGAATGAATGACTAGTTGAGAGTGTGGCGCAAGGGATATATATATAGAGAGAGAGCAAGATAAATATTACCGTCACCATTTGCTATCACAACTGCCTCTCCAATCTGGAACAGAATGATGGCCATGCAGAAGACTCTTCTAAAGCAGAGGAACATATGTGGCAGCAAGGGCCAAGTCAATAAAACTATCCAAGAAGTATGTTGATTTCCAAATATTTTGTAGCCTCTGTAAATATTATGGGGTAGATTTTCAAAACTTACGCACGTGCATCCATGTGCACGCTCTACCCAGTGCACACACATGGAAGCGCAATTTTATAACATGTGCACGCTGGCGCACGCATGTTATAAAATGCCGGGTCAGCACGCATAAGGGGGAGGTCTAATTCTGCAAAATCATGTGGCGGCACATCATGGCCTTCCCCTGTTCCTTCCCAGTCCGCTCCAATTAAGGAGCGGTCTGGGAGGGCACTTCCCAACCCCCTACCCTAACCTCCCTTCCCCTATCTTGCTCTCCCCCTATCCCTATCCTAACTATCCCAGTTTTTTTGTCGTACCTCTTGCTCCTGCCAAGGAGCAGGAGCAAGTTGCGTGCACCTGCACCCTGCTGGCTCGCGTTCCCCAGCACACCGGCAAATGGCCACTGTGCCGGGTGCCTCTAGCTTTGGACCACCCCGCCCCACCCCTCCTGGACTGCCCCATTTTAAAGCCCTGGCACTTCCACGCATCCCAGGGTTTACGAGCGTGGCCAGGCCCAATTGAAAATTGGCCCGGCACGCTTAAGGCCCAGCCACACGCATAAACCCCGGGATTTATGCGCGCTGGGGTTTGAAAATCTACCCCTAGATGAGATGGGTCATTTTCAGAAGAATATATTTTCTCTCTGATGATATTAAAAATGAGACTATCTGGGAGAGAACCTGGATCAGAACTTAAAATTCTTAAAGATAACTCAGAACCTAATTCCCTGGCAGGCCTGTTGGTTGCTTTTATTCTTGCACTCTTATCTTGGTAAGGACCCCAAAACAGTAAATCAGATACCTTGTCCAGAAGGGAACTTGGATTTGATTTCTAGCTCATGTTTTCTTCTCCCTGGGTCAGCTGGGGATAGAGTTGCTGCAGAGCCTTTGTGGTAGGGGAGTAACTTTAAGGGAGGAAGCCATAATCATGGTGTAACAACAACACTTAGTGGTCAGATTTAGGGCCCATGATTGTAGGCACTAAGGACTGTTCCTGCAATGACTGGAATGGGAGGGGGGGGGGGGTTATAAAATAGGAAAAAGAAATCCCCTCTTAGTGACAAATGAAGGCTCATAGCACCAAGCGCCAGACCTGGTTCCTGGTAAGCAGGAATCTCAAAGGAACAGGAATAAACTACCCTGTCAAAAAAATTATATCATGAAATAAAGATGTGGAAGTTAGTATTTTTTTACAAATCATTCTGTGAGTGTGTAATCTATTTTTGCCAATTTTACCTTAACTTTTTTTGTATATCTCTTCTCCAATAGCTCATTATAAAGTTATTAAATAAATATACATTTTAAATTAATGTAGCATAGAATGCAGTATTTAATATATCTTACTCTATTAGGGAGGAAGGCACAACATGAAAAATACATGACATCAGTACGAGATGATCTATGTATCATCCAGTTTAAGAAACTATTGATTTGTTAATAGATCATTTCTGAGATTGTCATAGGAAAATATGGCAGCTTATATTATCAACTTTCAATCAGTGGACCTGGAAGTGTATATGCATAGTTTTCTATATTTTATACTTTTATTATTAATGTGTTTTCTTGGAGCATCTTTGGTGAGGAAGAAATATAAATAAATAAATACATAAAATATGTGTACACATTTCTGTGTGTATATTGAACCTTGGAAAGCAAGGTCTTGCAGGAACAAATCATATCACATGACCCAAAACATTTTCCACTGTTGCCTCAGTATCCCTCAGTTGAAAGATCTGCAGTCAGTTGATTGAACATATTGTGCGCTGAATGCTGCTATTATTTATTATAACCATTTCCAGCATTCATTGTCTATCCTATAAATAATTGTGTAGTAAATGACAACCTCTGATGTAGTTTCTTGTGCTACCAAATTAAGCATACCTACAAAACTTTTCAGACAGGAAAAGGTTGATAACCTTATGTGACATGAGATACTGCAGCATGAGGTAGCTTAGCATTGTATAAAAAATACAAACAGAATTAAATCAGATGAGACTCAGTGATTTCCTGCTAGGGGGAGATGAACCTCCTCTGACCCAGTCACACTCTAGTTTTGGATTTGCAAATACATGATTCAGATTAGATGGATAGTCATAGCAGAATCGCAAATGATTTTGATTTATTCAAACCAAGTTACAAATGGCTGACTTATCCAAATCAACTGATATGAAAATTGTTAATGCATTCAAAAAACATACTTTGAAATGTCTGCATGTAAATGCTTGAAATCTGAAAAATAAGATGGGGAATTAGAATATATAGCGCTGAAAGAAGAAATAGATTTAATTGGCATTTCAGAGACTTGGTGGAAGGAGGATAACCAATGGGACTCTGTGATACCAGGATACAAATTATATCACAATGATAGAATGGTTCAAATTGCGGGTGGGAGTGTGGAGGGCTATATGTTAAAGAGGCTATAGAGTTCTGCAAGAACCTTAATGTAGTATAGAATCCTTATGGATTGAAATTCCATGTGAGAAGGGGAATAAAATAGCAGTGGGAGGGTACAAACATTCACCTAAGTAGAATGAACAAACAGACAATGAAATGCTAAAATAAATTAGGGAAACTAACAAGATTAGCAACACAGTGATAATGGGTGATTGTAATTACCCTGGCATTGACTGGGTAAATGTCACATCAGAACATGCCAAGGAAGAAAAGTTTCTAGATGAAATAAATGACTGCTGTATGAAGCAGCTGGTACAAGAACTGACAAGAGGGGGAGTTATTTTAGATCTAATCCTTAGAAGAACACATGATTTGGTGCAAGATGTAATAATGTCGGGGCTACTTGACAATAGTGATTATAACCTGATCAAATTTGACTTGATAACTGGAAGGAGGACATTAAGAAAAACTACTGCAATAGCATTTAATTTTCAAAAGGGAAATTATGAGAAAATGAGAAAAATGATTAGGAAAAAAACGAAAGGAGCAACTGCAAAGGTTAAGACTACATCAGGCATGGATGCTGTTCAAGAATACCATCTTGGAAGCCTAGAACAGATGCATTCCACACATTAAAAAAGGTGGAAGGAAAGCCTAACAGCTGTCAACATGGTTTTAAGGTGATTTGAGAGAGGCTATTATATCAAAATGAACATCTTTCAAGAAATAGAAAAGGGATTCAAATGAAGAAAATAGGAAATAGCATAAGCAATGGCAAGTTAGATGCAAAGCATTAATAAAGAAGGCTAAGGCATAATTTGAAAAGAAACTTGCTGAAGAAGCAAACATTCATAATAAAAACTTTTCCAGGTATATTTGAAGCAAAAAGCCTGCCAGAGTGTCTATTGGATCATTAGCGATCAAGGGGTAAAAGGTTCACTAAACAGAGGACAAGGCCATAGCAGAGAGATTAAATGATCTCTTTCTTTAAGAGTTTACTCAGGAAGATGTAAAGCACATATCCATGTCCGAAGTGATTTTTAAAGATGATGATTCAGAAGTAATGAAACAAATCAGTAAACATGGAAGATATACTAGGGCAAATTGAGAAACTAAAGAGTAGCAAATCACCTGGACCAGTTGGTATACTCTCAGAGTACTGAAAGAACTGAAAAGTGAAATTGCAGACCTATTATTATTAATCTGTAGTCTATCATTATAATCAGCTATGGTACCTGAAAATTGGAGGGTAGCCAATGTAACGTTAGTTTTAAAAAAGGGTTCCAGGGGTGATCTAGGAAACTATAGACCGGTAAGCTTGACATGAGTGCTGGAAAAAATGACTGAAACTATTATAAAGAACAAAATTGCTGAGTATATAGGGATGTGCCTTTGTCCTGATTCGGGGAGCCCGAAACCCGAAGGAAATTTTCCCGATTTTCATGAGAAATTTGTTTTTGGGTTTAGTGCGCACTAACGGGGAGTTAGTATGCATTAACCCCGTTAATGTGCACTAAAACGAAATTCGGGTCTCCCCAAATTTTAAAGGCCCAAACCGTGTGAAATACGAAATTTCCCACAGCGGGCTGAAAATGAAGTCTGAACCGATAGGTTCGGGCTTCGCACATCCTTAATATAGATAGTCATAGTTTAATGGTGCAAGCCCAACATGGGTTTAGCCAAGGGAAGTCTTGCCTGACTAACCTGCTACATTTTTTGAAGGTATGAATAAACATGTAGATAAAAGTGAGCCAGTTGATATAAAGTATCTGGACTTTCAGAAAACACTTGACAAAGTACAGCATGAGAGATTCATGAGGAAATTAAAAAGTCATGGGATAAGAGCCAATGTTCTATTGTGGACAGAGAACTGGTTAAAAGATATAAAACAGAGAGTTGAGTAAATGGTCAATTTTCTTATTGAAGAAAGGTGACTAGCAGAGTGCCCCAGGGATCTGTGCTGGAACTGCTGATATTTAACATATTTGTAAATGACCTAGAAATGGGAATAATGAGTGAGATGGTCAAATTTGCTGATTCAAAATTATTCAAAGTTGTTAATTCACATGAGGACTGTGAGAATTTGCAAGAGGACCTCGTGAGACTGGTAGGCTGGGCATCTAAGTGGTAAATGGCATTTAATGTGGATAAGTGAAAAGTGATGCACATAAGGAAGAGGAACCCAAATTACAGTTACATGATACAAGTTTCCATTTTGGCAGTCACCACCAAGGAAAAAGATCTAGGCATCATTGTGGATAATATGTTGAAATCATGTGCCCAGTGTGTGGTGGTGGCCAAGAAAGCAAATAGAATGCTAGCAATTATTAGGAAAGGAATGGTGAATAAAACAGAGAATATCATCGAGCCTCTGTATCTATCGCTCCATGGTTTGACCACATCTTGAATACCGTGTGCAGTTCTGGTCACCGCATCTCAAAACAGATATAGCAGAATTAGAAAAGGTTGAAAGAAAGGAGAACAAAATGATAAAGGGATATAATTATTTCCTTATGAGGAAAGGCAAAAGAGGTTAGGGCTAGAGATGTGAATCGGAACCGGAATCGGTTCTGATTCCGGTTCTGATTCACATGTGGGTTTTCTTCATCGAGCCCGATCGCGGTTTTGTTTATCGGCTGCGCCCGAGCTGATAAACAAAAAACCTACCCCAACCCTTTAAAACTAATCCCTTTGCTTCCCCCACCCTCCTGATCCCCCCCAAAAAAACATTTTACAGGTACCTGGTAGTCTAGTGGGGGTCCCGGGAGCGATCTGCCGCTCTCGGGCCATCGGCTGCCACTAATCAAAATGGCGCCGATGGCCTTTGCCCTTACCATGTGACAGGGTATCCGTGCCATTGGCCGGCCCCTGTCACATGGAGGGAGCACTGGATGGCCGGCGCCATCTTTAATGGCGCCGGCCATCCAGTGCTCCTACCATGTAACAGGGGCCGGCCAATGGCACGGATACCCTGTCACATGGTAAGGGCAAAGGGCCATTTGCGCCATTTTGATTAGTGGCAGCCGATGGCCCGGGAGCGGGAGATCACTCCCGGGACCCCCACTGGACCACCAGGTATCTGTAAAATGTTTTTGGGGGGGTCGGGAGGGTGGGGGAAGCAAAGGGATTAGTTTTAAAGGGTCGTGTGGGTTTAGGGGTTATTTTTGTGTGCCGTTTTTCCAACCCTCCCCCAAAATGATAAGAGAAACCCCATGATCAATATTGTGGGGTTTTCCTATCGTTTCGGGGAAGCCCCCGATTTCTGACGATTTTGAAAATATCGACAATATTTTCAATCGTCCGAAGCCCGATTCACATCCCTAGTTAGGGCTATTCAACTTGAAGAAGAGTTGACTGAGAGGAGGTATGATAGAAGTCTATAAAATTATGAGTGGATTGGAACGGGTTGTTTCTGCTGTCAAAAAGTACAAAATCTAGCGGACATGCAATAAAATTACTAAGTGATACATTTAAGACAAATAGGGGAAAATACTTTTTTACTCAATGCATAATAAAATTCTGGAATTTGTTGCTAGAGGATGTTGTAAAAGCTGTTAGTGAAGCTGTATTTAAAAAAGGTTTGGACAAGTTCCTGGAAGAAAAAGCCCATAAACCATTATTAAGGTGGGTTTGGAGAAATCCACTGCTTGTCCATGAGAAAAGTGGCATGGAATCTAACTACTGCCTGGGATCCTGCCAAGTACTTGTGACCTGGATTGGCCACTGCTGGAAACAGGAAGCTGACCTTGAATGACCTTTGGTCTGACCCAGCATGCCAAAACTTATGTTCTTATGTAAGTGTTATTATCCAAACACCCCTTACACTTCCCTTGTTTGTATGGGGTTAACATTTAGGGCCTTCTTCAATTGATTCTTTTTCCATAGGTACAGAATGGGAAAACGTTCTTTCTGAATAAGACCCTTCATCTGAATTGATTTTGCATTATTTCAGAAGGCCTCAAGCTAGCTAAAATAATTAAATACAATGGCAACAGTGAAAGAAACCATGAGCAAATGAAAAATAGCAATTGTTTTGATATTTTTATCAAGCAATTGCTTTTTCAAGATGATTCCAGAGTAAAAAAAAAAAAGTCCTGTGATAGAAAAATGTTTTGGGCCAGATTTATTAAGACTTTTTCCCCCATAAGCATAGAATTGGAAAAAAGGACCTTTGCCATTTTGGTTATTCATTCTAACCCTTTTTACAACTTCTTATGGTTAAAGATAGTCTGAACTTATTGTCTGTATCTAAACCATCGATTCAGGTAGTGGCTTGAATGCGAGATCCATCGTGCAAATGGCTCATTGCCTTCTCTTCACCTGCTAATCAACGTTCAGTACTTGTAAAAGTATGTTTTCCATAAAAAGAAAGCATAGTTTTAATCCCTCTGTGGGACTGATGCAGTGGCCTTCAAAGTAGCTAACAGTCTGAAATATAGTACCAGCATCTCTCATTCTAATGAATAGTATAATTTAAAAGTTCAGGTTTATTGCATTGTAAGCATTTTTTAAAGTATATATTATTAGAGAGTAGCTTTGATACTGGTGCGTGGGTGCACATGTATGTGCGCATATGCCCAGTCGCACCAAAGACAAGGCCATATTGTAACATGTGCATATATGAACACATTATATTAAGAAAGCTGTACGCCCGTACATGTGCACACAATTTTATATGGACACACGCATGTGCACGCAAATGCCGCCTCTACCGTGTAAGTGGGGGGATTTTAGTAGACATAGGCGCTGAAGCAAGTACCAGTTTCACCAGTTTGTTCCAAGTTCGCCCAGGTAAAGGATAAGACTTCCTAACCCCCCTAGTTAAATAGCCTCCATTTTACCCTGTTAGCACCCACCCTTAAAACTCCGCTGACTAGCCTAGAATTTTTTATTTTATTACTTACACGCCATCCACAGCAGTAGTAAAGTTATGTGACAGGGGACCCTGGCGTGTGCTTGTGTGCATAAATGCTTAAGCGTACATTTCATGTTAAAGTCCCAGAATGTCCAAGTCCTGCCCATGCCCCACCCAGACTATGCCACACTCTGCCCCTCTTTTATAATTTATTTGTACGCGTGCCGAGAGATACGCACGTACTCGGATGCCTTTTAAAATCTGCGTGGTGCTTGCTGACCGGACATAGTCTTGTATCTCCCGATTTTGGTGCATGCTAGTCTTTTAAAATTCACCCCTTAGTGTTCTATTTTTTCATTAGTACATTGCGACTGCACTATAGATATAATTAAACCAGTTCCTAAATTGATTGCATTTAGATATGTTTATTCAGTTAGACCAAGTTAAAACTTGGAAACCGTAAAAGACAAGCCTTATACAATGATGTGATACATAATGCATAATACTTATTTTTTTAAATTTCTGTTCATTCATGATCAAAAATATTATTATTTTATTAATAATGTTGCATTTAACAAATGCAAATTATTTTCCTTTCTTTGCTGGCGTTTGGTGCTCATCCTTAGTAAGTGTACCGAGAAACCGGGTATTTCGAAGGTTGTTTTTTTTATACAGCCCTTTGGGGTATCTCAGATTTCACCCTGCTAAGAATGCAGAGATCAGTAAGCTACAATCCCAGTATCTATAATGCATCACCATTCTACAGTTATTTGTTTTTCCACAACCTGATACTGCGCAATAATATTACAAAGCACTCAATTTATTGAAAAATCATTTGCTTGGGCATTCTTTGATTTTTTTTTGTTCCATAGCACTTCATGTGATAGTTGAGTTGCTTTTGATGTCTTTACACACAGAAATGGCCATGTGAGACAGAAGAACTGAGGCATCTGGCTAAGGTTTAGCTAGACACATATGTGTATGCTAAAAATGCAGAGGTAGGGAAATAATAAAATAACCATTACCAGTGGACTCACGGCTAAAGCTCAGATGAGATAGAACTGTGCACTGGACATGTGGCACCAGATTCTTCTTTACCATCTTCCCCAAAATGTCATTTTAAGGAATTTCTTAGAATTGCTATGCAATCCTTTAAAATTCTGCGAACAAATTTTCATGGAGTAGATTTCATAATCACCTTTAATAATATATTTTCCCAAATAACATTTGCAGTGGAAGCCATGTAACCAATGCCTTTTTTCTTGAACAAGATCACTGCATCATAGCAGGAAATCAACACCACCAGAAGGGACTAACACATGACAGTTGGATAGAGTGCAGCAGAAAGAACACGACTCTGGGTTTAAATCTGTTGTATTTTACAATGATGAATTATGTCCTTTTCATATTTGTAATTAAATGATAGAACAGACAGTGACAAATTAATATAACCTATGCTTTCAGTGATCATGCATTATTACAGGAAATTGTCTCATTACACTATACCGGGGTTTACGCTTTATTGAAATATATTGGAAATGAACAGAAGCTGTGGAAAGATTGGGTATGGCAATTTGATGTAACAGTTCACAGTATAAATTTGCAAAGGCTACTAACTAAGGAGGCTACAGTATGAGCTGAAAAGCTCACTAGAAGTGCAGCATCTCGTTTTAGCACCCTTTTTTGTTACATGATAAAATCAGATTCAGCACTGGATGTACTAAGCAAGGGATGGTAACTTTCATACCAGCGTGCAGGAATGCTCTGGCGTTGTCTGCGTTTTATTTAAACCTACCCCTGCATTACAAAGAATGACACATTTTGTTTTTCTATTGTTTTTAAAGAGGGAGGATAAGGATGGCAAACAATGAAACAGATGTTTGTAAAATTACATGTAATGACCACTAGGGAGCATTACCAGTAGTTAAACTCCTTTAGCTAGGGACAGAGAGGTGGAGATTGTGGGGAGGCACCATTTTGGTATAGCCCCTCCCTTTGAGGGTGCCGGGATGGCCATCCCCCCCTTGTGAGAAAATAAAAGCAGCTCTCTCTTGAGAGCTTTTGGAAGGCAGAGCTTTTGAGTTGTGGAGTTAGGAGGAAGTACTGGAGGTTTATTTATTTATTTTATTTATTTAAAAAGGGTTTTCCTTCATTGGATTTTTGGGCTTACTTAAGAGGACTCAGGCAAACCCTGCTAGATATCCCTGAGAAAAGTTGGGGAGCTGCCCTTCCAGTTCGTTCACCGGTTGGCTGAGTTTGTTTCCAGGGTTGCTTGTTGGGGTTTTGCATTTTTATTGGTAAGAAGCCTTGTGAGAGCCCTGGGTGTCACCTGGAGGGACGTTACCAGGAAATCTTTCCCTGGGGGACCTAGGATAAGGAAGACCTGCTCTTCTGCAACTTCCTGGAGGTCAGAGGTATAGTGGGGAAGACTTTTTTGATAGAGGACTTGGGAAGAAGAGTTTTGCTGACCCTTCCTACCCAGCCAGAAGGAACATTGAGAGCTGTATGTTCTGTGTGGATCTGGATCCGTCCCATCTAGGGACCTAGAGAGAGAGAGACAGAGAGAGAGAGAGACAGAGACAGAGAGAGAGAGACTGAGACCATCTTGAGAACTGTGAGTAAGATCAAACTAAAATTAATTCTGAGGACCCTTCTTGGAGTCTTCATCCCTGGGGAAAGAAGCAATCGGGACTCTCTGGGCAATCAATTTTTACCAAAATTAGAGGGGTTTTCCCTGCCTACTCAAGGTACCCTGCCCACTGGAGAACCTCATTTGTCCATGCCCTGGAGCGTGAGATTTTTCCCTTGCCCTGGTATTAAGAGACACCTGCACAGATAGAGGAAGGATGGTAAACTGCAAAGATTAAGCTGTGGTGCTAAGAATTTGTGTAATTTGTGTCAATTACTTATTTGATTCATCTTCAGTAAATTATTTCTTTTGGACATTCAAAATCTAAGTCTCCTGTGTATTATTGGCACCTTATAGCACCCACAGTAGTGAAAAGCTTGTACCACTCCAAGGGAAAAGAGCCAGTGTCGCCTCTGTCACTCTTTGTCTTGAAGGAGAAATTCCTTCCTCCTTCCAGCAAAGAACCTAAGCCCTGAGGAAAGAGAATTGTTTGAGAACTAGTGCAGTGGGATCCAGCCCTCAAAAAATATAAATTCTTTTATGGCCCCGTTGGTAGTTGGAAGCTACTCCAAAACAGGGTTACATACACATACAATTTGCCCTTGAAAGTTGTGGTAGTAACCAAACAGTGCCAGAATTCAGGGATGCTTGGGACAAATAGAGAAGGGCAGTAAGATGAGTAAAGGATGGAGATGACTGGATGTCAGATAGGGCTGGCAGTGACAACTGGTAGGGATAACTAAGCAGACTGACCAACAACTATGGGTTTGGGCCTCCACTAGATGGACAGTAGCTGGATTGTCAGATTTTCATGAATATCTATTTTGGGGATTTTCAGCTGCTATTTGTAGAGTTTTGGAATAGGGAAAAGATTATTCCAGCACCCTCACCCCTCCCAAAATAAAGCTGGAGTATATAGGAAGCTGGACCAATGTATACTCTCTATTACTGGGCTCTGTCCTTCTTCTAGTTCCACTCTCAAATAATTATTTATCCACCTCATTATGTGAACTTTTTTGCCTTCCCCCTCATCCTTTATTCCATGGGGTCCAGCTGCTGTCTGAGTAATTTAGCTTTATAAACTTAAACCTAACAAAACCCAAAAGCAGTCCTCTCTTAATGTAACCAAATACCAACAAACAGAGGACAATGTATTTTCTTATGTACACGGATGTCCGGTATTACTGGATAGGCTCCACCACATATAGGTGATAGCCTTTTTTGTGCAGATACCGTTTTTATTTGATCTTTTCTTTTGTTTTATTTCATCTTCAACAGCATAGTTCTTTTATCCTTGAATAATATCCCTCCACCTAAGGTGTTCATTTAAATCATTAATAATGGTCTTAAATGGCATTCTCTTGTTCGGTCTCCTTGTTTCGCCAATTTTGATATTACTTTGTACTTAGCTCTGTTTAATCAGAAGTCATCTTCTCTTATGCAGGTCATTCATGTTAGCGAAATTAGAGCCATCAGCTCGACACTGGCAGTGTTTCGACTGTCCCATCTTCCTCAGGGACAGAGAAGAAAGCTAAAAAGATAGCAAAAAACCTCTCTTAATCCCTGAGGAAGACGGGACAGTGAAACACTGCCAGCTGTGACGGCTCTAATTTCGCTAACATGAATGACTTGAATAAGAGAAGATGACTTCTGATTAAACAGAGCTAAGTACAAAGTAATATCAAAATTGGCGAAACAATGAGACCGAACAAGAGAATGCCATTTAAAAACACCATTATTAATGATTTAAATGAACAACTTAGGTGGAGGGATATTATTCAAGGATAAAAGAACTATGCTGTTGAAGATGAAATAAAACAAAAGAAAAAAAATCAAATAAAAATGGTATCTGCACAAAAAAGGCTATCACCTATTTGTGGTGGAGCCTATCCAGTAATACCGGACATCCGTGTACATAAGAAAATACATTGTCCTCTGTTTGTTGGTATTTGGTTACATTAAGAGAGGACTGCTTTTGGGTTTTGTTAGGTTTAAGTTTATAAAGCTAAATTACTCAGACAGCAGCTGGACCCCATGGAATAAAGGATGAGTAATACCGGATATCCGTGCACATAAGAAAATACATTGTTTGTTGGTATTTAGCTTTATAAACATACCTGGATAACTTAGTTGAGATACTCAGTAGCATGACCATACTGATGAATATACTTGGCTATCTAATAGTTAGCCGTATAACTGGATAACTTTAGACTAGCAGAGGAGATTTAACTTAACCGGTGAATTTAGCCAGATAAGGCTGAATATTGGTTCTTATCTGGATAATGTAGCCAAATAAGTAGCTCCACTCAGAATGCCCCATCTCACTACTTACTTATCTGGATAACTTTGTAGCCAGATAGAAAGTTATCTGGATAAGTGGTAGCAGTTGAATGCAGCCAAATATTGAAACTGCGCCAGTGACCTGGATATCAGCCTTCATATGCATGAATCCCTTCATAGAACAGGAGTATGTGTGGCTGGTCTCATTTGCAGCTGCATTTTTCCTCCCATGGAAACTTATGAGAACTAGACCACGCTATCTTCTTTTACTTTCTCCAATCCCATTGGAATGGAATAGGGAAAAATTACCAGAAATGCTTTTAGGGCTGAATTTTGAAAATAAATTACATGCATAAAGCCATCACCTTTACTCCTTGTACTTGGTCCTGCGTTTCCTTGAGAACTAGATCTAAAATAGTACCTCTCTAGCATACTATAGCCAGTTTAGAGGGAAGAGAGGTAAACGGAATATCTTACCATTTCAATTCAGCCTACAGTTATCAGGCAATAGTGCAGAGAGACAGAATATTCCGATAGATTTGAATTATATCTAGTAGCTATAGGAGCTGTGGAGAAAGGTGATTCATTGAAACCATCAATTTTGTATGTTGTAAGGGAGGAAGCATTGGAGATTTGCAATAACTTGAAAATTGCAGGACTAAATATGAAATTCAGTGAAATACTGTAAATATTTTAGAAGTATTGCATGCCAAAAAAAGAAAGAAACTTTTGAAAGACACAGATTTTTTATGCACCTATAATGATGTATGAAATTGTAGACCAATATGCCAGAGACCCTCAATAAGAATTTCAAGACTTAACAGAGAGACAGAATTATTTGTGGCATTAGAAACAATGCTATAAGAATATAAGATGAGCCATGTTGGCTCAAACAAAAAATCTATCAAGCCCTGCATCTTATCTCTAAAAGTGAACTGCCCAGATCACTGGCAAGTACCCAGCAGTTCTTTATTGAAGAAATCTCCCATTATTAATGCGTTGCCAGTATTATAGCCTGATTAATCTCTGTTAGCATTCACAGTCTCTCTCTTCATCTTGAGCAGGCTGATGGTAGTATAGCCACAATATTATAGTCTTCACCACCATACATGGAATTTCTATCCATAAAAATTCCAGAGTGTGTCCTGTGAATTTTTATCATGCTTGACTTTATGCCATTCTTAACATGTGGTGCCACTCATCGACCAATTTTGTCTGCTTTGTCACATCAATGCATTTTGTACCCTTGAATTATAGCGTCCCTTTTTCCTTCAGATGCCTATTGGGGCAGATTTTCAAAGGGGTACGCATGTAAGATACACATGTACCCCCCGAAACCCGCCCCAAACTCCCCCTGCGTGTGCCGAGCCTATGTTGAATAGGCTCGGCGGCACGCGCAAGCCCCAGGATGCGCGTAAGTCCCGGGACTTTCCTGGGGGGCGTGTCATGGTGGCGTGTCATAAGGGGGCAGGGCAGAGGGCGTGCTTCGGCCCGGGGGCATTTCGGGGGCGTGGCCGAGGCCTCTGAAACCGCTCCCGGCCGGGGAATCGTGCGCCAGCCGGTGCGCGTGAGTTACTCCTGCCTCAGGCAGGCGTAACTTTTTGAACAAAGGTAGGGGGGGGTTAGATAGGGCTGGGGGGTGGGGTTAGGTAGGGTAAGGGAGGGGAAGGTGCAGGGGGGTGGAAGGAAAGTTCCCTCCGAGGCCGCTCTGATTTCGGAGCGGCCTCGGAGGGAACGGAGGCAGGCTTCGCGGCTCGGCACACGCAGGCTGCCAATTTTGCTCAGCCTTGCGCACGCCGACTCCGGATTTTAAAAGATACGTGCGGCTACGCGTGTATCTATTAAAATCCGGCGTACTTTTGTTTGCGCCAGTCGCGTGAACAAAAGTACGTGCGGGCGTAGTTTTTTAAAATCTACCCCATTATGTTTAGTGTATATCTTCATTTAATGCTATACATTCTAACCCTCCAAACTTATTTTTTAAACTTCTGGAATTTGCATACAATTAAAAATATGCATTTTGAGGATCATTTTCAAAAGCATTTACATGTACAAAAAGCAATTTTATGCATATAAATGGGCTTTTTTAAAATTGTCCTGGGGCCCGTACACATAAAAGGATACAAGGAAGTGATTGTGCATGGACTTTTATTACTGTAAAAAAGCATTCCCAAGGTAGAGTTGGGGGCAGGGAAATCATTTAACCTTACTTTCAAATTTTGAAAGTATGCACATAAATGTTCACATAGACATTTACACCTGTTCTCTAGCACTCTCTATATTGCACTAAGGTACATGCAGTCCCACTAATTTTCAAAGAGGACTTATAGGCATATATTCACATTAAGAATTAGGGAAAAATGAGGGTCTTCAGCCCTAATCGTATTGTTATAAATTTGGGCCCCCTATTTCTCTTGACATCATGCTGATTGGCAATTGATACAGGTAATTTGGATTCATTTGTATTTGTCTGCTCTGTATTTAAATCCATCAGAGCTACTCCAGCCCTTACAACAACTGCTTTATCAGGATACTCTTAACTTTCCTGTTTTGATAGTATATGTGGGACATACATCATGCTGACCCACATGCTCCTCAGTGGATATTGGCTTTCCTATATGATCTAGTTTAAAAGCAGCTCTACCATGCATTTTTAAAAATTCAATGTATGTGCATAGCTTAAATGAAGAGGGTGATTATCCTGCAAAGAAGATATATTTTTTAAAAATTTCACATGTACAGGGTAGCATAAATTGTGAAACCCCAGGCCAAAGAGCTAAGGAATACATTTTTGAAGGCTTAGCTGGGAACCAGACAGGCAAAATTAGGAATTAGGAAGGTAGAATGGCAGAATCCACCTGTGGATTTTAAGATGGTTAAAAATATATACACATAGGTTCACAAAAGAGTCACTCCTGGAGGTATAACATAGTTGGGGACGAAAACTACGCAAATAAATTTAACTAAAAAAAAAAATGCACATATGCAGTCAGCATACATACCTTACAGTCCCACTGGAGCCAAAGTATACATGTTCATTTATCAGGTAACCACCCAATCTTCAAACACAAACTATGGCCTAGATTCATCAAATTGCTATATTTATCGTGGGAATATGGCGCATTAGCGTCTGCAATAAAAGTGGGTGTGGTTTATGCAAATTTTCAAGATTCCACATTGTATAGCTAAAAATCATAATCCAGGATAATTTTATATATCGTGGAATGGCTTATCGCGGTATGTGATGCAATAACACACAAGTCAGGCCGATATGCGCAGAACAGATTTTAAAAGCCGCCCGAGTACACGCGTATCTCCCGCTATGCGCACATGTAAAAAATATCAAAAAAGCGGCACAGGCATGCTAGGATCCCCACCTCGTAATGTAACTATTGCTATGGATGGCATGTAAAGCATAAAAGAAGAATATCTTGGCTAGTCAGTGGACTATTATGAGCTATGGCTAACAAAGGAAAGGAAGACAAAAAAACTAAGGGGGTTTGGAAGTCCTATCCCTAGCCTGGGTGAACTGGGAACAGACTGGTGAAGCTGGCAATGGCATTGGTGCATCAAAGTAACCAAATACACAAATCTTCAGCGTTCAGAGTGACTTAAGCACTCCAAAGAAAAACAATTAAACATTTACCATTTTCACCTTCTTGTTTACTTTAAAACCATCCCCCCCGTACAGCCCAGAACAAATGCACGTTACCCCCATCCCATCCTTAAAATCTCCCCACTTCTGTAGCAGAAGTGGGATTTGTGCATACATTTAAAATAGAGCGCACACATAGGTGCTTGCAGTCTCTTTGATACCATGTGCACATGTATGCACGAATGTAATAAAATGGCGGCAACCATTATAATATAGATGCATATATGCGCACTTGGTATCAAACAGGCTGAAAATGCCTACATGTGCGCCATATTTAAAATGTTCATGCACATGAGTGCGCAGTTCCCAATTCCATCATGTAACTGGGCCAATGAATCAGCCAGTATCCCACTACTAGTACACTCCCCCCTAACATAGAATATTTTGGAGATACTGCTGGTAAGAAAAGATATTTTGTATTCCCCCTCTAGTGCACCTAAAAAAGGTGCTGTTATTTACAACGTTAAATCCCACATTAGTATGGTTTAAATTTTCGTGACATGCAGTAGGAGTCCTTCATTTGCATAAAAACTAGTTTTTGCCTACTCATTATCAAATTTGCATACAAACACGTGACAGAATAAAGATCACATGTTTATCATGTGTTAGACCCTCTTTTATCGCATACTGAGGCTCTAACGCAATTTGATGAATGACCCTGTATGATGGTAACTTTCAAAGAGGCAGGCACATGGGTGCATATTGACACAGCTATTTTATAATATATGCACATATATGCATTTAAAGGTAATTGTTTTTAAATTATTTAATCTTTATTGCTTTTTCAACAATTTTACAAAGACACAAAACTTTGCAAGTGAAATACCGTAGGATTAGACATGTTAATATCTACTATCTATGAAAATATGATAGACAAGCTTTATAATAAAGAAGTATATCCTTATTACTTATACATGTCTAAGACTACACATCATAGAGGCAAATATGCAGGAGGTGTTTAATTTGCAAATGAGGATCAATATTTAAAAAGAAAAACTAACAAAACTTACTATATCAATTATCTATGAAAGGTCCCTAACCTTAATCTAATCACCTCTATTGATAGAAACCTGTCTTCTTGCACTCAAGAACTCTTGTAATTTTGTTAAAACCCGATGTAGTGGCATGGCACTGGACCTGGGTGCACGCTCAGGCGTGTAAGTATTTGCGCACATCTTTTGTCCCCGCCCCGGAATGCCCATGCCCTGCCCAAACCACACCCCTATTTGCATCGAAGTGAGCTATTCGCACATTAGGAATTGCACACGCATGTAGGTGCCTTTAAAACCCACCAGGCATGCACCGGTTCTACATGTGCGCACAGCTACTGATTTTGGCGTGCGCCGGACTTTTAAAAGTCACCTCTATATGGATACTGTGTATTTGAAGAGCGGCTTGGTTTGTGTGGGCTAAAAGATATGAACATATTTTGTCAGTTAGATGGCTTATAGAAATGTACTTGTAAATGTATCTCAAATGAAAGGGCAATCCATGCACTAAACATGAAGAAATATGACCAGAGGAAATCAGTTTGGAGTGGAATTGCTATTCCGGGAAGTCTCTATTAAGAGAGAAGGAGGGTCTAGAAAACCCACAACAGTTATGAAACGCAGCCTGTCCCCAAGCATGGTGCTGTATTTGATAAGCTGTGACATAACTGTGGTAAGAATAACTTTTTGCTAAATGCTGCAGTTCATAAGCATAAACTAAGCATAAACTGGAGGTGGAGTTTTATGCTGATGTTAAAAAAATCAAATCGAAAGAAACTGGAGACTGCCCGTGGAGATGTAGGGGACGGTGGTTTCCTTTAAACAGGCCACAGGTGCTCAGAACAACATAATAAAAGACTGAAAATTACACCAAAAATGCATCAGCAAGCCTAAAGGTAACTGGATATGGAGGAGCAAATATACCAGTAAAGGGAAGGAGCAACTTTAGCATTGAGTTTATAAACACTGAGCACAAACTCCTGTTCATTATTGTCCCCAAGGATGTGACACCAATTTAAGGCCTGGCAGCGTGTGAAAAATGTAATCTACTCAAACGGGTACACTTTCTTACAAGGAGAAGATTAAAATATATTTGAAGGACTCGGCTGTTTGCCCGGTGAGCATACAGTCCAGATGAATAAAGATGTCCCTTTAGTCATTCTTTCATACAGAAAAGTGCCATTTGTGCTCCATGATAAACCTACAGAGAAGCTCGAAAGGATGGAAGCATTTCAAGTTACACAGAAAGTTCAGGAACCCACAGAATGGGGTGAGCTCCCTAGTCATTACGGAGAAATATAATGACAAATTGCATGTACGTTTGGATCTAAGAGACCTTAACAAGGCTATATCACAAGAGAGCATTTCAAACTGCCAACTGGAGAGGAAATTATGGTTCAATTTGCAAATGCACACTTTTTTTTTTCCAGTAAATTGGATGCCTTCTCAGAATTTTGACAGCTAAAGCTGACAGAAGAAAGCTCAAAATTATGTAATTTAACACTCCATTTGGAAGGTACAGATTTCTGAGATTCCTGTTTGGTATTTCTTCATCTCCTGAAGTATATCACAGAATCATACGCATGAACTATGAGCACATTAGCAGAGTAGACTCTTCTATGGATGACATCGTTATCTGGGGCTACTCCAAAGCAGCACAGGATCAAAGGCCTCCAGAAGTTGTGGAGGCAACAAAATTGAACTGAAATAAAGATAAATATGTGTTTTGATGTAACTGAACTGACTTTCGAGGGAGATATCTCCACATACAGGGGTCGATTTTAAAAGTGCTGCTGAAAATACCAGGCGCGCAAACTGCTTTATTCTCTCAACCTTAACAAAGAAATGCCCCTTTTTACTATGGCTAAAATAATGTATATTGTGACTCCTGTGTTTACTCTTTAGCTGCTCTGAGGAGGTAATTTTCAGACAGACTAATTTACCCAAATAAATCATTATTTCCTGGGTTAATAGCTTTGAAAATTGCCCTCTAAGTCACTGAAGACGTGTGCTTATTACTTCAGAACCTTTGGGAAAAGATTACAGTACATATGATGTCCTGTAATGAAATAGAATGTCTTGCATCCTAGGGATATTCAGTCCCTAATCTTTTGTTTTGGTTCATTTTTTCTTTTATTTTTTTAGGTTGGTTTATTTGCTTTCAATTCAATATGTTGGCCAAACTGAAAAAAAAAAAATTGTACTTGAATAAACAAAACAAAGCCAAAACAACATGCCAGGAAGCAACCACTCCAGTCTCCACTTACTCACAACCCGAGTCCTGTACGAGAAAAGGCAGCAGTGATCCCCACTCACTCCACCTGGGACCTGGTCCTTTAAAAATGGTGCTATCTGCCTGAAAGATAGCACTGAAGTCACTTCACTGCCTTTCTCCAGTATAGCCCCAGCATATTTAAACAGGGGCTGGAGGAACCTGGGCAGGCCAGATTCATTTTTTTTTTAATTTTCTAATGTTTAATACTTTACAGACATCAAATTAAATGCCTTGGCAATATAGGCCTATATCAATATAACATCATATGAATTTTTAATTTTATATAAACTTATTTTAAAATAAAGAAAACTTGCACATTAGAATTCTTTTAACGTCAACAAAAGGAACATATATTCTACCTATATCATTACTCATATACTAAATGAGGAGATCCAGGATTCATTTAGAGCAATATCACATAAACACATTGCTACAAAGAACAAAAAAGAAAAGGAGAGTAGGCAGATATTCATTTTAACCGCTGTTTTGTTGATCTTGTCTTGTGTCAGGAATCCACTGATGTGACTGAACAAAATTTTCCAACTGTTCAGGAACAAAAAAGATGTATCTATTTCCTCCGGTTCTCAATACGCATTTACATGGAAATCTCAATGTTATCTGTGCTCTATGTTGTCTAACTTGGGGTATCACACTAAGAAATCTTTTCCTTTTTCTTTGAGTTTCTTTTGAGACATCCAGATATATCCAGACTTTCTGATTTAAATAGGGAGATGAACGTTTTTGAAGAAACTTTTTAATGATAACATCTCTATCAAGAGATAACAAAAATTTAACAAGAAGTGTTCCTCTCCCCTCCACCTGTTCATCTTGGGGGGTTTCTAGAAAGTCTGTGATATTCAGGGTGCTTTCACTGATTCTCTTCTGGTTACCATTTCCCTCTTTTAATCCTGACATGAAATAAGCTTTAATAATCTTTGGTTGTTCCTCTTCTGGTATCATTAAGACATCCTTTAAATAACATTTGAACTGTTCTTTTGCAGAGATTAGTCTACATTTTGGAAAATTCAATATTCTAATATTATTACTTCTAAGTTTGTTTTCTGTTCATTGCTGTTCATTGCTGTTCATTCTGTTCATTGCTGTTTCACCTTTTATAATCACATTCTGAACAGAATTCAAATTTTCCAACTTTTCTTCCATTTGTATCATTTTCTCCTTCTGACCATTCATTACTGAATTTAAATTTTCAAAGGTGCCTTGTGTATTTTTTAAAACATCTGTTATAGTCATTAATGTGTTTTGCAAAGTAGAAATGGCACATAAAGATTCAAGTGTTATATTATTAGGTTTTTCCAGAGGTTTTAATACAGGATAAGATAATGGTTGAACCACGATATTTAACTCCTCAGAAGTTTGTGGCATCACCGGCATAGTCCTAAGATCAGATCTTCCCCCTCCTTCGGCTTGAACGCTCTCAGAGGGCACCCCTCCCCCCACCGGGGTAGACGTTCTCGATCCCCCTTCCATCGCAAGGCCAGCGGTCTCCCCAGCTAAGCTCCCCTCAGGCGTACTCACATCCACCAACGGCATCCGTTGAAGAGTTAGCTCCGGGCTTGCTGCAGCGATTGCCTTTGCGAGGGGGAGGGTGTTAGCGGCGCTCCAGGGCTTAGAGTTGTTTCACCCGTTGGTGACGCCGTCTTCTCCCCGGTTGTCACAAGCATGGGACTCTCTGGAGGTCTCACTGCCGGTGGATAGAACTCTGCTATCGTGGTCTGCATCAAGGCAGGAGTAGAGGTTCCTGAGGTAGGTTCTCTTATCCTGCCTTTCCTTTATGTATGAGGCTTGTCTCGTTACCCTGCTTTCACGGTGAGGAAAAAATTTCAGATCTCGATGCAAGAGCTCCAAACGCTATGTCCTCTCACATCGGCGCCATCTTGCTGGAGTGGGGGTTGGAGGGGCCCGGGGAAGCACAGCTAGGCAGATCTGGGCCACAAGTTAGCATTTTGTTTGGCGGAAACAGGTTTCCTGAGCTGTAGGAGGCCTGATTTTTTAATGCTATGAATATGAAAATACCTCAGAATTTTGTGGTATTTTTGTAAGAGGTCATTTTCAGTTTTTTTTTCCATTTAGAATAAACCATAAATGACCTCATTCACTGCATTTTGTGCATTTGTTTCAAACAAATGTACATTCCTTTGATAGCAAAATCTAAAACATCTTTCCTAACTATCCCTCATTGAGAGCATCCTTGGAATAGAGAGGGAAGCACATACGCATGGCTGGTGCAAGAGTATTTGGCACCATAAGTGAATCTTCTTTCATTCACCCCTCCCCCACTTCATTTATTTCTTTTCGTCCCTCCAGGAAAATTGTTCATGGCAAGTTGCAAGTTGCAATTATAACATGCTTTACAAAAATAAACACAAACTAAATTTAGTTAATAGCATCTTGAAAAAGAAAGCCCTTTAGGCCTTTTCAAAACTTTCTGACATCACCCTCTTCTCTTAAATGTATTAGGAGCATATTCCACATTACGAGAGCAGCATGAGATACAGTTCTTTTATAGATAAACTGTGAGCGATACACATGGGGAGAGGGCAGGACTAATAATTCAGCTCCTGATCTTAATGTGTGTGTCGGAACATAACATAATTTATTTCCCAAAATTCTTCGATTTTCAGAATGGAGAACCTTATGGATATAGTTATTAAAAGTTTGAATGATTAGCGATACTTAATAGAGAACCAGTGGAGCTCTCGTCATACTGGACAAACTGCTTTCTTCTTGTGATAATTCTGGCCGCAGCTTTTTGAACCATTTGTAATGCATGAACTATAGAGATGTGAATCGTGTGATCGATCGTCTTAACGATCGATTTCGGCTGGGAGGGGGAGGGAATCGGATCGTCGCAGTTTGCGTTTTTTAAATATTGTGTAAATCGTGTAAATCGTGTAAATCGAAAACTGGCACACTAAAACATCCCTAAAACCCACCCCGACCCTTTAAAATAAATCCCCCACCCTCCCGAACCCCCCAAAATGCCTTAAATTACCTGGGGTCCAGTGGGGGGGAGGGGAAGGGGGAGGGCGGGAAAACCGGCACACTAAAACAAACCTAAAACGCACCCCGACCCTTTACAATAAATCCCCCACCCTCCCGAACCCCCCCAAAATGCCTTAAATTACCTGGGGTCCAGAGGAAGGGTTCCGGTGTGATCTTTTATGGCGCCGGCCGTAAGGCAACACGATTCGACTGCAGGAGGTCGTTCTCGACCCCCGCTGGACTTTTGGCAAGTCTTGTGGGGGTCAGGAGGCCCCCCCAAGTTGGCCAAAAGTCCCTGGGGGTCCAGCGGGGGTCCGGGAGCGATCTCCTACGCTCCTGACGTCGGGGGACAAAAAACAAAATGGCACCGGTGCTACCTTTGACCTGTCATATGACAAGGCAAAGGTAGCGCCGGCGCCATTTCTACAAAGCACCCAGAGGTCCGAGAGTAAAAGATCACACCGGGACCCTTCCTCTGGACCCCAGGTAATTTAAGGCATTTTGGGGGGGTTCGGGAGGTTGGGGGATTTATTTTAAAGGGTCGGGGTGGGTTTTAGGGTTGTTTTAGTGTGCCGGTTTTCCCGCCCTCCCCCTTCCCCTTCCCCTCCCCCTTCCCCCGATTAACGATTTTTTGATGATAAATCGGGGGAATTGTTATTGTATCGCGGCTCTAACGATTTTTGACAATTTAAAATATATCGGACGATATTTTAAATCGTCAAAAAACGATTCACATCCCTAATGAACTATCTTATCTGACAAACCAACAAATAGTCCGTTACATTCATCAATATAATTCAGAGCTAGAGCAACTGTTCTGAACAGGGGAGGTGGTAACAATGCTCTTAACGGTTTTACCATTTTAAGCTTATAGAATGTGTGTTCTTCGCATGAGATACCATTATCTTTAGGCTACGAACCTCTGACAGAATAGATAGTGAAATCTCTTCATGTCTTATGTGTAACCCAGTAGGTGGTGTCATTTTTCCAACCCACAACAGTCTGGTCTTTGTAATATTTAAAACAAAACGTTTTTTCCCTAACCAAAACTTTATATCATGCATAACTGTTGAAAATGACCCAAAATAAAGTTTCCTTATCACATAGGAGAAATCTCTGTATATTGTCTGCATTAATAAAATATGATAGCCCTAATTCCTTTAAAAAAGGGCCAATAGCAGACATATATATATATATATATATATATATATATATATATATATATATATATATATATATATATATATATATATATATATCAAATAATATAGAGGTGTAATGCTTATTGGAAGAGTGAACCCTTAGTACTGTGATGAGGTTGGTGCTGCCTAATGAGCAAACATACTAGGCCCACACTAACAGCTGTCGAAGAATCCCTGTGGTGGGACGGGCTGGAACTTTGCATATACCAGCCGCCTCCCCTCCAGGTTGAACACTTGGGTTCTTGTGACCAGAAGGCCTTAGGTGGGTTCCAAGGTAAGGCAAAAGGTGAAAGTCTAAGGCAGAATGTAGGACGGGGCAGGTGGCAGACAGTGGAGATGGGTGACAGGTCAGGGGTCAAGGCAGGCAGCAGATAGCAGAAATGGAGTTAAGGCTGGAGTTCAGGGCAGGCAGCAGACAGAGCAAGGTCAGGTCCAAAGTGAGGGGTCAGGCCCAGGCAGCGATCAAGGAGAGACTAGGTCCTGGCCAGAGTCAGAATCTAGAAAATCAAGCCGAGGGGACAGAGAACAAGGAACAATAATGACAAGATGAGACAGGGCACAATCCAGACAAAGACAAGAGAACAAAGTAAAGACAGGCAAGACAATAACAGACAAGGCAAGACAGAAAGGCACAGAGACATGCAAGGCAAGGCACACCACAACTGGCAACAGTGGGACATAAGACACACCAGAGTTCCTGTTGCTGAGGCACAGAGAGCAGTCTGAAGGGGCCTTAAATAGGCCTAGGCTGGTGATATCATCAGCGGATGCCACAGCCCTTTCACGCCACGAGACCTTTTAAGTTGACGGACATAGGGTGCTTGCACACCTAGAGATCCGCCAGGAATGGCGAATAATGATGGTGTCCTGCTGCGCAGCTCAGTGGTGTCCTGCCACAAAGTTTGTTGGCGTCGAGGGTGAGTGCAGCAGCTCATGGGGCCATTCAATGAACTTCCAAATGTGACAAGAGGAAAGAGACAACCCCTGAAGCAGCATGAAAACAGGCAGATCCCAAATAAACTCTGTGTTTTTTCCCTTTTAGAAATTAGTCAAATTATTTAATTACAGGTCCCTCCAATACCATATTGCTAAGCTGATCAAGAAATATATCACAACCTACTGAATCAAAGGCTACAGACAGATCTAATTGTACTACAACCCAGTTTTGCCCCATTATAAATGTATATGTCCATCAGTTTGAAAAGCAATAAATTCTGTACTATACTGTCCAGAAAACCAAATTGTCGCTCATCCAATATTGCCTCTGATTCACTAAAATCATCCACTTGCAAGGCCACACCTTTTTCAAGAATTTATGCCAGAGTTGGAAAATTCAATATTGGATGAAAATTTGAAAATTCATGGGAGCAGAAATCCTTACATTTATGAATGACTCTTACCATGGCTAATTTTAAGCAATCTGGGAAGTAGCCTTCGTACAAAGATTTATTCACTATGAGGTGAATTTTAAAAGCCCAAAATCAGGAGATATGCACTGTGGGGCAGATTTTCAAAGGGGCACGCGCACTGTTAACCCTTGATTGGACGCGCGTTTTCGATGTGCTAGCGTTACCCCTTATTCATTAAGGGGTCGAAAATGCGCGTCCAACCCCCCCACCCCCGAACATAATAGCGCCCGCAATCTTGGCGCCGGGGAAGTGCACAGAAAAGCAGTAAAAACTGCTTTTCTGTGCACCCTCCGACTTAATATCATGATCATATTAAGTCGGACGGCACGAAGGGTAAAAAAAGTAAAAAAAGAAAAAAAAAATTGAAGTAGGCCCGCGGCTCACGGGTTGAAAACCGGACGCTCAATTTTGCCGGCGTCCGGTTTGCAAACCCGTGGCTGTCAGCGGGCTCGAGAACCGACCCGCTGACAGCCGCCACTCCTGTCCCTAAAGAGGTGCTAGGGACGCGCTAGTGTCCCTAGTGCCTCTTTTTGCCTGTTTCTACTGCCGGACCTAATTTGCATACTGTATCACGCGCCCACTCTCCCGCGGACTTTACTGTATCTATCAGCCCGAAAGGTAGGGGGAGTTTAGATAGGGCTGGAGGGAACGGAGGCAGGCTGCGCGGCTTGGCGCGCACAGGCTGCTGATTTTGGGCAGCCTTGCGCGCACCGACCCCGGATTTTAAAGGATACGTGCGGCTACGCGCATATCTATTAAAATCCGGTGTACTTTTGTTCGCGCTTGGTATGAGAACAAAAGTACGCGCGGGCATACTTTTATAAAATCTACCCCTATAAGCGCCTGCTGAGTGGAATTCTGGTTGGTCCTTGCTCCGTTATCCCTGCGCCCCACAAAACCTGATTATGGCTTGAAGCAGAGTTGAGTCCTGACACACACGGGTTAAGTGCAAAACTGTTCAAGCAGGCCATGCCTGTCCCATCACTGCAGCCTATAACAGCAAAAGGCTTTACATTCTGTTCCTTTAAGATGTGCTTCTCCTGGCACAATGGTTCCTCCACAATACAGTATAATCAGGCTATGCCTAACTTTAGAGTTCAACCTCAGTCACAATTATTCTGAAATTCCCCTCCCCCAGCTCAGTGCTTCTCCAGAGCTCAGAGGGATTACTACCTCCCCCTTCTGTAGGAAAACCAAAAGCACACATTTCAAACTCACCTATTTCAGCATTTTCCTACTCCACTCACTGCAATCCAAGGGGAACTTACTCTATCATCTGTCTTCTCTCTTCTGGTTTTCCCACCAGTCTTGTATATCGGGTAGAGATGTGAATCGGAACTGGAATTCCAATTCACATCGTGAAATTTGTTTTGCGCGGTCCAATCGGGTTTTTTTTTTTAACGGCTGCGCCCGAGCCGATAAACAAAAAACCCACCCCGACTCTTTTTTTAAAGATGGCGCCGGCTGTCCATTACTCCTACCATGTGACAGGGGCCGGCTAATGGCATGGATACCCTGTCACATGGTAAGGGCAAAGGGCCATCGGCACCATTTTTATTAGTGGCAACCGATGGCCCGAGAGCGGGAGATCTGGTGGTCCAATGGCCTGAGAGCGGGAGACCTGGTGGTCCAGTGGGACCCCCACTGGACCACCAGGTAATTTTAAAAAGTTTTTTTTTGGGGGGGTCAGGAGGGTGGGGGAAGCTAAGGGATCTGTTTTAAAGGGTCGAGGTGGGTTTAGGGGTTGCCGTTTTTCCTGCTCTCCCCCAAAACGATAAGAGATCGCAACAAAAAATTTTGTGGAGTTTTCCTATCGGTTTCGGGGAGCCCCCGATTTCTGACGACATTGAAAATATTTTCAATCGTCAGAAAAACGATTCACATCCCTAATATCGGATTGCTCTCCTCTAATCAGGTCGCTGCCTGGTTCCTGATCTTGCACAACTTCCTGGTTTTTCAGCCCCGTAGCCCTCTGGGAGATGTAGTCCTCCCCTCCCCCACCAGAGCTTCTGCCTGCGGTGGCTTTCTCCTGTGCTCCATTCCCCTTTAGCCTCTGTAATGGGATGTACTTCCCATTACAGCGCACAAGCTGGGCTCGTGCATGCCCACTGAATTTTAAAAGCTATCCAGGTGCGCACGTATCTCTCATTGCACGCATATTTCAAAAGTTTAAAAAAGGGGCGGGGAATGGACATGGTCTAGGCAGGACATTGACATTTTGGGATGTGGCCAGGAGATGTGCATGTAAATACTTATACACTTGTGCACCCAGGTCCCCTGCTGTATAAGTTTATTTCTGCTAGGGCATGAGGTGTATGTTTAAAAAAACTAGCCATGCCTGAAGAGTTTTGAGGGTCTGATGTAACTAGGGGTAGTTTAAGCTATTTAACCAGGGGGGTTTGAAGGATCTTGCTGTTAACTGGGAGAACTGATGGAAAAACTGGTGAAATTGGCAATGGCATGAACAGGTGCCCTTTCTAAAATTCCATGACTTACGTGGTAGAAGCGGGATTTCCATGCATAGACGTGCATCCACTTAAAATTGGGTGCACATGTGCATACAGTCAGGCTATTTTATCACATGAATGCAAATACATGTGCAACTTATAAAATGTCCATGTATCTAGGCGTGTGCTGACACATACGTGCCAAAGTGTGCCTGTGCGCCTGTTTGAAAGTTACCATCTATATTTGTTATCATGTTTATAGTGGAGGCCTTTTATGTCCCTAACTAGTCAAAATAGACATGGATCAAGGCGAGAGCTAGTGGAACGTAGTCCATCAATAATTGACTTAATTTTGTCAACTGATATTGTGTTAATCTCTGTCCATTTAGGCACAATTTACCTCCAGCACAGTGCTCCCTCCTACTAATGGATGGTATTGACTCTGGCACTGCACCCCTTTGGACCTCATGCTGGTGGGATTTTGCCGTCCTCAAAATTTTGCACTCTAGGCAACTACCTAGTTTGCCTAATGGAAGCACTGGCCCTGCACACATTTTAACATCTGAAGTCTCTGTCATAGATTCAGGAGATTAGCCTGAGACTGTCACTGGACCCATGAAGTCAGTCTCTCTTGTCTTCTTTACCCAACTCTTGTTCTGTCTCTTCACAATGCTCTCTTCACTTACATTAGCTCTCTGTCCTTTACATCACTCACCTTACTATTCCCTCCCATTCCCTTCGCATCCAGAGCACCAAATATTTGAATTAGGCCTTCTTAATGTTGTAGAGTCCAAAAAAGAGGAGAAATATATGTTGATACTCAAGAAGCAACATCCGCTTGTTGTGAGATCATAAAGTATGCTGTTTGTCAAAGTGCTGTATCACTCCATAGACAATTCAAGTGAACTGTAAAGACTCAATAGGTGCAGATGTAGTCATATTCCGCTCACAGTTCCAAAGTAAATACATATTTTTATTGAAAATTTCTTTTCCAAATAAAAAGTTGATACTAATGCAGTGTAGAGAAATGTTTGTGGCAAAAAAACAAGAGTAAGAAACATTAACATGATATAAAAGGTAACAAATTTAGAGGGTCATTTACTAAGCCATGGTATTTTCCCTTGAGGAGAAAAATACCACGGGGTTTACTAAGCTGCAGTAATCAGTACCACAGCATAGGAAATTACATGGTATTTTCCATGTCAGTAAGATACCATGGCTTGGTAGGCCCCCAAATACCACACAATTGTGGCCCCTGTGCCTGGGGCCACCATCTTGTTAAAGGGCTTGAGTGGCCCACATGAAGCCCTGCAAAGAGGATTAAAAACCCCAGGGAGTCTTGTGAGACCCCTGATCCACCCTTTCCTGCCCCCAGAGATGGCCCCCAGATAAAATAAAAACATATATGTATTTAAATGTATGAAGTGAAGGCCCCTCCCCTTCCCAAACTCACCCCTTTGAAACAATTGACCCTGTCTGACAAAAAGATCCCCAGCACCCAGACCCCATACCCTTTCCCACCCCCTTGCAGTCCTACCTTATTCAATGTGGTGGCCTTGTGGAGTTCTGGGCCCTGCACTGTCTGAACAGTGTCCGACTACAATGGCACTGGCTGGCTGCCTGTCAGTCTATGCTTTTATCACATGATGGGACATAAATTGAAAAGCAGCCAGCCAGTGCCATTTTACGTCAGGCATTCCAGGCCATGCTAGGCTATCAGGAATACTAAGGGATAACCAGGAGTGACGGGGGCGGTCATTTGTTTCAAAGGAGCGGGCTTGGGAAGGGGGAGGGTTCTTCACCATGCAAATTTAAATATTTGTGACTATTAGTGCCTAGGTGTTGGTGGGGGATGGGGGTGGGATGGGGATCTCACAGGATCCCTGGGTTTTTTTTTCACTTGTGGGGAGCTTCATTCAAGCCGCTCAGGCCCTTTAACTGACATCCCTGGGAGCATCAGGACCCACGTTACAATCCTGATGCTCTCGGGGAAAGTTAGCTACAACTCCTGAGTTGTAATTATCTTTCATTGCAATAACACGGCTTGTGATTTTTCAGGCAAGCCATGCTATAAATATTTACATGCAAAGGAGCTCAAGTTCCTGGTGGAGAAGTCCATAAACTGCTATTAATCAGTAGGGAATGGCCACTGCTTGTTGCTGGCATTAGTAGTATGGGATCTATTTAATGTTTGGGTACTTGCCAGGTACTTGTGACTTGGACTGGCCACTGTTGGAGACAGGATACTGGGCTTGATGGACCCTTGGTCTGACCCAGAATGGCATATCTTATGTTCTTATGTACCATATCTGCATTATTGGAGGTAAATTAACACATGGGATTTAAAATATTGAATGTTATCATTACCACAAGACATTTACTACATGGTAAATACCGTTTTCTGCATGGTAAGCTTCTAACGCAGCTTGATAAATGACCTCCTTAGCTTTGTAATCTGACTTGGATGACAAGAAACCGAAACAGCCAGTATTTGCAATGCCTGCTTCATGGGCCATGTTAGAAAATCAACATTGAATATAAGACGACAGTCTCAGTGTTGTCACCAGAAGCAGACAGCTATTTTGACAGGATGGGTCAAAGCCTTTAAATACTGACCTCACTGTGTACTCTGTTTGAAATAATATAATTCATATAAGACATATATAGATATATCAGTTCACAATAGCATCACTAGTTCAAGGCAGTTGACACTTGTTTTGCATTCATGCTATTTTCTACTTATACAAAAATGCTATTAGCATCGAAATTCTATTTTGATTGTTAGGTGTTCTTTCTGCAAGAAAACTCATTTTGCCTCGGTCATCTCCATTTGTCTGTTCTGTCTGTCTGTGATCCCCTTCGTTGTAGTAATACACAGGAGCTTTGTGCTGGCAAAACCAGGAAGGCAACCAGAGCTTGGAGTGGTCGCTTGCACCTAAGCATCTGCATGATCCAAGCAGGCAGCACTGTGGCAGGAAAAAAGCAGTGCTAGTACCTGGAGCCAGTGGTTGGCCAGGCAGAGCTATTGCTAGAGGACACTGTGGCAGGAAAGATCAGGTAACAGCACCCAGAGCTATAGCGCCTTGGGTTGGATACATCAAGGCGGATGGCAA
Source organism: Rhinatrema bivittatum (assembly GCF_901001135.1). Taxonomy (NCBI): domain Eukaryota; kingdom Metazoa; phylum Chordata; class Amphibia; order Gymnophiona; family Rhinatrematidae; genus Rhinatrema; species Rhinatrema bivittatum. Next base: position 80,394,817 of record NC_042617.1, on the reverse strand, counting down.
GACAAGAGCAACTGGGAGTCAGAAGAGGGTGAGGACACTGTCAGCTTTTCCAGCAAAGTCGCAGGAATGAAAGAATGCGGGTTTAATCTATACATCCCCCCTCCTTCCCCGGATGTACAGCCTTTCCTACTTGCTTTGTCTGGTTTCTGTGATGCTAACCAAGCCGGAGAAAGATGTGAGAGATACTTTTCACAAATGATGGCAAAGCTGGAGAAATATTATGTGATATAATTCTTGAAGATGGCATGACTTCACCTCCTCGTGTCATTATGTTTTCACTGATGGATGAAATCATTTTCTGCAATGCTAGACTTCTCCCCTATTTTGTATTACCTTTCATTTCTTTTTTGCATAGTCTTTGTCTTCTGTCAATCCAGCCTTTATTAACTATGCCTTCCCAGCCAATCACATTCAGGTGCACACTTTCCCAGCAGAGAGAAAGGTCAACAATAACACAGAGCAATAAATGAAAACAAAAGAGAGTTAATTGCTAGCAGCATTTTAGGATCATAAAGTAATTCATTAAAACTAATTTGCTCTGTTGCTGTTCTCAGTGGTGCTCTACAATCCATTTTACAAATGTTGGAGGAGGATTGAACCAGACCTTGTAAACAAAGCTGAAGAACTACCAAACGCTCTTGTGTATAAAAGAAACAACAGAGCTCTAATGATGCTTTCTATGATGCAGTACTCTTCAAGTTGATTCCAAAAGTGACAAATGAAGGTTGTAAATCATCCAGCATCGTGTTCTTAACCTGCAAGCTTGTGTATAAAAACTTCAAGTTATAAATTCTGGATTTGTTGGCAGCAGATGTTTTTGCATTGCTCTTAATTGTATGCAAAGCTGCCTCTGATTCATTTGCAATAGACTGTTTCCTGGAATACAGCTATAAATCATCTTTTATTTCTGCTATCAGTACATCCAGGAAGGTGACTTAGGCAAAGAAATGTTACTCCTTAATTATTTTCAAGGAGATTGTTGCTTGGGGACAACGATATTGAATTTCTAGGATACCAGCTGTGGGTTCATGTGTCCTCCCTCCCCACCTCAAGAAAAACAGGTTTTTACCTCTGAGAATGATGAATTCTGATTAACATAATAAAAGAGCAGTATAGCTCTGTTAAACCTCAACAGTGTCCCAGGATACTGCCCTTTATCATATCATTTGCATAGGGAATAATCCTGTTCAGGAAGATTTATATTTTGCACAGCATCACAAGGTCAACCAAACTGAAGCTAAATGGACCCCAGGATCAGTACAGGATTTAGTTTGTTCTTTGACAAAGCCTTTAAAAATGATACCAATAACATTATTTAATACGATTTAATCTAAAAGATTAATCATTGGATTTGATTATTGTCAAGCAGTCTGATGATAACAAGAAGTATGTAATCGTCTGACACCTCTCTGGTATTCTCTACAAAAGTAGAGAAAACAATCTGGAACATGAATAGTCAGGAATTCAGGTGATGCTGGACCAACTGCCACTTGGCTTCAGTTGTACCCATGTAGCTCTGAGGTCTTCACTAGTGTTGCTGTCCCTATTACAGGGACCTAAATGGTATATTCCATGTTTCTGGCCACCATCTGGTTGTATTTTGAATGGTATGTACTACAGAAAGAGATCAGAGACCCCTCTAGGTGAGAGAGAGATTCTTCTAGAAAAAGAGAGGAATAGGAGTGCTCTCATTCAGGAGAGATGTGAACTCTATGCCAAAGAATAACAAGAATTGAAAAAACCTTCTCAAGTATGGGAAATATATCTCCTTTGAATCTTCAAAAGGGCTCTGGAAGATTAAAACAGTGGCGTGCTGTGATCTAAAATGTTATAAGAGAAAAGGAAAGTTGACTGATCCAGTCAAACTAAAAGAGTACCCATCCAGTACAATGATGAAAAAAAGGAGAGGAATCTTACCTGCAGCCGACGGTGTGAAAATAATTCAGATCAGGGATATCCCAGCATTAAGGTCTCTCGAGAGGAGTGTGACTGAGGAAATCCTCTGGGGAGTTCTCATCTTGGGACACAGCTGGATACAAAATGTACCAGTATGCTTCTCGGGTGTGGGTATAGCTGATTAATATCAAATTGTGCATGTTATGGAAGACAGGATGTGAATAGATACCACCCGAGCCTAATGTAATATGTGCAAAATTATTTTTATTAATGTTTATTATGAGTAAAGACTTTTCCTTGGAATACGAGCCTTGCGTGATTAGACCCTGGTTCCTAGGGATGTCACAGGAAAAATAGTTGATTCATTTTCAGATGAAATGTAAATTTCCCATATTTGTTCTGAAATTCTCATTCTGTTCTTTTTCAAAAGTTTATGTGTGCAAATGTTTTATGTGCATAAAACTGACTTTTAAGGGCCTGATTTTCAAAAGTATTTATATATGTAAATGAGCTTTTTGAAAATTTTCCCAGGGGGTTTGTGTGTGTAAAAGTACACACTAAAGTGATTTTGTACATATTTTTATATGTACTGCAAAGAGGCGGACTCAGGGCAGAATTGGAGCAGGGAAAATCCTTTATGTGTATACTTTGGAGCTTTAATTTTCCCAAGCAGGCATAAATGTGTGCATGTGTAATCCCTAGGCTGATAGTCCAGGATAAAGGCCTCAGGAACCATACCTCAAATACAGTCTTTTACAGTTATATCATCCTATGCAGCTATCGTATGAGTGTCTATGATTCCCTGATTAGAAGGAAGAATTCACTTCTAGGCCCTTTGCATTGCATTTAAAAAGTCCCAAGTTAAAGTTCATTGCAAACAGCACTAACGATCCCAGCAGCAATAATCAGGCTGGAAACATTGAATGGTTTCTGGAATAACTTTTACTGAGGAATTATATAGTTGATGGAAAAATACCCTTTACAGCTTTAGTTGTTTCAGTCTATGAAACTAGCCATTAGGCCCGTTCAAATGGGAGAGATTCTGTCGGTCAGACTGGCACATCGGTCAGAGCCGCTCTCTTCTCCTCTCTTCTCCACAACTTCTTACCCTTCCCACTTACTCACTCATATCCTCTTCCCTTTTCCTTCCATCCCCTCTCATCTTCCCTTTCCTTCCCCTCTCACCTCATCCACAACCCCTTCCCTCTCCCTCAGCCCTCCTCCACTCCTCTTTTCTTTCTCTTCCACAGGGCTGGCTGTACCCTGCTGAACGTGTGAGATGCAGAGGGCGAGGGGGCGCCGCTACAGGGACCTGCCTTTCTCCGTACCTCCCTCCCAGTATACTGTGGATTCTCACTGCTGTCCCTTTGCATGATGGTTAAAACGGGCGAGATTTGCTCTGCTCCGGCCATCCCAACTCCCTCCCCCCTTCCCCGGCGGTGGACGGACGGACAGGTTCGGCAACTCTTCTGCCCTTTCCTCCACCTGACCCTGTGCGTGACGGTCCGGCCGTCCCTACTCCCTCCCCCCTTCCCTGGTGGCAAAGGGACGTGCTCAGGCAATTAACATGGTGGAGGAGCCATTTCTCAGAGCAGCAGCTCGACTGCCCTTTCCTCCTCTCCTCTGTGACACCCTGGTCCGATCTCTCTGCCTTGGGGCGTAATGTCAGCACATCGCTGAGATCTTTCTGTTCCCCACATGCGCGACAGAGCTGCTCTCTACTGCGCATTTGCGGCACGTCAGTCCAGGCTCCCTTATAGGTATGATTACAAATTTACTGCCTGATTTAGTAAGGCTTTTCTTCCATTTTATGTCTATGGGAAAAATACAGGGATGGTAACTTTTAAACAGCCGCATGGGCACACATGTGTGTGTTCATTGGCCCGCATCAAGGAAAGAGGCCATTTTATAACATACACGAGAATATGTGCACATGTTATAAAATATCCTGAATCAGTGCACATGTGCACATAATTTTAAGTGGGTGTGCACCTATGCCTGTAAGTGCTACTTCTACCACGGAGGTGGGGGAGTTTTAAGAGACATGCGTGCTAACACCATTGACAGTTTTCCCAGTTCACTCAAGTAAGTAAGAGATAGGACTACGAAACTCCCTATTTTAATAGCCTCCCCTCTCCCCTGTTAGCCCTGATCCTCAAAATCTTTATTTATTATGTACACATCCTTCGTAGCAGAAGTAAAGATATACAGCAGGGGACCCCAGCACGCGCCTGTGCGTGTAAGTATTTATGTGCAAATTTGAAATTTAAATTTCTACACGTGGACTTCAGCGCTATGCCAGCTATTATAACATTGCCGTCTCTGTGTGTAAAAATGTTATGTGCACAAACCCCCAGAACAAATGGAATGAAAACACTTTCCTACTCTACTGACTATCTTGGTTTCAGAGTAGGACTCTGAAGTATATTTTCCCACCATTAGTCTCCTCATTTCTCTCTTTTATAGAGGAAGGGAAGCTCTACCTATCATCTGAGAAGGAGCATCGTGCTGAAGCGCTTCTGTTATTTTACACTGTTTTGCATTGCATCACAATTTTTTTTGCTGATATTTCTAATTTATGTATTGTTTTTCTTTATTATTTTGCAACAATCTTTATTGTATTTTATGAAATAAATCTCATTACAATAAGTCACACAGAAGAGATTCAGGGCTAAATCCAAGGTCAGTACAATCATCATAGCTACTCTAACTCCAACAGTATTCACAATGAATCTTACAATTTAATTAAACACATAATAATTTTATGATATTGGCTTTTGTATGGTGCCCTTTCCAGAAGGCCTTGCAACAAAGATATAGCATAAAGTAGACAGCACATAAATCAATGGAAAATGAATGTGAACTAAAAAAGTTAAATAAATTAAACATAAACCAAAATAACCTTTAAACCTACAGTGCTCGGACAAAGAAAGAAAGAAACCTATAATCAGGAATAAAACAGTTGACTGGGCAGTAAACTAGTGCAGCTTCTGCAAATGGGTCCTACGCCCACCAGATAAAATCTCTCATAAAATGTTTGTGGCCCTGAAGGATTTTGAAGTGAAACTGCAATGGACAGCTGAGACAGCAAAATCCTAGAAATGACCAAAACAACAAACAGGAATGAGAAACAGCAGAAACAAATACAAGGATGCTGACAGATGACAATTAAAAACAAAGTGAAGCTTTAGGACTAAAGATGGTGTTGCAGCGTTGCCTGTAAAGATGAAACATTTGTGTTATTGTAAAAATATATTAGACTATTTGGACCTAAATGCTGCATTAGGTTTTTCATGTATATAAATTTAGGGGGTAATATTATGACCACAAATGAGTGGATAAGACAGCTGGCTATGTTCTGGCTAGCTATCATATGCTCAATATTAGCCACAATCTATCTAGCTGAAATAAGGCTAACCTAGCTGGCCAAAATCTAGCTGACTAAATTTAAGTCTGCAATATCAGTGTTCAGGATTAGCTGGAAAATTAACACTAATCGGTGAAGTTCTTCCTTCAATCTTGGGACTATATCTACAATATGACTGGCTAATTTCTCTTCACCTAATGAAACTTGGTGGCTAGATTGAGCTTCTTAGTGGTGAAATTTTCACTCCATGGGATTTATCTTGCTAACTCCCTAGCTAGCTAGCTGAATCCCTTTGAAAAGTAGCTTTCAAGCATTTTTTATGTGACCTGGGGCAAGTGCAATTCTAAGAAAAATATGTTACACTAAGCAATGACGTTGAACTTTACTGAAACAACAGTATTTTTTCTTTCTGAGGCAGAATGCATGTAAGGGACACTAAGGATGTCATCCGCTTTTGTTTAACTCTTTCTAACCAGCAATTCCTTAAGATATCTTTCCTCTAATAGGCAATTCTCTTTTTCCAAACTCCCACCAAGGGCCAAATCAGTTCTCAAAAAAGCACATCTTCAACCTTTTTTCACCACAACACATCTGCTCTCCGATAACCTGATCTCTTCAAGTCTCTTTTTCCTTTCTGGAAGTACTTGGTATCTCTCCCCTGGATCTCAGTCCCCTTCACTGGACATGAATTATTTTCTTCCAGACTCTCCTCAGTTGTGAAAAGGTTCCACCCCAGTTACTTTCTTTGTATAAGGAAAGACTCCAATAGCATCACTCCATGAATAGGAGTGATGCTATTCAGACTGCAGACTGAATTCTCCAGACTCCAACTCCAAAATCCAAATCCAATCTCCCACTGTGTCACTTCTTGAGCGGGTGGCACCTTCAGAGTGTAGTGGGCAGACTGGCTTCACCAAAATCCAAAACAAATCTCTTACTACGTCACATAGGTGCAAGAGATTTTATTAAAGCAATGATCCTTCCCATTGGGTAATGTCAAACTTCCTAACACACTCCCATGATCATGGATCTCACTAGCAAGAGCAGGGTCTGTTGAAATCACTGCTCTTACATACTAGCACACCAGGTCTGTTGAGACCATAGTAGCCATAACTGTTAAGGGCAGACTACACTAGTAAGGGACAGGTTAAGGGTTAACGAGGAACTGTCCTTTATACACTGTATTGTAAGAATTGTGTCCTTCTGTTTGTAGTGGATAAAATCCCTTAGAAATACCATCCAGATCCAGACCTGCAGATCCAATGAGGTTATATTTCAGCTCTCACTGGCAAGCAGATTATAATTCTCATTGTAACTTCTTAATGGAATTGACATTTTAGGGGTATGTTAAAGCCTATGCGCTTCATGAAAAGGGAACATCAGTTGCAAGTCTAAGGTTAACCTATTGGTAGAAATCTGTAAGCCTGCAATATGAATTTCAATTCATTCATTCATTATTGCCTTGATGCTTCCACCCATCATAATTTGAGATTGTCTCTAAGGTCTTTTCTTGGGATGGAACCCAACTCCCAACCTCTTTGAGTCCCTTTTCCTTTGGTTTCCAATGTTGTCTTCTTCTGCCATGTTAGAGATTCATTTTCATTAGAAAAAGAGAAAAAAAAAACATGGAAGTTTTTCTGACAACAATATGTATTGTATTGTTTTGTTTTTTTTCGCATCTTTTGACATTGTTGTAGTCTACCCCTTTTTATCTGTACACAGCTGTTTGCTCTGTCCTACTAACCTTATCTCTCTTGAGGCTACCTATTAATAGAGAATGTGAAATTATTTACCCATAATGCTGATATTCTGATAATAGCTGCTCAGTGGTGTCATAGAGTATCTCCTCTCTGTCTTTATTTATTTCTATCTTTGCTAATCATTAAGTTGAGTGACAGTTGGCCCAGAGTCATGCAGGTTGACAACAACATATGCTCAAAAGCTGGAAAGTTCTCTTGATATTCTTCAATGTGACTCATCTGGACAATACCACTGAATTGCTATTATCAAAGAATTAACCTTACTGTTAAGTAATTTCACATTATCTGCTAAATATACCTCATGAAATCATATATTATTTTTCCCCTTTTTAATAACTTTGCAGTTTGGATTTCAAATAAGCATTTCATAACATAACAAACTCTTCCAATATTTATATATAATATGTTTAAGTAGCATAATGACATCTATTGGGGACTGTGCTGTTGTTGCTGTGGTGGTTATGGCCATAAGACAGTGCTGTGTTTTATCATATGCACATAATTTACAGAGAGTGCACAGTAGCGAGCATGGTTGTTTGTAAAGCCATGGAGCCATGGGACCAGAGGGAGGTAAAGGAATTGGCTGGCTGAAAAATGCCACCGGAGCTTGATGAGTAGGATGGAAGAGTGCTTGAGTGGACTGGGATGGAGGTATTGGCATTACTGTCTCACAAATGTTTTGCCAGTGTCAGCTAGTTAAGTTGTATTTTGCTAGCACTGGTAGTCTTATATTCTTTTAATAACTTCTGTAACTTCATCATGTATTTATAGACAGTAAAGGTCTTTTACCAAACCACGGCCTGGGGCAATGTTGTTTGAAGCTTATGAATGTCTTTATTCACACTATTGAATATTTGGTACAGTCAGCAAAGTAAACTATTGAACATCTGATTCCATTGTTCTAGTCATTAATAAAGAAAATTAAATACAGTTGCTTCCAGTGACCTTGTATGATTTCATTGATCAATGCTCTTCATCAAGAGTATGAAGTAAGATTTAAGGATTGGGCAGATTAGAGCAAAAAATCTGAAAATCAGTTTTCTTGTACAGTTTTGAAATTCATCCATGGACCAATGTTCCCATTTCCTGCAACATTTGGAACAGAAAAAATGTAACAAAAAAAAACCTCTGTAAGCAAAATGTGTCCAAAATGCACTGTGGATGGTTTGCTCATTCCTATTTACTAAGAAGCCAGTTTTCAAGGAAAGCTGAAAATCTGACCTAGAAGCCTCAGTTTTATGTGCCTAACTTACTCCTAGATTCATGCAAATCTATACATTTCATGCAAATAATGTCTGTGATAAAAAAAAAATAAGGCATGGTAAAGGTAATTTTTATGTTATTGCAAAGTGATTGAAAGAGAAAGAGAGAACCTGTTGAATGGTGCACCTATTAGTGCTTTTGGCAAGTCTTGTGGGGGTCAGGAGGGTCCCCCATGACTTGCCAAAAGTCCCTGTGGTCCAGCGAGGGTCCAGGAGCGATTTCCTGCACTCGGGCCGTCAGCTACCAGATATCAAAATGGTGCCAGTAGCCTTTGGCCTTACAATGTCACAGGGGCTACCGGTGCCATTTGTCAGCCCCTGTCACATGGTAGGAGCACAAGATGGTGCTGGCCATCCATTGCTCCTACCATGTGACAAGGGCTGACCAAAGGCACCGGTAGCCCCTGTGACATAGTAGGTCAAAGGCTATCGGCGCCATTTTGAATACCGGCAGCCAAGGGTTTGAGTGCAGGAGATGGCTCCCGGACCCCCCGCTGGACCTCCATGGAGTTTTGGTAAGTCTTGGGGGGATCAGGAGGGTGGGGAGGTTTGTTTAAATTGGCTCCTTTAGACGGCAGAATAATTCGGCGAAGATTTGTTGTATTCGTGGGGAATCACGATACGTTTCGCTTTCCCACAAATACAACGAATATGACCCTATACGTTGCGGATTACAAATATGTAGGAAACAAATGCACACCCCTAATAAATATCATAAATTCCATTTTGGACATATTGCACAGCTTAACACCCGGAAAAAAGGTGTAGTTATTTCTGGCATGGTAACGTGCGTTACACTATCACATGCAGCGTTAAATATCCCTCATTTTAATAAAATCCTCTCTTTTGACAAAAATTTTAAAATTTGCATCTCACGCTGCAATAATTAACACGTGTTATGGTGTTATCGCAGGCATTAGAGCCCTAAGTCCCGCGATAATGCCCTAATGCATTTTGATGAATGACCCAGTTAGGTGCTTACATTTAGATTGCTATTTACTTAACTACATTTAGGTGTCTAGCACTGGAAATCAGCACTGATTACCTAACTCAGTGGTTTTCAACATTTTTTATTGTCATGGATAGATTTGAACCTGTCCTTTTGTCCTCATATCAAATCTGTTATATGAGCAAGTTTTTCTAAATTACGTGTTCTTTGTGGGATGAAATACTTACTTGAGGTTTCTGACTTTTGGGTAGTGGTGCAGGCATCCATTCTACCACTGATCTATTATCATAATGCCATTTGTCTTGGACTCTCAACAATTGCACTGAGACCACTACAGTTACTGAAGTATTCAGTTGTCTGATTTATATCAGGCACAAATCATAGAGGTCATTTGACTCCAGTGCTCACAGATCTACACTGGTTGTCAATCCAACAGCATATACATTATAAAATTGGTACGTTAGTTTTCAAATTGAGTCTCCTTGGTCCAATGCCATTTTATGAACGTACCAGCCTATGCCATCTTTGAGATCTTCCCAAAGAGTCCTGCTGGATGATCCCTCCATAAGAAATTCCAAAAGGAAATGAGTAGAGTAGAATCCCACACTCAATAAATCATACAAATAGCCAGCAGAGTGTGGAGCCAATGAAAGTCCTTACAAAGCACTTTCACAGTACTTTATTCAAAAGACAACTCCTCTTGTCTAAACATTCTCACTCAACAATCTTTACAAATGTCCCCCGACCTGGACCCCATGTTTCTCCCAAAGGCTGGGTCGGGAGGGAGGGACAACAGCATAAATTCCAAATGCTAACATTCTGCACATGAAAAAGATTGGAGGGGGGGAGCGAGAGAGAGAGAGAACCTCTTTATAAGGCTATCATATAAGTAAATTATTTATACCACTGTAAGAGGGGCAACTAGTAACTTGGGGAGAAGTTTTGGTGGTGAACTAGGTTTTGGGGGGCAGTTTTACATGCACAGTCAGTACGGACAGCACAGTAGACATTGTACCTCTGACTGTGCATGTAAAACTGCCCCCCAAAACCTAGCCCACCACCAAAATCTCACCCCGAGTTCAGAATGGCCCCTTTTACAGTGGTACAAAAAGTTGGCTAATATGTGTGCTTTTTCAGAGGCTCTCTCTCTCTCTCTCATGCTCAGACAGGATTTGCAACATTTTTGGCATTAAATCATGCCTAATGTAAAAGACCCTTCATTTTCCTTTACTCCCCACCTCTTTATTAAATTTTTAAAATGTGCATATGCCAACGATAAGGCCCTAATGTGATTTGAAAAATGACCCCCTTAATTGACCATTCTAAATTAACTAATTTGCCTTTTCAAGTGCAGGTTTACAGTGTATGCAGGTGGTAGGCTTGGACCACTGGAGAGTCTATGGTACAAAGGTTTAGTGCATCAGGCCCTTAGTGATAACTTATATGGCTACTCAAAGAAATGTTTTGACTAATATACTGTGGGCCCAGTTCACTAAAGTTCGCATTAAAAAACTTTTTGTGTTGAAGCACTAAATCTTTTAGGAGCCCAAATTGATCAGGGCAGTGAGCGGGAAGTTACCCAGTTAAAGGTGACCGAGTAATTTTGTCATATTATTCAGTGGGACTTCCCTGGATATCTCCCATTGAATATACCTAGCCGGGTAACTTTAGGGCTGAGTTTTATCCGACCAGACTTACCCTGATAAAGTTTTGCCGGCTAACATTTAACATTGTTGCTATGGGACTAAACTGATGTCCGGTTCCATGAACACGCCACTTCTCCCTCTTTATACCCAGTGATATTGTACCTGGGTAAAAAGTTGCACAGATAAGATTTAGCCGGTGAGAGGGGGGAAATGTGCAATTAGAGGTTTTTATCCGGATAACAGAAAAGTTAACGGGACAAAAATAGATCTCATGTGCATGCTGCAATTTCGTTTAACGTTTGGTTCACTAAAATAATGATGTACAGAGTGTGCCTGATTGCTAAATAAAATGCAGAAGTTTAATATGCATGCTAAGGAGAAAGAGCAGTTGTGCAATATCTCTGCACCATGGTGTTTTAGCACCTGCAAAGTGCTGTTTTTCTCTCAGCATCTCCTTCTCTCTTCAAAACTTATGAAATGGAGACTAGCATGTGCCCTCACCATCAGTGCTGCACACAGTGCGGGGAAAGCAACTGGACCCAGGCATGGAGGATTGGACTGAGGAAAAAGAGGGGATGCTCAAACAGTTTTTTATGCTCTGTGTCCTTTTTATTTTTCCCCTTCCTATTATTTGTTCTTTGACTTCTGGTGTGCATGCGAGGGACGGTGTCTGTCTATGGTCTCAGTCAGTGTCTAGTTTTGGCAGTATGTGTGTATTAAGGTGGTTTACAGCGGGGGAAAGTATGGAGCATGGTCGGGGCCGAGTGATAATATGAGTGTGTGGGAGTGCTAGGAGGATATCTGAGAGTGTGCATAGGTGGTCCAGGTATATAGTGGTGTGGTGAGAACGAGCAGGAAAGGAGAGGTCACGATTGCCAGGTGGAGCAGTGGGGTGGAGTGCATGCTGGAGAGAAAGGAGACGGAGGTGAAGGGATGAGGAAGGCAGCAGAATAACCAGATTGTGATGGCAGTTAAATTTGGTAAGTCAGAGGCACAACAAGGAGGTGGAGAGCGGGAGAGGACAGGAAGGAAAGAATGTGTTTATTTATAGACATTTGATATTCTGCCTTTTTCCAAGAATGGCCTCACGGTGGATTACAAGCACATTTTAAATCAGAAGTCAGTAGGTAGGCCCAACAACATGTAAGCACAGCAGGAGGAGGAGGAGGCAGGACTGAATAACAGCAGTGTGGCGCCAAGAGCATGATTGCAGATACTCAAATACAGCCAAGAGGAGAATGACAAGATCCAAGAATATATTCTATACTATTGCAGCATCCTGTCTGGTAAAGATTCAGTATGGAAGTCTTTGACTGGGGAGTAACACATCAGGAAAATTAAAAGTGCAAAAGTCAGCAGCTTAGGATGGTGCTCAGGGCAACTAAGCAAGTTAAACATCAATACGAGGACTGCAGGCACACCATCAAAAAGAAGGCAGCCAGGATATGGCAATATTAGGGCCAGACAAGACACAGTAGTGCTTGTCCTTATTGGCCGAGCAGACTGGACTGTGACTTAATGGAACCAGTCATATGCTGTCTGCTAGGCTAGGGATGAGCAAATGTTTGAGCCGCAGCCCTCCTTCCATTCATGCAATTGATTGCCCCCCCTAAACCCAGTGGCTAATAGAAACAGAAACATGATAGCTGAAAAAGACCATATAGCCTATCTTGGCTGCCCATGCACCCAACTAACTTTGCTTGACAATTCCCTTCATTCCCTCAGAGATCCTCTGTATTTATCCTATGTTTTCTTGAATTCACATACATACATGTGCACACACACACACACACACACACACACACATATATATATATATATATATATATGAAGGGCATCAACTAGGCAGCCATACTGCCAGCTAATGTCTTAAAACCACCATTTTATTTCTCTTCAGTTTGCTAAAAGCTCACACATAGTCACACATACAGGCATAGAGAAGCAGACTTCCTACATCCAGACAGACACAAAGAGAAACAGATACCCTCATACCCAAGCACCCCACACTCAGACTGACAAAGAGTGAAACAGATACCCAGATAAACATATAGACAGACACAGAAACCCCTGCACACAGACAGCTATAGGCATCCAGGCACAAAGAGACGAGCAGGTACACACGTGTGTGCGTGTGCTGTGCTGCGTTCCATGGGTGTATGCTAATTTTCAAAGTGGACTTACGCGTATACATCTCCTTTGAAAATGTGGGCTAAAGCTTGCAGGTACTTTCTACACACAACTTTAGCCCTCCATGGAGGGCTGAAAATGACCCTCTCTGGCCTTTATTTATTTATTTGTATATCACTTCCCCAGCCTCTGGAAGATTATTGTCTGTAGCAGAGTACTGAAAATATAAAAACAAAGAGATAACAATATCCTAAAACACAAAAAAGCTGGCAAAGCAGCCGCTAGCAGAGACATTGAAGATCTGCCCTAGTACAACCAGATAAAAAAGACTCGGAGGGAAATGATGCAAACTTTTCTTTAAGGACCACAGTGAAAGGGAAAATGAAATGTCTCCAACCGTTTTCTGAAGGCCCCCAAGGACACTTCTTTTCTTGGGGACTTCTGGTATATGATTCCAAAGTTCAGGGTGGCCACAGAGAACATACGAGCTCTCAAGCGAGATCTTCCATCCACTTTAAATGATGGAACAGGAAGCAATGCTCTCTGACTAGAGCACTGACGTGGACCCCGCACATCCATTCTAGCTCATACTTTGAGTAAGATGGACCATTAGTCTTCAGTGCACGAAAGACGAGGCAAAGAAGCTTAAACTGTGCTCGGCATTCGGTTGGGAGCCAATGCAACGATTCAAACAGGACAGCAATAAGTACACTTTTGGAACATTCAAAAACAGTTCTGGAGTGGTGTTTTTTTTTTTACTTCTTGCAACTTGTGCACGAGCCTCCCAGTGTGACCCACATACAGGCTCTTGCAGTAATTCAAATAAGCAATCACAAGAGCTTGAATTGCCCTAATTTAAGCTTAGCATGGGCAATTTAAGATTAGCATGGGCAATTTTAACAATGTAAGAAATACAGGCTTCCCGATTAAAATCAGCATCCAGTAGAATGCCTAATGGTTTCGCTTCAGACAGCCCTTCAGTGGTTCCCAGCTGATTATTGGGGAAAGATGAAAAGTGCCCCATCCCCCCATGATCTACTTTAGGGACTAGGACTGTTTATTCCGCTTTCCAATCCTGTTCTGCAGCCTTCAGTGAAGCAGCTCCGGTTTGTGAATAACAGAGTTGTTCAGCAACTTTGTACTGAAATGCAATCTGCATGTTACTCTGCAATCTGATTCATGTTGCCCAAGCTCTAATTTATACCATGCAGACGAGTATATTTGCATGACCTGCACACCTGCATTATCTGACTTCAGCTTGGAGTTTTCTCTTTCTCCATACAGCTGAATCATAAGAAAGCTTTTCTGTTGTGTTTTAATTCTTGCAAATTGCTTGCCAATTTAACACCAGCAGCACCTAAACAGTAAGTAATTGCTTACGATAATGAGCGCAAACTAATTTGCTGGAATATGTTAATATTCACAATGCAGATTAAACTGCTGGCTGCTCCCAAAATACAGCTATCTTTTCAAAAATTCTGCAGGCAGATTATATTGTTCCTGCAAATGCTGTACAAATGAATTCTCAAATACTGTAAATGTTTTCCCAATGATATAACTGTAATCCAGCATATAATAAGAAATAAGCAGTATCCTTGGGGAGCTAAGATTGAGTATCTGTATTGCATAGACCTATGTCTAAATAATTTATCTTAATTGCTTATTTCCAAGCATTTATTCTATATTGTACCAAGGTAGAAATGGTGCATTATGTCCCACATGAACTATAAAAAATAATTTAAGTCTAGTATATTTTTAATGTCTATTTCAAGTGGAGCTCTTTTTGTCATGAAAATAAAGTAATGCCCAGTATTTCTCAAATGATTATAAATGTGTTTACATTCATTGAGGATCAGATTTAAGTTCTGGATATGAATAGTGTACAAAAAGTTGCAAAAAGCATGTAAGCCAGTTGGCTTCCTAAGTATTTCAATATTATCAATTTATGGATATACAAAACACCTGTCACGGTTGCTAGGATCTGGGTAAACCACCCCAGTAGCAATGCAGGATTGCAAGGAAGGACTCTGGACTAGACAAGGACCAGTTTTGAGCCTAGCCAGCCCCCTCCCCACAGGTTGAGTCTTTGGATTCTGGAGGCCAGTAGGCCTTTGCAGCGGTAGTACATCATGATGAGTCCGGACAGGCAGAAGCAAGGCTAGACAGGCTGGAGCAAGGTTGTGCAGGCTGGAGCAAGTTTAGGCAGGCCAAGACAAGGCCAAACAAAGACAGGACTGGACATGGCAGACAAGACAAGATCAGAGAAGCACTAGGCAAGACAACACAGAACAGAGAACATAAAAGCCTGAAGGCAACAAGGCTGAAGGCTCGTAGGCCAAAAGGCCCCTGGATAAAGAAAGGCCAGAAGATCGTAAGGCAGGATACAAAACTAGAAGAGGTCCGAAGGCCACAAGGTTAGACAAGACCTAGAGTAGGCCAGAGATCAAGGAGCAAGAAGGCCCAAAAGCCACAAAGCAGGATACAAGACAGGCCACCCAAAGGCCTTAAGGCAAGATACAAGACAGATGAGGCACAAAGACCTCAAGGCAAGATACAAGACAGATGAGGCACAAAGACCTCAAGGTAAGGTACCTAACAAGGACAAAAAGCCCAGAGGCCACAAGGCAAAATACAAGACTAGAAAGGCCAGGAAATAGTGCCAAGAGTGACTACATGATGAGGGAAGGTTGTTCTGGCAAGGCTGGGTTACCTAAGGTTGAGACTTGGTTGTGGTATGAGCAGTGAGGAGGAGCTTGTCAAGGCTGGAAGTCAAATTCACTGAGATCCTCTGTGGGCGAAGAGGAGTTACAGCAGGCAGAACCAGGGCAGGGAGAGGCTACATGGCAGGCAAGACCATGGCTACACCATATAGAACGTTACACAGATCACCAATAAATTAACTAAAACACCATAATAAAATGAATTATAGGGATTCAACAGCAAAATCCTACTCATGCAGGCAGGATTGAGGTTCATTTCTGTCAATATGTGAGCAAAACAAAACTATCTGGAGACACTGCCCCCAAAATTGTCAGACATAAACAATACACATAGGGGTAGATTTTCAAAGGGTCTTTAAGATCATGAGAGGTCTTGAACAAGTAGATGTGACTCGGTTATTTACACTTTCGAATAATAGAAGAACTAGGGGGCATTCCATGAAGTTAGCAAGTAGCACATTTAAGACTAATCGGAGAAAATTTTTTTTCACTCAACGCACAATAAAGCTCTGGAATTTATTGCCAGAGGATGTGGTTAGTGCAGTTAGTGTAGCTGGGTTCAAAAAAGGTTTAGATAAGTTCTTGCAGGAGAAGTCCATTAATGGCTATTAATCAATTTTACTTAGGGAATAGCCACTGCTATTAATTGCATCAGTAGCATGGGATCTTCTTAGTGTTTGGGTAATTGCCAGGTTCTTGTGGCCTGGTTTTGGCCTCTGTTGGAAACAGGATGCTGGGCTTAATGGACCCTTGGTCTGACCCAGCATGGCAATTTCTTATGTTCTTATGTTCTTGTCTCCAAAACCTCTTACAACATTCAGGTTCTTCCCAGGGCAGAATAAATCTCTGGTCACTCCTGTCCCACAGGTTGTATGATTACAAGTGGGATTGGCAGACAAAGGTTGGCACCATTGTTCATTTCTTCAATTCAAAATGGTGCCAGCCTGGGTCTGAGCCTGGCTGGTGTACATTTTGGATGGAAAAAATGTACATGGCACCAATGGGGCAGAAGTGACAGGGGATCACTCCTGCCGTGTGAAGAAACAAAATTATGGTCAGAGGGGCTCTGGTAGAGATTATTTTTTTCTTCTCTGAAGAGGCCCAATGTTATATTTTGTTTTGTTTTTTTTCCTTTGTTTATTTTTATTTGATGTTTGTTTCATTTTGTATTTTAATGAAAAGAAATGAAACAAACCACAAACATTAAAGAAAAAACATACAACAATGCGAAACAAAAAAAATGTGTGTGCACATTACGAGAATATTGGACTAGATGGAAATTGCCTCCTCTGCCAGACTAAAAGTATATGTGGACTTCCACTGCCCTCATACATATAGCCAGATTGAAGGAAGATGGTTTTGAGGTCAAGCAATGGGTACTTTAGGAAAATGTCAGAGATTTTATGTAATATCTTGTAGAGATGAGCTTCGTTTTTCTGGCTCGGGTCGGGTTTCGGTTCAGGCACTTTGTGGGAAAACTTGTTTTCCCACGGATCATTTTTCGCCAAAAACGAAACTGGAACCCAAACCCGAAACCGGAAAAACAAACAAACAAAAAAAAACCCACAATTCGAAAAAAAACCCGCAAATCGAAAAAAAAAAACCACACCAACCCTTCACATTTACTTTCTTATAACCCCACCACCATCCCGATCTCTTCCCAAGACTTACTAAAAGTCCCTGGTGGTCCAGCGGGGTCCTGCGAGCGATCTCTCCCTGCATGCCGTCGGGCTGTTGGGCCTGCTATGACTCAAAATGGCGCCGATAGCCTTGCCCTTATGATGTCACAGGGGCTACCGGTGCCATTAGTCAGCCCCTGTCACATGCTCCTACCATGTGACAGGGGCTGATCAATGGCACTGGTAGCCCCTGTGACATCGTAAGGGCAAGGCTATCGGCACCATTTTGAATACTGGCAGCCGACAGCCCGAGTGCAGGAGATCGCTCCGGACCCCTGCTGGACCACCAGGGACTTTTGGCAAGTCTTGGGGAGGGATCGGGATGGTGGTGGTGGTGGGGGGGGGGGGGGGGGGTTAAGAGTGTAAATTGAAGGGTTGGGTGTTTTTGTTTTGTTTTGTTTTAATAAATGTGCCCCTCCCCCCGCACTAACCCAAAAAACTTATTTTCCCCGAAGCTCGGGGAAAATCCGTTTCGTGGTTCAGGTCCCCCCGAACCACAACGAATTAGGCATAATTCGTGATAAACGAATGCACATCTCTAGTATTTTGCACAAAAGATTTTCCCACACAAAAAGCAGATGGAGAATCCATTAGTACTTTTGACCCATAAACCTTGAAGGCAATTTTCAAAAGTAGTATTTCCTAACAAGATAATGATAAAGCTGTGCTTTTGACTACTAATAATGTTAAAGGGATGTGAAAGACATAGTTTATAGTACTCTGCAGCTAGGTAGGCTATTCAAAATAATGCCCATTGTAACAGTGCCAAAGCTAGCCTATGCCAATATGGCCATCATTGCCCAAAAGACGCCACTGCTGCCCGTCATGCTATGGTAACTTCCACTTAGGAACAAGCCACTGCCTCCCTCTTAGCTTCTGCGTTCCTCCCTCCCAGGTCATACTGAAACATTTGTAGCAGTCACAATCACGCAGACGCAGTGCCTGCTGTAAGTGCGATCGCGAACAGCTGAGCACGTGCAGGCCAAAGAGGCAAAGCACACAGTGAGGCAGGCGCACTGCCTGCAGAAGAAGGGCCCCGGCTGATCCCCTCCCTGCGGGCGCACTGCTGCAGTCCTGCTGATAAAGGGAGCAAGAGAGAACATGGGGATGAGGAGGAGCTACCGTGGGCCGAGGCAGCCACAGAAGGAGGCTTTGGAATGGAGACAGAGAGCCGTACAGCAGGGACCACCACCTGGTAGGAAAATGCTTGAGAGATTATATTTAATATCAGAGGGAGATGTTGCTGGTGACCGGGGAGGGACAAAGAGGGATACTAGTGGTATCCTGTCCCTGGTTGAGGGGAAGGGCCCAAAAAGCAACAAGGTAGGCAATCTAGAAAGCCGTGAGCAGACGTAAGAAAGTAGATGCCAAATAATGTCTTTTTCAAAATGTTTATTGGCTGGAGATGTATGCAAACAATAAAACGCCCGACTCAGGCCGAGTTTCGCCACATTCCAGTGGCTGCCTCAGGGGCTATGAAACAAACATACATGTGATGTCTCTTAATTTGTTTTTATGTGTTATTTGATTTTATGCCTTTTTTCTAATTTTTATATATGTTTTTATTTATTTATGATTTCAAATTATTCATTATTTATTTATGTATGAAAAAGACATTCTTTGGCATCTACTTTCTTACGTCTGCTCCTGGTTGAGGGGAAGAAAGGAGGATTTTGGTGGCTGATGTCAAGGAGAGGGAAAGGGAAATACTGGTATTGATTGGAGGGGAGACAGGAACAGAAAGGAGAACACTAGGATGGGGAGGAAGAAAGGAATCCTGGTGCTAGCCTGGAAGGGAAGGGGGAGAGAGAAGAGTATACTGGGGCTGACTTTGGGAAGGGGGGGGAGGAGGGAGGCAGGAACTGAAATGGAGAAACTGATGGGTTTTGGGATAGAGAGGGGAATGTTGATGGAGGCCTGGAGGGAGCGAAGTGGGACAAGAGAGGAGGATACTGGTGCTGGCCTGGGCAGGGCCGGTGGAAGCACTAGGTGAATGCCTAAAGTGCCACGATCCCGGGGGGCAGCAGAAAGAGTGGGCTGGGTCTAATCAGGCTGGCTGCCATCTCATTGGCCCCTGTGGCAGGCCCGAGAGGAGGCAAGGCAGATCTGCAGCAGGACGCAGGTAGCAATAGGACTGCTTAGGCACAAACCTCCACCCCCTTTCCTGCTTACTGCTGAGTCAATGTCAAACTTAGGACTCAGGAGGCCCTTGAGTGCACAGATGCAGCAGAGAAGCCTGTGCTACCTGCTTCATTCCCACTCGGGTATGACAGGAGCATGAGCAAAGCAACATGGCAAGGAGATGGAGAGGACAAGCTTCTTGCAGGCAGTGAAGCAACCTCTCTCCTTGTACTGACTAGGATCATCGATGTGAGGCTGGATTACAGCTGCTGGTATGAGAGCCTGTGTATGTAAGAGAGAGCTTGTGTGTCTGTGTAAGAGAGCATGTAGGGGAGAGAGATGTGTGTGTGTGTGTGTGTGTGTGTGTGTGAGGGGGAGAAAGAGAGATTTGTGTGTGTGTGTGTTTGTGATAAAGAGGTAGAAAGCATGTATATGTGTGAAGAGAGAGAGGTTGTGTCTATAAGAGAGTATGTGGGGGGGAGAGACAGAGCATGTGTGTTTGTGTGAGAGACAGAGAGGAGAAAGTTTGTGCACACACATCCACAACTGGAAATCAAAAATTCCTAGGTTTGGAAAGCTGGAGATTTTTTTTTAAATCCATAATAGTTTTAATTATTGGCAGTTGTTTGATGTCTCTGCTGTTTTGAAATATTTTTTTGGGAAATTTTAAAAAATTTGCGTATGAGTTTTAAATTATTGGATATTATTCTATTGGTCAGCTGTCTTGAAATATTTTTATATCGTATATAACAAGGATTAAGGGTCAGTTCTTTCAGAATTTAAGGATGGCATCCGTACAGACCTGAGGGTCACATTTTCGGACCAAGCTCACACTTGTGTCTACTTAGAGATTATAATAATAATAGTGGGGGGTTTTTTTTAATTTAAAAAAATTGAACAATCTTCCAGCTCATGGTGCAGTGTTGTGCAAAGGGCAAGGGTGCTTTTTTTTCACTTAGCCATAGGGGCCAAATTGCCTGGCTACAGCTCTGCATAGTAACCAACTTATAGATCAGGTAGAAATCTGACGCTTTGCACATAATGGGGGGATTTGTTTTCAAAGATTTAGGAACTTTTTCCATGAGTAAAAATAGAGTAAATTCCTCTAAGTGGATATGAATTTTTAGCTGTCTGAAAGTACATGTATACTTTCATAATAAATGTGCTTTTTGGCCACAAAGTAAAGTGTCATTCTAGGGGATGTTTTCAAGGCATGTTTGAAAACTATGGGCCAGATTTTAGTAGCTATGTGTGGGCATAGATTTGTGCGCTCAACCCGGCGTGCACAAATCTACGTCTGATTTTATAATATGCACGCGCAGCCGCGCGCCTATTATAAAATCCGGAGTCGGCGCGTGCAAGGGAGTGCACACTTCTGCACCTTGCACGTGCTCCCCTAGAGCAGCCTCGGACGGAGCTTTCCTTCCGCCTCCCCCTTCCCCTCCCTAACCCGCCCCCCAGCCCTGCCTAAATCACCCCCTACCTTTATTTTAAAAGTTGCGCTTGCCTCCGGCCACTTGGCCAGAGGCCTGGTTCCTGCCCCGCCCCGCCCCTTTTTTCAAGCCCCGAGACATATGCGCGTCCCGGGGCTTGCGCGCATCGCCGGGTCTATGCAATATAGGCTCGGCGCGCGCAGGAGCGGGTTTTTGGGGTTACGTGCGTAATATACGCGTGTAACCCTTTTAAAATCCGCCCCTTTGTGTTCATTTCTTTTTTTAAAGCATACATATTGCAGGTATGCCAGTCATGCGCCAAACGTATGCCATCATTTTGATGCATGAAAGAGTATGCACATGCATTTAGCCTCATAGCAATCCAATATGCAATACAATGTATGAAGATACCATTGTGTTTTAAAATTAGTTTGTTTCAGTGTGGGCTTAAAAGTATACACGTGCTTTTGTAGTGAAGCACCCTCTTGAAATTGTATCCCATAACAGATCCAGTAAATGTTGAAACTAGCAGGAATAGAATGAAAACCAAACATGTTTATGTTTTTTTAAATTTTGTTCAGTGGAGGATTGAGTCACCACATTTTTTTTTCTGCCAAGTTAGATGAAATTGTATAGTAAGGATTTTTGCAGGGTGAGGATTGAGCATCCGAAGTTGGATTTTTAATTCTTCCAAAAGTAAGGATACGTCAAAAAAGAATTCAGCATGGAGTTAGCTGTACATTTTAACACCATTATAAATAGATGAATTGATTTTTCATGAACACCCCGCAACCCCCAACTACACCATCAGTCCTGAGATTAGAAACAAGATAAAATAACAAGTAATATGTTGTATATTTCTGACATTGCTTGCTAGGAATGTGAAAACAGATTTCAGTGTTCCCTTTTGTAAAGGAAGTAAATTATCTATATATTCCCTCTAAAGGAGGCAAGCAAAGGAATATTAGACAGATTTGAAGGAACAACCTTGCTGCTTTTCACACCATGCAGCATTGTCTTAGGCCATTCTGTGCCCCAGTTGCTCTGCAGAATAATTAAATATAGAACATATATAAACTGCCTGCCAATCACTCCAGACAAGTTTTTAATCATTTTTTCTACTCTTGCTATCAATAGGAAAAACATATTCATTCTTAAGATTTCTAGCTGTTATATAATATATTGTTCATATGCTGGAGCCAAATTGGAAACAGAGCAAAGGGCCTCATTTTCTAAAGTATCGCAGGCCTGCGATACTTTAGAAGATGAGGGGCGGGGGGCCGAAACGGGGGGCGGGCCTGCGCTAGCCGGCAGCGATCGCACCATCACGGTGCGATTGCTGCCGGTTTCGCTCCCAATAGCACCACCATAGGAGGTGGAGCTATTGGGAGCGAAATAGGCAGCGAAAAGGCCCTTACCTTTTCGCTGTCCGCGGCGTCGGCGCAGAGTCGGTCCCGGTGACGCCCTGACTCCTCCTCTTCCGGGGCTGACTCCGCCCCGACTCTGCCCCCATCCTGGTATCGCACGCGATAAGGGACTTTTCGCGTGCGAAAGGTCCCTTATTGCGTGCGAGCAGCTTGGAAAATGAGGCCCCGAAGTGACTAGTCCATTTTGCCTACCAGTCTGTGAACCAACTGGATAGGGCTGGCATCCAAAGGGAAAGTTATTTTTCTCCTTGCAGAGTAAAACCAGAGAACCAGCCAGTTAGTGACAGGTTTTCAACATTCATATTAATCCCTTTCTGCATAATTACTCTGCGAAATTGTAAGCCATTATTGTGTGTTGGGAGTGTCATAAATAATATATGGCCTGCAACTTCAGCCACTATTTGGTTAATTTTGTCACCCGTGAAATCATTTGTTTCCTGTGTTAACCCAGTGAGCAATGGAGGGATTGTAATACCTGAAGCACTTTTCAAAGGCAGGTCTCCTGTTGGAGCAACTGCTGTGGAGTATTAACAGCCATGGCCATGAAATACTTATGAGCTGGCAGTAGCCCTACAAGGTCTACTCAGATACAAAGATTCAATCAAAAGAGTAACTGAGATGAAAAGACCTTTTTTTGACGGGTCAATATTTAGCTGCTAAGAGGAAAAAAGTTTCTAGAAACAGTGGTTAGCAAGGTAAAAAATGCTGGCAGTGGTAACAACCCATAAGAATACTGGGTCAGATCCTAGGTCCATCAGTTCTGGTGCCAGCTTTGTACAACGAGGGCTCACGATGTCCCCTGCCATTGAAAAGACATGTTCTCTGAGGGGCGGATTTTCAGACTCCGCGAATAGGCCTACTTTTGTTTGCGCTCCAGGCGCAAACAAAAGTACGCTGGATTTTAGTAGATATGCGCGGAGCCGCGCATATCTGCTAAAAACCTGGATCGGCGCGCGCAAGGCTATCGATTTTGTATAGCCGGCGCGCGCCGAGCCGCGCAGCCTACCCCCGTTCCCTCCAAGGCCGCTCCGAAATCGGAGCGGCCTTGGAGGGAATCCTCTAACGCACTCCCCTCACCTTCCCCTCCCTTCCTCTACCTAACCCACCTGCCCGGCCCTGTCTACACCCACCCCTTACCTTTCTCCGGGGATTTACGCCTCCCGGAGGGAGAAGTAAATCCCCGCGCGCGAGCGGGCCTCCTGCACGCCGGGCCGCAACCTGGGGGCGGGTACGGAGGGTGCGGCCACGCCCCCGGACCGCCCTGGGCCGTAGCCACGCCCCCGTACCCGCCCCCAAAACGCTGCCGACACACCCCCGAAATGCCGCGACGACCGGGCACGCCCCCGACACGCCCCCGACACGCCCCCCTCGGAGAACCCCGGGACTTACACGAGTCCCGGGGCTCTGCGCACGCCGGTAGGCCTATGTAAAATAGGCTCACCCGCGAGCAGGGCTCTGAAAATCCGCCCCTGAATGTGCAGGTTGGTCATCAGAAACGATAGCTCTGAGCCAAGTTGTCTAGGTCTGGCTAGACGGTGGACTTGTGTGCCCAGCATGTCAGCACATCTGTGTCCAATCCATGTCCTTGATGGCTCTGCAATCAGAGACATGTTTGCTATGGTCTCTCTTGCTAACAGCATCTCCTTCATGCATGTGAGATGCTGCGAGAGAGAGAGTAAAAAAAAAGAGACAAACATTTTTCATTTTATTCGGGGGTCCCCTCCATTTGTGTTGTGGGTCACAAATAAAAAACATATGGACTCATCCCTATTAAAGACTACAGTCTGATTGGCTATCACATAACAGCATAAACTGAACTGCATAGTTAAGCTTATACCATTTGTATAAAAGATTACAATTTGCTATTTTAGGCTTTAACCCAGGATAAAGGAGCCAAGAAGGGAAAATAAAGTGGATGTCATCATCATTTTATGGTGGGAGGAAGGAACAGGAAGGATTACAGTAAAACAGCTTTACAGCAATTTGGGAGTAAGATGGAAAACAGAAGGAACCACGGCTCTGCTTCTGTCAGTTTAAGAAAGGGCAGGATGGAAAACAGGAAGAAAAGAAAGGTCTCTGAGTGCCAGCTGAACTTTGGACCATATTGTAATTTAGGACAATAATTACTGTGGCTATTGATAATTTCTGGCATAGGGTAACAGAGGATGGAAAACCATGTGACTTCCTTGGAGATCCTTGACACGCAGACCTAAAGTATCTTATTAAGTTCCGCTTATGGAGGACATTTATAAAAACCAAATCATAATAGCACTATCACTTTCACTGTCCTTAGAAGAAAACACACAAAGCCCAACTGCCAAACCTCCTTTCTGTGCAGCATTTGCACAAATAAGTGGGCCTACAAAGATTAATGCTAGTATTTTAGAAACTGTGGGTTGGAGGTGCACAGTTTATGAAATAGCCCATTTGCTGCTCTGAAAGTATGCACTTATGTTTCAGCACGCACAAATATTTCCAATAGAAGAAAACACGTACTTTCTCTATTCATTTAACGTGTACGTATATATTTGATGTCCAAATTATTCATGACACTGCATGAATAAACACCTAGAATTAAAAACAGAAGCAGGTTTTTTTGTTTTGTTTTTTTTATAAATATTGTGCATATACCATTTTGAAAAATAATTGTGCTTGACTTGCAATCACCAGTTCGCAGATATTTCCACCAGCTCACAGTCTTAACAGTGGCAGCTTGCACCGCCGTGCTCTCTCCCCCCTCCCCCTTTACCTTACCACCATCCATTAAACACACATACTCCAGTATTGGTGAAAATAGGCCGCAGCTTTTATTAATTATTAATATAAAACCAAAATTTCGGTACCCGAGTATTAGTGCGTTCGTCAAATATTACCATACCGGGCTTCGTACCGGCGTCCGCCATTTTAGCCAGTCCGCCATACGCTCTGACCGGCCCCCCGCCATGTCCAAGCCATGGGGCCATCGCCCGGGCAGCCCACGCCCACCTCTACGCACTTTCTTTCACCTGTGACCACGGTTTGTCCACCATGTCCTCCGGGCCCCTCCTGGCCCCCCCCTAACTCGGGTACCCCCGCCAACCCTGATTACTGCGACAATTGTACATTTGGCAATTCTCTTGCTAACATTATCTTCTGACTATCTCCTTCTTAATGTCCCTCGTCCCCCCTCTCTTGCTCTTAGTTGGGTGGGTGGGTGGAAACGCGAGCGCCGGCCAACGAAAAGGGCCTGGTCCGGCGCTCGCCCTGCCTTTAAGTCCCGAGGTCTCGCGAGATCCCGGGCCCGAATTCGCGCCCGAAGTCCCGCGAGACCCCGGGCCAGGATTCGCGCGCATGCGCCCGCCCACCCGATGACGTCACCGCGCCGCAGCGCGATGATGTCATCGCCCTCGATGCGCCGGCCCGCGAGGCCTCCGGCCGGCTCCGGCGCTCCCTCCCTCGCAGCGTTGCTTCCAGCCCGCCCCCCTCCACCCGGCCGCCGAGGTAGGACGACTCCGCGGGTGGGGGGGGGGGTAGTGGGGGGGGGCAGTCGCTCTGCCGGCAAGCGCCCTGTTAAGGGGGCCCTCCCCGCAGGCGCTTGTCGGTCCTTTATAACAGTGGCAGCTTGCACCACCGTGCTCTCTTCCCCCTCCCCCTTTACCTTACCACCATCCATTAAACACACATACTCCAGTATTGGTGAAAATAGGCCGCAGCTTTTATTAATTATTAATATAAAACCAAAATTTCGGTACCCGAGTATTAGTGCGTTCGTCAAATATTACCATACCGGGCTTCGTACCGGCGTCCGCCATTTTAGCCAGTCCGCCATACGCTCTGACCGGCCCCCCGCCATGTCCAAGCCATGGGGCCATCGCCCGGGCAGCCCACGCCCACCTCTACGCACTTTCTTTCACCTGTGACCACGGTTTGTCCACCGTGTCCTCCGGGCCCCTCCTGGCCCCCCCCTAACTCGGGTACCCCCGCCACCAGACCGGGACAGTGTTACACTTGTCCCGGGCCCCCCAAAAACCCCATGGGTCCCCCCAATTCCCCTACTGCGGCCCAACCTCATTCAGCGCATGCTCCAGCGCCTCTTGTATCGCATTGTTGAACAGGTCGTACCCGACATCCGATAGGTGTATCAGGTCCGGTCTATACTGACCTATGCATGGCTCGTCTGCCCAGTCGTGCCGAATCGTTGCCATGCCCACCTTCGGGGCCCAGACTTCAATCTGCCTGTTCACCTTCTTGCGCCCTCTGCACCATAGCTTGTCGCCCTGCCATTTCAGCCTGGGTATGATCTCCGACCATACTATGGTTGTTCCCTGGGCCATCTCCCTTATTGCTTCCAAATCCCTTTTTATACCATCAATCAACTGTTTTGCTGTAATTTCCCCCAAGTCGTTGCCTCCCAAATGAATAACTATGACATCCGGCTTTTGCCTCGCGCGTAAGCTGCTCTGTAATTCCGGGATCAATCGACCCCATTTCATGCCTCGGATTCCCATCCAGGTTACACCAACTCCCCGCGGTGCTAATCCCAGGTGCGTGCCGTATGGTCTCTCCCGAGCCCGCCGAGCCGCCCAGTGCACGAACGAGTGTCCTACCAACCATACTACCTTCCTCCGGGAGAATGGACCTGCGGGCGAGATATGAATTCTTTCGTTACTGACCATTCTCAACCCCTCCCTGTCTCACGTACCTATTCGCTGCTGCTGATCTCCACCTGCCTATCCTTCGGATCACCTCCATGGGCAGGCCCACCTGCGCCGCACTAGTGGCGGCCCCAATTCTAAAGGAATGCGTACTGAATTCCTCCGGGTTCAAACCCACGCTTTCCACTACCCTGCGCAGTACTGCCGCAAACTGAAATTTGGTTAACGGCACCCCGTCCTTATGAATTAATAGGTGGGCGCCCCCCCGTGGTCTGATTTGCAAGTAATTTTCCATGTTTTGTGCCGGGCAGGTCACCTGTGATGGCACCCTTGCTAGCCTTATGTCCACCCCCTTTGCCCTCTGATCCGTTTTAGATTTATGCACCCTTATGGTAATGCCCTGTTCCTGGACTGCGACGTTGGCATAAAGTATACCATCGTTTCCTTCATCCGTTTTGGATGCCGCCACCAATTCACTGACCCGTAAGGCTGCAAAGAAAGCCGTGCAGAAAGCGGCTCTAAACAAAATCACTTCGAATCCCTCCGACGCTACCTGAGCTACCGCGTGCCATAGGCTCACCAATATCTCATGGGTTATTGGCCGCCTCTTGTCCCCCTTCCATACAGTGCTTCTGGCCCAGCCGGCTAACAGCTTCTTAACCATGAAGTTATCCATGGGGTCACCTAAGCCCTGCGCTTTTGCAAAGAATGCAAAGCCTGCCAGTTGATTCACTGTCGATCCTCTGGACATCCCTTCCTCCTTTGCCCATGCCACGAACCTCTCTATGAGCCTGCCCTCTATACGCCCCCCTTGCCATCCCTGCCCTTGCAAGAATGTTTGAACACTAGAAAACCCTTTGCAGTATGCCTTCCAAGTTGCTGGGGCCACCGATGACCTCAGCAACCCCCATTCCGTATCATTCCAATCTGCCATAATTGTTTTGGTATTGGAACTCCTTCCGCTTCCGCCTCCGGCACCTGTTGACGAAAGAGATCCCACTTAGCCCTAGATAAAGCATCTGCCACCTGATTATGGATGCCCGGTACATGTTTAGCCCTGATTGTCATGTTCGTTCGCAAGCCCTGTAGGACCACTTCCCTCAACAACGCGGCCACCTTAGAGCAACGGGCCGCCTGCCTGTTAATCACGGTCACCACGGCCATGTTATCCGACCAGAAAATGATCTTTTTGTTGGACAGCCTATGTGCCCAGACCGTAATGGCCACCAGGATCGGGAATAACTCTAAGAATGTTATGTTTTTTACTAGCCCGCTCTGCCTCCACTCCTCTGGCCACGGTGCTGCACACCATGCGCCCTGGCAGTATGCCCCAAAGCCCCATCCGCCCGATGCATCCATGTGTATATCTAGGTCCTGGCTTGACCTCGCCTCCTCCTGCCACATGGATATCCCGTTAAAATTGTCCAGGAATTCCAGCCACATAGCCACTTCCTTTCGAATTGGGCTCGTGATTCTGATACGGTGTTGCGGCCGCCTGACCCCTTTCGTTGCATCCGCCAGCCGCCTCAGAAAGGCCCTACCCATCGGGATGACCCGGCATGCGAAGTTCAAACTCCCGATTAAGGATTGTAAGCCGACCAAAGTCGTCTTCTTGCTGGCCAGTGCCTGTCTGAGCCTAGCCCGCAATTTGTTTAACTTCTCGAGCGGCAGCCGCGACGTCATAGCCTGCGTGTCTAGTTCGATCCCTAAGAATGATAGGGTCGTAGCTGGGCCCTCAGTTTTTTCCCCTGCTAGCGGGACCCCGAAATCAGCCGCCATCGCCTGGAATGCTGCCAGTGTTTTTTGGCATGTGTCCGTGCCAGCCGGGCCCACGAATAGAAAATCGTCCAGATAATGTGCCACATTACCGGTCCCTGCCCTTTTTTGTAAGACCCATTGCAAAAAACTACTAAACATTTCAAAGTAAGCGCAGGAGACCGAACACCCCATAGGCATGCACTTGTCAAAAAAGTACGAACCCCGAAATTGGAAACCTAATATGGGAAAATTGTCAGGGTGTACGGGGAGCAGCCGAAAGGCCGACTTAATATCTGCCTTAGCCATTAGGGCCCCTCCCCCGCTGCGCCTGACCAACGCCACGGCCTCGTCGAATGACGTGTATTGAACGGTGCACGCCTCCGCTGGGAGGCCATCGTTCACCGAGGACCCCGTCGGGAAGGAGTGGTTTTGTATCAACCGAAACTCCCCCGGTTCCTTCTTGGGCACTACTGCCAACGGTGACAACATCATCTCTGCGAACGGGGGGTCCGCAAATGGTCCCGCCATCCTGCCCAATTCGATCTCCCTATCCACTTTCTGTTGCACTATGTCTGCCAATCTTGTTGCCGATGAGGAATTCCTGTAACTAATGCCCTTAACCGTCCCTTGGAAAGGTATCCTAAAACCTTGCTCAAAGCCCTCCCTCAACTGTTCCGCTTCCCGCCTCCTGGGGTATATGGCTAACCACCCCAGCATGCCTGCCACACACACCGGGGACGGTGCCTTCTGAAATACTTCCTTACCTCCCTTTCCCATTACTCCCCGCCGCCGTACCCTGACCTTTCCTCGCACATTTCGATGCCGGATGCGGTGCCGCACATAATGAACATATGTGTTTGAACTTGCAGTCCTGGAAACTGCACCCCGCCTTATTGAAACGCCAACACACCCTGTTGTTACCGCTTTCCCCCCACGAATTGCTGCTCGCGCTTGCCGCACTGCTATGCGGCCGAACAGATTTTCGCGAGGCACCTGCCTCCATAACCTTACTGGTTATCTGGCGTAGCCACAATCCTACATCCTGTGCTGCCCATGACAAGTTCCCGTTCTCCTCCATTCTGTCCCTGAACTTCTCATCATAATTCAGCCAGCACCACCCCTGATATTCCTTATAGGCCTCCAATATGGAATCAGCATAACTCAGCATCGGGGCGTACTGGGATGGATCCTCCCTCCCTATGACGCTTATCATTCTTAAGAATGCCCTGGTCCAATTAGTTATGTTCCTGGGCACCTTTACCTCCCCCTCTTTCTGGTCCTCTTTTTTCTTTCCCTTTTTCTTCTCGGCCGCCCCTTTCCTGCCCTCTAATATTGAGAAAATATCAATATATTCACGCTTCCTTATCTTATTGCGTAACACCTTTGGCACGCTCTCCCACAGCTCTGCCAAATTGGGGAGGGCTACTGCGGCTGCAGCGGCTGACGCTATCTCCTGCGGTGTTTTGACCGGGGAGTCAGCCGCTGCCTCACTCTCATCGGATTCCTCCTCGGAGGATTCCTCACTGGAGTCACCGTTATTTCTCTTTCGTTTAGTCCTCTTGCCTTTTGCGTCTCCCGACGACGCCGCTGCTTCGCGATGCCTTCCCGTCTCCTCGGCTCGCTCCTCCGCTTCCCGCGGTGTCGGGGGCCGGTTTCTACTCTCTGTTCCGGCCTCCCCGCTGGGTATGTCCTTCTCCGTCGCCACCCTGCTCGGCGGCCTCCGCTCCATGTGCGCGGGCTCCCGCTGTGGCGTTGCCCCCCGCTGTTGGTGTGTACCAAGGAGGTGGGACCTGCCACCATGGAGGGTACATTGAGGCTTGCCATGCGTTATGGCTGTAGGGGTACGCTCCCTGTACTGGCGTTGCTGATGACGCTGCCCCTGCTCCCGAGGGCCCCGTTGGGGGCCAGACGGGCCAGCCCCATGGTGGGGCACTGTACGGTCCAGACGCGGGCAGTGTTCCGGTCGTGTCCCCGGCAACGCCGGTCGTCGCCCCACCTACGGTATCCGCCGCCGGTGTCCGCCCCTTCGCGTTCTTCTCTGTCGCACTCTTGTCTCCGCTGCCGGTCTCCGCTCGCCCCTTTCTTTGTGTCTTGCCTCTGTCTGTCCTAGGGCGTTTTCCGCGGCCTTGGCCTCCCTCTCCATCACCATCAGGCTTCCTTGTCCTCGCAGGTCGTGGTTCCGCCACTTTCGCCTGCCGGCTGCGCCCCCTTGTCTGCCTCGGTTCCGGGGCTGTCTTTGCTCCTTTACCAGCCATTTCCGTCCGCACGCTAGGCGACGCCTTCCCTCGGCTCCCGCAATCCGCAGCCCCCTCGACGTTCGGTCAATATCGTTTCCCAGACCCGTGCAAGGCAAGCCGGCCCACGGTCGTGAGGGGGGGGGGGCGATCGAGGTTAGTACTCACAGTTCAGTATGCAGTCTCTGGAATCCTGGCTGGATGGCTGCGCTTCCCGGTAGTCAGATCTGCTGCTTGCGGTGCTCAGCGCTGCGGTCTTCCCTGTGCCCCAGGGGCTCCTTCTGTCCTTCTGGGTCCTTGCGCAGGCGCAGGGCTTGACGTTCCTCCGTTCGCCTCCGGGTGTCTCCGGCAGGTCCCAGCTGCCTCAGTGCTCTCCAGACCCCGATCTCTGCTCTCCAC
Organism: Rhinatrema bivittatum; assembly: GCF_901001135.1. Classification (NCBI taxonomy): domain Eukaryota; kingdom Metazoa; phylum Chordata; class Amphibia; order Gymnophiona; family Rhinatrematidae; genus Rhinatrema; species Rhinatrema bivittatum. Next base: position 80,363,405 of record NC_042617.1, on the reverse strand, counting down.
CTGCGCTGGGACCGCTTGTCGTGCGATCCGTGCGATCTCCGCTCCTCTCCTGCGCTGGGATCGCTTGCCGTGCGATCCTGGCCGACCACGGGACTCACCCCACGTGTCCCGGGCTCCTCCTCCGCTCCGGGAGCCGCTGGGCCTTTAAAATCGGCGCTTTAGGTCTCCGGGTCCTGTCGAGGGGCGCCCGAAGTGCCTGCCGACGATTTCCCTCGCTTTCTTTTTTTTTTTTTTTTTTTTTTTAAATCCGACCGCGTAATCGCGGCTGAGTTCCTCCGACTCCGTTCCAAACGCGAGCGCCGGCCAGCGAAAAAGGGCCTGGTCCGGCGCTCGCCCTGCCTTTAAGTCCCGAGGTCTCGCGAGATCCCGGGCCCGAATTCGCGCCCGAAGTCCCGCGAGACCCCGGGCCAGGATTCGCGCGCATGCGCCCGCCCACCCGATGACGTCACCGCGCCGCAGCGCGATGACGTCATCACCCTCGATGCGCCGGCCCGCGAGGCCTCCGGCCGGCTCCGGCGCTCCCTCCCTCGCAGCGTTGCTTCCAGCCCGCCCCCCTCCACCCGGCCGCCGAGGTAGGACGACTCCGCGGGTGGGGGGGGCAGTCGCTCTGCCGGCAAGCGCCCTGTTAAGGGGGCCCTCCCCGCAGGCGCTTGTCGGTCCTTTATTCTCTAGTTTTTTTTGGACCCACTAGTACTTCATCCTGATCCCCCACATGCCTCCCACTCAGAAACTGTAGACAACATAGTAGCTGATTTCACTTGCACAAGACAATTAGCAGGTGTAAAAATGTATGAACAAGTTAAAAGATGCATTTACGTACAGTATATCGCTTATAAAATTGCAAGTACCATGCATACTTCTGAATCTCACCCCAGAACACCTCTAGACCTTTTCTTTTTCTCCAGGTAAAATGTGCACGTGAAATTGAAAATACAAATACTCTTAATGGTAATAAAATAACATATTGATGCATAATGTTACATATATATATATATGGTATTTTTACAGAAGAAAATCCTTTGAAAATTTATTCCATACAGTATTGTTAGAATGTGCAGTGTATGAAGATTGAAAAATAACTCACATACTAAACCTGATATGTAATAGGGATTTGCTTTTGTATAAAACATTACAAACAATGTCAACAACATTAAGTTATTTCATATCATTTTTTATACAAAACTACAAAAAACTTCACAAAATTTGGTGTATTATTATTTTTTTATTTTTACTGTGTACTAATTTGAAATAGTGCTCATCATTTCAATTTAGTGTGCACTATTTCAAATAGTATGCACTAACTCAAAATAGTTTACACTGTTTCAACACACTTTGAGATAGTGTTCACTATTTTGAATAAGTGTGCACTAAAACTATTTTAAATTTTAAAACAAATAAAAAGCAAAGCTAAAGAAATGCAAAAAACTAAAAACGAAATGTAAGAAAAACAATTCACAATTTTTGCCATACACATCCCTACTATGTAACTCACAGTGGGATAGATTTTACAAATCTACACGCGCGCGTACAAAAGTACGCAGGATTTTATAAGATACGCGCGTATCTTATAAAATCCGGGGTTGGCGCGCACTGCCCGTTCCCTCCGAGGCCACTCCGAAATCAGAGCGACCTCGGAGGGAACTTTCCATTCACCCCCCCCCCCCCCCGCACCTTCCCCTCCCTTCCCCTTCCTAACCCACTCCCCCGGCCCTATCTAAACCCCCTCCCTACCTTTATCTTAAAAGTTACTACTGCCTCCAGCTCGGCAGGCCCCGACACAGGCCGCTGTGTCGGGGCACTCGGCCACGCCCCCGAAACGCCCCCGAGCCGGAAACATGCCCCAGACACGCCCCAAAAACGCCGCGTCACTCCTGACACGCCCCCGAAACGCCCCCGAGCCGGAAACATGCCCCCGGACATGCCCCGAACACGCCGCGTCCCTCCTGACACGCCCCCCGACACGCGCCCCCCCCCCCCCAAGGCAAGCCCCAGGACTTACGCGTGTCCCGGGGCTTGCGCGCGCCACCGAGCCTATGCAAAATAGGCTCGGCGTGCGCAGGGGGGTTACGCGCGTACCTTATGCGCGTAACCCTTTTAAAATTCGGCCCAGTATATCTATGGGAACACGATTAAAGATTACCAGATCGTTATATTGCTTTTTTGTTGGATTGGGGTATGGGGTAGTTGTTTTCTCCTGCTTCCTTTGGGTTTCCAGCTCGATCAGAATTAGAATTGGGACCTGCTGCCATGCATCTTCATCTTTAACTACCTTGCGATTCCTGCCCTCCCCCCCCCCCCCCATTTTATATTCTTTCCCCACTTACCTATCCCAGTCCTCAGAACAAATGTCCTCGACCAGGCTTCATCCAGAACCTTGCAATCATGAGCCCTAGGTGTTACTATTGCCTGGGACTCCTTCCCCCCTGGGACTGTAGCATAACATCCCTAGCTTGCCCGGGCAGTAGAAAGCTCAAACTCGGGTGTTCTCCATGGGCAGTACCACTGAGCCATCGAGCAAACCCTTCATTTTATATTCCTGTCAGAACTGGAAGATGAAAATCAAAATAGCTGATGTGCTCTGTAAATTATGCTTACCCTAAAAAAAAAAAAAGCAGATGTTTTAGATTTGATATATCTGTTTTTTTTTCTGGTAGACTACATTGATACTTCATGAGTGGTAGCTCTGGATCTTCTTTCACTATGTGTGTGATATGTGCACAGCTGCTTCTAAGTGAACACAGCTCTACTGTATGGCATGCGTATTATCTAAAGGCCATTAATGCACTCACATTTTGACAAATACATCTCTAAGCAAAATCCCAAAGAAAATGTTAGTAATAATTTTGGGTCTGATGCACTAATGGGTAATACATTTCCAGAAGTGCAAATTTACTTCCCCCAAATTTAATGCCCTTCAAAAAATAACATCAGAAAGGTTCTTTACTAACCTCTTGGTGCTATTTTGAGTAACTGTAAGCACCCCCTTTTCAGCCTTAGATTGTCTCATAAATATTTTAATGAACCAACCTGTTCTTTTTACAGATGGGAAGCCCCTATAGAGATACCTAATAAAAACAAGAGTGCCATATCAACTTCCTTAGCAAGAGTAACTGCAGTGCTCGGCTTAGAATTAAAACCATTTTGTAAAATTAAAAATAAAAACTAAAGCATCACATGGATAGTTTAAGGTATAATTGATCATCTTTTTTTTTCCCCCTCACTGGAGGAAGAGTTGGGTCTTTGTGTGTTATTCATGCTTCTTGCACTTATTTTCCAGTGTCAGCAGTATTCCACGTAATCTTTAAGACAGTGCTCTGTAGCCTCATTTACATAAAGAAATAAGTTTGCTGCACTGTTCTGCATAACATTTCTTTGCAGCTGTTTCAGCACCATAAAACAGCTTTAGCAAACAGGTTGTAAACCTTTTGTACTCCTGTAAACCTTAGTTTCTGAATTTATGGATTTTGAAGCTTCTGAAACAAAAAAAAAACCTGAGGACGTCAATATTCAAAGCCATTTAGATGGATAACTCACAAGTTATCCATCTAAATGGCTAATTTGGAATATTTTCTTTGCTTATCTGGCTAAAAGTTAGCCAGATAAGTCATTATTCGGCTAAGATTTAGCTGATTAAACAAGGGGAGTGATGAGGGAGTCTCAGTTATCTGGATAAGTTACTAGGCTAACTTTAGATGTGCCTGAGAGGAAGAGTAAAGTTATCTATGAACCTGTTTCTGGATAACTTTAAACTTAACTGGCTATATTCAAAAGAATATAGCCGGTTAAGTGGCAAATTGCTGGAAGAAAAAAAAAAAGATTTGTGGGCCTACTGGCCCAAACACAAACTCTCTTTCCTCCTTCCTACCTTAGCTCCAGAAATATTTTCCCCTAAAGCCCCTCCTGATCTATTTCTAAAAATAAATGTATGCCAGTTCTGATATCACACCTCCCCTGACTTCTTGCTTCCTGGTCCAGGTCAACCCTTACCCTCCCACCCTCCATATACCTTAATTTTCCCTGAATCTTCAGTCCGGATTGTGGTCTGGGTCCAGTGCTTCTGCTGTGGTGGAAGTGCAGGCCTCCAGCAGATTGTTTCTTGGAGCTATGCCGGAAGTGGGGTACTTCCAGTGTAGTTTCCTAGCAACAGTAGACGTGCAAGGCTCAGATCGCGAAAGGCAGCTACTGTGATCCAGGCTGAAGATTCTGCAAAAATCAAGGAATGGGGAGGGGGAGCCCTGGAGATGTAAATATATATATCCAATTGACTCAGAACTGAGGGTGGGAGAGCGGCTGAGATTGGCACTGGTCCCAACTCGTATATTTGTTTTCAAAAATAGGTTGAGTTTTAGGGGGCAATTGCAGGCTTGGCCTTGTCGGGCCGAGACCTTGGAGCTAGGTGGGGGGGGGGGGGGGGGGGGGGGGGGGGGGGGGGGGGGGGGGGGGGGGGGGGGGGGGGGGGGGAGGGAAGCTGTGTTCAAGCTTTTAGGCCTACAATCATCCCCCCCCCCCAAATATTTTGGGCACTATTGTTTTGAATAGCTGTTTAAGTCTAAAGTTATTCAGCTTATCATAGCTGGATAACTTTATACCTGGCAATATTCAAAGGAATATCCAGTTATATGTATAGCTGTATGGCTACTGATAGCTGGTTAACTTTATTGAGGGATATTCAGTGGGATGTGTACCTTACTGAATATCCAGTTATATGTATAGCTGTAATGCTACTGATAGCTGGTTAACTTTATTGAGGGATATTCAGTGGGATGTTTACCTTACTGAATATCCAAGACAAGCTACCTGGCTAATTTTAGTCAGATAACTTTTCCACTCACTAGGTTACTGAATATGCCCCCCCCCTCCCCTTAGGTTTTCAGAGCTCATTTGCCTAACATAAGAACAACACAATTTGTATGAATGAAGGTCCTGCTGGGATGAACAGTGATATAGAATTTTGGAATAATCTGCAAATTATTTTGCATTTCTTGATAAGAGTTCTGTTAAAAGATAAATAGCCTTATTCAATAAAAAAATGTTTTTCCATAGGCCCAGGAAAAGGCATGTTTGAATAAGTAATGTCAGTATGTGATTTTGTTGTTCTGTCAATCTATTGTATGCCTCTTTCCAAATTATGCATTTGAACTTTCTCGGGATGGAAAACATTTAAAATTGTAATTTTTCTTCATGAAAACACTATAGTGTTCTGCTTAAAGAGTTTCTTAATATATACACTATAAATGGTTGCCTGTAACAGCCTTATGCTAATACTAAAACAGTGTAAGCATATAGAAGTACTACACATAGTACACACTGGAAATCTGCAAACCACTTGCTAAAGATCTGCATGCAGCACTTAGCTTGCACAGTGAGTATCAGTGGTCTTGACAGTCTAATTCTCAAGCTTTCAAAGGAGTGGAGGTTATGAGTCTCAAACAAAGCACAATGTCATAAACTAACAAGAAAGGAAAAGGGCATCTTAATGAAAGAATAGCAGAGCAATTGTGTAGCTTGGGACAATCCATAAACTCCCTCTCAGGAGTAACTGAATTGACTTCCTTATGATGTTGTTAAACAGATATAAAAAGGACAGCAAGCTGAATCAGTCTGAACACTTTCTCAATTTGCAATTTTTTAATAGTTAATGAAGGATACTGGGCTGTAAGCTAAGACAAGTCCCTCAGCTGTGAAATTTGCATTGCCATATTTGCCATTCTTGATATAAAAATATCATGAGCTTACTCGTGCAAACCTTATGCCGGGGCTGACCCAGGTGCTCAGTGAAAGTGTTGCATGCTGCCACCTTGGGGCAATGTTCACAGATCTCAGTTATTGCTCAACAGTGGCACCTAATGGCCAGTCCACTCCATCATATTCTGGAAGGAGCCATGGTCTGTGACAACTGGTTGAGGACTGCAATGACTGGGCTAAGTATATTGGGCGGGAATATAGGAGGAAATATAGGCTCATGGAGCCACAACCCAAAGAGGTCTGGTTCTGATTGAAGGAGGTCCAAAGAAGCAGGAGGAAACTGCTAAGGGAGTGTTAAATTGCAAATGGAAGTCTTGCCAGTAGGGCATGCTGGAAGAAAGAAAGTAAGGCATAATGATATTAACTCTAAAAGGTCCTGTTTTCCTATATCATCTCTAGTCTCTTCTGTGAGTGAATGTCCATGACAGAAACTGCTTGGAAGAAAAGAAAAAATGGGAGAGTTACTTTTTGCATCAGTAATGAGTGACAACAGACTCAAGCAGTTCCCATTTTTGTCCACTAAATTAGCTGATTTAAGCCAAGATTCTTGCTAAAACAGCTTTGAGATGCCATGAAATGGGCAGATTAGGGGCATGGCCAAAATGATATGGCTGCAGAATGCCATCAGAAAGACGGGCCACCTATGGTTAGTGAATTTGAAAGTTTCCTCATTGTACTGTATCAGATAATAGAGTTGCTCGAGAGATCACAAAATTTGCTGTTGGACAAGCAAGACAACGTTCAAAATAGGAACTATCACAACAGTTTCCATCTCTCATTGGGTTTTCTGAAAAGACAGGGGGGCTCAGCTTGGTAGCTTTTTTTCCACATGACTCCCACATGCATTAAATATACATACGCAGTCAGAAGTGATTATAGATAGACCATGCTTATTGGACTTATTGGACACCTCACCTTCACAGAATGCCCACCCAGGAACTATAATAATACAAGGGACCACGACATGAAGATCTTTGAAACTAATAGATGGATCAAAGAACTTCTGTACCAGCAATGCCCCATCTCTGTTTTTCAATTTTGTTTCTGCAGACTTGCAAAGAAAACTACAAGGATTCATGGAGGTGAAGCGTGAGGTTTGGCAGTGCAGCATATCTTATATCTTCCTCTTGAGACCGAGAGTTAATCATGCTAGTAAAATCTTTATCTTTGAAAATGCTAAAGATACTGTGAGGGAGCACAGTTTATCAGAGGACTTTGCCCTGCTGAAGGAGAGAGCTCAAACTGAACATTTCAGTCTGTAGTCCCTCTTCCATATTATCTTTGAAGGAAGGGGGGGAGGGGTGTCATGCGTGATCCTGGGGTTAAGTCCCTGTACTGACCAACAGCCCCTGGATGTGGATCCTCTGAGGGGAGGAGAGGAGGCTCGACCCCCAGGGTCCAAGGCGCAGGGAGCCATTCTTGCCGTGGATACTTTTTCTGTAAGTGTGCACTATAATTGTGTATATGTTTTTGAATAAATAGAGAGGATACTCTCTAGATGGCCTTTCGATTCAAACTTTACTGCAGATCTTCCAAGTTAATTTACTGGCGCTATACGTACATTGAATGTGTTATATCCATATCCCAAAGTTATTCTCAAATGTTTCTTTGTCTCTCAGTATTGGAATCCAGGCTTGGCCTCGCCTTCCAGGGCATGGAATGTTAAGGCTTTTAGAGGGCCCAGGGATCTCCTGTTACTTCCGGGTCCCTGTTCCCCATGATACCCGAAGACCAGTTGTACTTCACTCTCCAAAATTCCTGTTCTCTCTGGTTTCCAGGGATAAAGACTCTGGTGGGGGTTTTCAGACAACTTTCTTTCCTCTTAAGATGGCAAAGGAAGGTCGAAGCAGCAGGGAAAAATAACTCTTCTTTTCTCCACTCTGAGGCAGAAAGGATGTCAGCAAACTTCTTCCTGATAAAAAAAAAAAAAGACAAAAATCTCCGCAAACATACTCAACCACTCAAACCAGAATCACCACTCTCTATAAGCAGGGACAGCAGATCTACTTTTATCCTAGTTCTTCTCAGAGATAGAGGGGATTTTCTCTCCCTGATCAAGGTCCAGGGAAACAGCAAAACCCTAAAAAAAAAAAAATCCAACAATTCCTTAAATAAAACTGCAAAAAAGGCAACCTCACCAGCCAGGCTGTGGACCAGAGAAGGTAAACTGTCTCCTTCCTAACCCTGAGGCTTAGCAGAGATACAAGACTAAGGACAATTACAACATTTCCCCCTTCCAAGTCCAAATAAAAATGCCACACCCAACTCCTGCTCTGCCTGACTTTGTGCAGACTGGAGCTCCCCATTCCAGCAGCTTCCCAGCAGATGCTGTTTGGAAAAAAAAAAAAAAAAGCTGCTGTACCCTAATTCTAACTCTAAGGCTATGTCATGGAGATCCCAAGGGGATCACCACAAGTTCTTTCCTGAAGATGTTTATGCCGGTCTATTGAGATGGAGGAACTAATATGTGCAAAGGCAGGAGTGCTTTCACTACGGTGACTATCCAACTGGATGGAACCCCATTCTCGGTGCATGTTTGACTCGTCTGTTTACGTCAGGGCCGAAAAGAATCTGTGTCCCGATCACCTAGGCATCTCGAAGTCTGCTCCTGGCGCCTTCTGGAGGGGAGGAGATGCTGTAGCCCTGGCCTGGAAGAAGCATTGGCCGTTGGGGAGGGGGGCAGTCAGTGGTGGCCCGAACCAAGCTGGGGAAAAAAAACATATTGGCTGCCGGCCAGAAAGAGCAACAGAGGCCCCAGGATGGAAAGAGGGCTCAGGCTGGTGCAAATCATCTGCCATTTGGGAGAGGAGGAGCAGCAGGGAGGGAGGTCCGACTTCTCCAGTAGATTAATTGATTAATTAATGCAAATCAGGGACACAATTGCAACGCTGTATATGTCTACTCCTTTACCAGTTTACAGGTGCAAAAAAATCTATGATATCGCCTTGCTTGAAAAGCTGATTTACATGCTCAGAAATTATATTGCCAAATATAACAATTTATGAGAGAGGTTTGGGTACTATTACGACAGCGCTAATTAGTTCTGCTCCTGGTAGACTCTAGCATTGTGGCAGGGGTTCTCAGCCCAGTCCTTGGGACACACATTGCCAATTAGGTTTTCCAGCTATCCACAGTGAATATGCTTGAGAGAGATTTGCATGCACTGCCTCTATAGCATGCAAATCTATAGATCCATGTTCATGCTGGATATCCTGACTGTCTAGGTGTGTCTCGAGGAATGGGTTGAGAACCAATGTATTTGAATATCTGTGGCCTATTATAGCACTCTTAATTTGAGGGCGTGCATATAGAAAAACAATGTCTGATTTACCATTCTCTAAGGCATGTCATTCCTACATTTCTAATATTGATTGTAAGAATGGCAGTTTTAGCATTGTAATGTATTTGAATTTGGTTTGTCTGCTTAATACTTTTTTTTAAATCATGATCTTCTGCATAAGGACAAGTTTGTATGAGGTTTATGAAAACTAAAGCAAGGAGACGTTCCTGTGTAATTATCATTAGATTACTATCCATCAGCAAAGATAACTCATTTACTGAATTCCGTAATTTGATTTTTCCAGTAGATTAGGAAAAACAGGCATGGACAAAAAGACAGTGATTAAAAATAAAGGAGAGGCTCACTTCTGAATGAGGATATGAGGGTGATTATTGCACAAAAAATAGAAAATGTTCAACACAGTTGGAATCAGAACTGAGCTCTGCAGATGGATACCTGTAAACTGCTTTTATATTAATTGTAAAGCAGATAAGCCAGGCATAATCTGATCTTGATTTAGTATTTGAGGGAATCTTTTAATAGTGCAGTTCCACCACTGTATTTTTTTACTGTACTTGGAATAAGGAGCTAGTTTGATTAATTTCTTTCAAACAATTAAGCTACCCAGAATAAAAGGCAGCATTCATAATCATCTATGTGTTTCCCTGTTATCTGCCTAGAATAACATTTGTTGTATATGGCAGAATACAACATTTTAAATAAATAAATTAAACGACGTAAGACATTTTGTTGTCAATTTTTATAGCAACAGTAAATGTGTTGTGCTCTATGGGGCTGATTTTCAAAGCCCTCCACGCACCGGGCCTATTGTATAAGGGCCCGGCAATGTGCGTAAAGCCCAGGGATGCGTCTAGGTCCCGGGGCTTTACAAAAGGGGCATTCTGGGGTGGGGCAGGGGCGGAGCAGGGTCAGGGCCAGAGGCCTCCGGCACAGCGGCCATTTGCCGCTGTGCCGGAGGCCTGTGTGTACATGCGTGCGTGCCGGGTAACTCGCGCACATGTACGCCTGCACATACATTTGAAAATCTACCCCTATATGTATAATTTGCGTGGCATGGATTTGAGCCCTTTGGCTGTGGCATGGTTGATGCAGCCTAGCAGGCAAACCCATTAGGCCCATGCTGAGAGCAGGTGGACAGGCTTTCACAAAGACTAGATCTAGGGCTTCACCTATACCAGCCCCATTCCCCATGAGCTGAGCCTTTGGGTTCCAGGGGTTGGCAGAGCTTAGGTTAGGGTCCTGTAAGGAGTGGTCAGGTAAAGTCAAGTAGTGGTCCAAAGTCAGCGCAGGCAGCGAGCATTGAGGTACAGGCAGAGATCAGGGCAGGCAGAGATCAGGAAACGTCAAGATCCAGGCCGAGGTCAGGGCAGGTGCCAATCCTGTAGTCAGAGTTCAAGGCCATGGTCAAATCTGAAAGACAGGCAGAGAAGGATGGACAGACAATGACAGGGCACTGGGACTTTAACCCAGCAGGAACAATCAGCACAAGGCAGGACAAGGCACAGAGAGGCAAGCCAACAAAACTGCACTGCAAGGCAGCGAAACAACAGGCAAGGCAAAGCACAGAGACAGCCTGTAGCATCACATACTGACTTGTTGCTGAGGCAACGTCCGTAGCGTGGCTAGGATTTAAAAACCCAGCCATGTGACGTCATTGCTGGGCCTTGGTAGTGGAGGTTCCTACCGCGGAGCCTTTAAGAGGTGGTGTGCCGTGCACATGCATGCCTAGGGAAAAACGGGGAAGGAGTAGCAATGTGGCATCCCAGCCATGTTGGTGACATCCTTGGCCGCGATAAGTGCAGCCAGTCATGGGGACAACCCACAGCCGACCAAAACGATACAATGTGTCTCACTCTATGCAACTTTTTGATTGTTGAATATAATATTGTTTCACGTTTGTACACCTCTCCCCTTGTTGCTGCTGAAGCCATGGGTTTGTTGGTGGCATCTATCAAAGCATTCAGGAAGTGTCCAACATATTTTATTTTGTATAGACAATTCATAACAAGCAGGAATGCTATAGGCAGAGCCTGCAGCCTCAATTCTGTGTCTCCCCAAAAACACAGGGCATTTTGATTTCTCAATGCTGCACTTCCCCATAGACCTAGCATGGTTCAGCTGGCTGTGGCTGCTCCACAGAGCAAGGGGTGGCTTACAGTGTTGACCAGTCATGGGTACTGACAGGCATGAGTGGATACCACTGTACCCTCCTGGGGGGAGATGCCCCTTCTGGTCCTGTTACTAACTACTAGCTGGTACTTCCAGCCTATTCACCATGGCGCATCCCCTTTCCTCAGCACAGGTTTTGTTTTTACTAGGTGCAGGGACCTCGCCATCCACCTGGAGTTATAGGCTCTCCTGCTTTTAACTTACCATCAGGCCGATACAGTAAGGAGCGGTAGGACGAGCTGCGTTAGTGCCCGGCGCACCTGCGGTTGCCGCACGCACATTGCAGCTCACCTACCGCTCGATCCTGTATGTAAATAGCTTGCAAATGCAAGCTGCGTCTAAGAAGCATCCGTGAAGCGTTAGGCCCACGCAACCCATTTTACTGTATAGAGCGCCTATACAGTATCCTGGGTGCGCGGGCCTAACGCTTCACGGCCACGCTGGTATCTGTCATTTCAAATGTCATTTGAAATGACAGATACCAGGAAGTCGGGATTGCCAGTCCCCTCTCCCCTCCTCCCGAAGCAGGGCGCGAAAAGCTGCCTTGCTCTGGGAGGAGGGAAGAAGGGACTGGCAGTGTGAAGCGACTTAATTTTTGCAGCCCCCTCCAGACATCGGACGACCTCTCCTGCCTCCAGCTGCTCGCGAAGATGGATGCCTGCAAGGCCGCTGAAGACGTGATATCACATGCCTGATGCCAAACATCATGACGTCACGTCTTCAGCGGCCGTGCAGGCGTCCATCTTCGCGAGCAGCTGGAGGCAGGAGAGGTCGTCCGATGTCCGGAGGGGGGTGCAAAAAGTAAGTCGCTTCGCCGCTTTACACTGCCAGTCCCTTCTTCCCTCCTCTCGGAGCAAGGCTGCTTTTCGGGCCCTGCTTCGGGAGGAGGGGAGAGGGGACTGGCACAGGGGAAGCCACGATGTCCGGAGGGGGGCTACAAAAGTAAGTCGCCGAGCGTAGGATTGCCCGTCCTCTCCCCTCTCTCTCTTGCAACTTTTTTTTTCGCTTTTTTTTTGCTTCGGGAGGAGGGGAGAGGACTGGGGCTGCCCCGGAGACCAGCATCCATGGACGCAGCCAGGGCAGGTGAGCGGGGGCTGGGGGAAAGCTTGCCGCCTACCCTTACCCCTGCCTCTAATGCAGGGGTAAGGGTAGGCAGGAAGTTAGCAGGTTAAACGCGCGGCAAAACGGCAGGGTAAAATAGCGATAGTCGGGGCGCGGGTTACTGGATGCTACGGAATAGCTAATTCGCTCGTTTACATGCAATATACATGCCGCGTGCGGAAGGGGTTGCCCGGGGATTTTAGGACGCGGTAAGGGTAGGTTAAAGGGCGTTGTGGATCGCGGGTTAGGAGCGGGGTAAACGCGGCCGCACTTTACTGGATAGACCTGGATAGACCCATGATAGCTCTTAACTGCCTCTAAATATTCAATAAAGTTCTAATACAACACTTTATGTCAGCACACTTACAGTTCGTCTTTCTTAGCTTTTCAGATTCCTCGAATGCCCTCGTGGAGTTCTTCAGCTACACTCCACCCAGCAGGTCCTCCTCTCCTCTCACTTGCCGTCTGTCTTTGCCATGCAGGCTCACACACTAGGGAGCTAGATAGCAGGCTACGGAAGCCGGAAGCTCCGCTCTGCACCTGCAGCATGGAGCGGGGGGAGGAAGCAGAGCAGAAGGGGCCGCTAAGTGGAGGGAGCACACGCACTCCTGCCCAGGAGTTATGTTCAGCACAATCCCTTTCTACACTTGTAAAATGTACCAATGGAGAAAAAGGAGAAATAAAGCCTAAGGACACGATTCTAATAAAACTTCAGTTTGGTGCCCTGATGAAAACCCATGCAAATAAACCTCATGCAGGAAAATCTAATGGTGGTGTTCAAAACACATGCGGCTTTGTAACGTTATAAGTCATTAGTCAATTAAGAGGTGAATAGATTATATGTAATGGGGGGCATTACAAGTACCCCACCCATTTGCAAGCTACATGCGCACTTTCGTTCATAATAGCACAGTAGTATATTTATGGCAGAAAAAGACCTAATGGTCCATCCAGCAAGTTGTTTAGGGTAGGAGCTGCTGCGCCATGGACATTACCATCCCACACCGTGTCTTCTGTTAAGGGTAGTAATTGCCGCTCTATGCAGGTGACGCCTCCCTCCCCTCCCCTGTACCCTCTGTTAAGGCTAGCACACGTTTACCTTGTGGCTAATTGTCAAAAGGAAACTATTCCGCAATTTCCCTTTGAAAATTAACTGCAAATACAAACGGATACATGGCATGCATACGTGGTATCTACTATTTCTTGAACAGGTTTAAAACAACACAGATACATTAGGAAATGACAGTGCACATGCCCAGCTTACTACCTTGAGTGACCTAAGCCACTTTTCCTGCCAGGAGAATTTCTTTTTGACCCAACTAAAAGTGTGCATGGGATGAAAGTTCATAGGTACTTTTAAACAGTCTGAGGGCAACTTTCAATCAGACAGATCTACCCTGGTAAAGGCCTTTGGAAATTGCTCTCAATACCTGTAATGTTAGGTCAATGACTAATTAAGCTGGGTGCTGCCCTTTCATTAGTTAGCTTGCCTGTTGCAGATTGGCTTTCTAAAAGACTGAGACTGTTTTGCTTCTGTGTGCAGCACAAGCATTTCATGTCTTCCATGCATTTTCTCAGTACAGCCAACTGTAGCTTGCTGCCCTAAATGTTTTAACTATAAGGATATGCATTCTTCCAGGATGAATTAGGCAATTTCAAAGAAATTGCCTAATTCGTCTTGGTTCAGCCACCCCGAAAAATGAAGCGGATAAATTCGTTTTTCGGGGTTAGTGCGCGCTAACATTGAAATGTTAACATTTTCAGCACAGCGATTTTACCTGGGTAAATGGCTTTTGCAATGTGCCCTCTTTAAGCATGAGGGCTTATCAGGAAGAGAAAGGAAGAAAAAGAATTTAGTAGCAAGAAAAATCTAAATTATGAAGTTAGGGGAGAAGCAGGCAGCATGAGCCTAATTGGACCATTTCAAGAATTAGTGCCACATTTGATGGTACAGCTGTCATTTACAATTTTGTGCACTGTATGATGCAGATAGATTTATTTTAGAGAATCCTAAACATGAGATGCAACTTTTATTTGCTGTCCTCTATTAGCTTCAGTCCTTCATTCTTAAATGCTTGATTGCTCTGATTATGTCATGTGTTTTAGGAGCCTCTTTGCATTTGAACTAATCAGTCTTTCTTTGTGTTTTACAGCTGGGACAACATATATCTTTAGCAAAGGTGGTGGACAGATTACTTATACGTGGCCTCCGAATGATCGGCCCAGCACACGTGCTGACAGACTGGCCATAGGATTTAGCACTAGTCAAAAAGAAGCTGTTTTGGTCCGAGTGGATAGTTCTATGGGACTCGGAGACTACTTAGAGCTACATATTGTAAGTAACCCTAGGATTGCCCATTTATTTCTGTGCATACTTTGTTTTCAGGAACATAGTTGACCATTACAGCTTGAAACGTATTCATGAAAATGTATTTATTACATAGTTATGATATATTAGAGTAGGATTATTACTCTGGAGTATGATTTCATTACAGTACTATTTTTGGTTTGTGCATGAGATGCTCCCAAAGCATGTTATCATTTTATTCCTTACTTCTATTTTTTGTAAAAAATTGAACAGTATGTTTCATGGGTATAACTGTTGCTCTGGTTTGATTTATACATTTCATTAGTTGTGCTGTAGTGTTTACTCACTGACCAACCAACAAAAGATATTTAGAAGAAACAATTATTTTTCCGCGCTTCCCAATGGTAAAGTTCAACCCACAAATGCAACTGACAAATCTTTTGAAAATAATTGGGTTAGATGAATGGCCTAGTGGTAAGGCTGTGTGCTGCCATGTGGGAGATTTGGGTTCCTTTCCTGAATTTGGCTTCTGCTGGTGGGGAATGGGACTGCTGCAAATGCAATATTCATAGCCTCTGGGGTGAGGGAACCCCAGCAATCACAGTTAGTAACATCTTTAGATGAGATTATGAGTGCATATGTGTCAGGTTGCAAAGGGAGCGGCGGTCTGTGGTCCCTGACCAAGCGTTGTTACTGGGATGACCACATTACAAAGGAGAGGGAGCGAGGGAATGAAATAGGGGGAGAATCAATCCCAGGTGGATGAGAATGAAACTCATGGCTCTGCAATTATAGTAAGGCTAGGTTCCTAGTGAGCAGGAAACCAGAAGGAAGCCAAAAATGAAAGAAAAAATAGTATAATTTAAATATTTTAATCCTTCTTAAATTTGTTCAAATAAATTATACATAAATGATATGTATATACACATATAAATTATATAGTACATGCATATATATAGTACATATATAGTACATATATATATAGTACATGCATATATATATATATATATATATATATATATATATATATATATATACACATATGCATTTTGCATATTTTTATTTGACAAATGCCCAGGAATACATGACAATAAATCATATATTATATAGAAAAAAATATTTTTCCGAACATTGTAAGCAATAAGAATCAGCTATGATTTTAAAGTAAGATGCATTTTTTGCTGTATTTCTGAAGTAATCTGTAGAGGCATGTAATGATTACAAATAACTGCATGTTTATTCCAAATGGAATATATGGGATTCTATATGCAATGATAGATGGTCATACTGTAAAGTTCAGAACAATATTTTGATACTATTATAACTAAAAGCTATCAATTAAAAATGAAGACATACATTTTTATGCAACATAAACTTCTCTTGATTTAATTGACATCTACCTTTGTAATATATTATGATTCTTTTTGATTAAAGAACACATTTTTTTTTCAAGGAGCAGCTCTTCTCAAACAAAATTGCTTATTGATCTATAGCCAATTATATGATTACCCAAAGAAAACAGTCCCCAGGGCACATTTTGAAATCATGAATGATTGTGCTGCTGAAGTACAAGAGCTCCACTATTCTCACATCTTATTTCTTTTTATTTGGGATTGGTTTCTAGAATTCCATTGTAGTCTTCTCCTAACTATTTGGATCAACATAAATTTTTCTAAGGGAATCTCTTGTTTCTATGGAGTAGTGACTCACATGCAAGTGGGAGCAGGAAGTTACAATTCCCATTACAGTGTTTTGCTGGCCTCCCCTTAACTGTGGTGTTTAGTTGATAAAGTGCTCATTTTTTTTTTCAGAAGCATGACAAGATTATCTTTAGTTCAAGATAGTCTCCCAAATTTTAAGAGCCTTACGCGCTTAAAAAATTGAGATTTATGCACGTGGCCTTGCCCTGTGCGTGCCACGCACATTTTGGAAAGTGCCCGGCCACGCGTGTAACCTCCATTACAGGCATACGTGTTGGGCCGAGTAAAATGGGTGGGCCGGGGGCATGGTATTGGGGGTGGGGTGGGGTGGGGGCGGGCCAGGACAGTGCCATTAAACGCTGTCCCGGGGAAGCGCACGCCAATAGCTGGCTGGCACGCATAAGATACTTCTGCTCCAGAGGATCAAGTATTGAAACAAAAAAAAGGGGGTTAGTTAGGGATAGTTTAGGGCAGTGGTTCTCAACCTTTCTAATGCCGTGACCCCGTAATACAGTTCCTCATGTTGCGGTGACCCCTCGCCCTGCGAGGGCGGGGCTAGGGCGGGGCTTTGGTCATATGGGGCGGGGTTATGGATGGGGTTGGATTTTAGTGCATACTTATTTATTATGACATTTATAAACAGAACCACCATTCCTCATAAAACAATAAAATTAAGAAACATAAAGCATCAGTTATAATAGTAAAACCATACTAATAAAAGAATTATTTTAAAATTACTGATAAATAGAATTTCTATTAATTAAAATCATATACATTTTTATAATTTCCCAAACACCAATAAAATATTTCAAAACAGCACATATATCAAATAACACACAATAATTAAAACTAATAAGGATTTTAAAAAGCCCCTGCTGTCCATACGTGGGAGCTCTTGATTTCCAGTCACCCTGATATTGTCGAGGATTAGGAGGTTATCCTCTCTCTCTCACACATACTCTCACATGTCCATTCTCTCTCACACATACACTGTCACATACATACACATTCATGCTCTTATACCCACCATAACCTCTCGCTCTCACAGACACCGATACACTCTCAGGGTGTAAGACACTCTCCCCCCCCCCCCCCCCCGCTCACACACACTCTTACTCCCCTGGATTTTCTCATACACACTCATGCTCTCACTCTTACTGGCTCCCTCACAACCTCAGAGCCTCTCAGATAAAACTCTATGCAGCAGAAATAATGCTGAATGTTGAGAATTGTGTTATGCAGACTAATCTGGAAAATGCACTAATTTCTACATGAGTCATAATGAATCAGTCCTCAGCTGCAGGCTTCAATTGATTATCCTGGCTCCCTTTAATTTAATGTTTGCCAAATACAGTTCATGTGTAACAGCAATCCTAATTCTCCACCAGATCAAGCTGATTTCACATCCCACTTCATACTTTGTCACCTCCAGCTGAGTCAAACAATTAATCTAATTACTGCCACTGCTGCCACATGGCTATTGGGGAGGCGCTGATTGCTGCTATTGGCACTGAAGCCCATTCTGCTGCCTACTCTGTGCAGGCCCCTGGGTTTCCACTTCCTCCATGTTGATCTCATACATTGTGAGATCCGCCATAGAGAAAGTGCTACTCTTGCACATTCCCAAAGATTACATGTGCCAATCAGTAAAAAGTAATTTATTTTTTTTACATCTGCTTCCCTTTATTTTTTTGCCATTTCCTTTTATATTGCCTTTTTTTCTGTTTCTTTTCTCTCCACCTGTCTTCTTCCCTCAAACACACAGTCAGGTTCTCATTCTCACATGCATTTCTCTCTCAAACACACATACACACACAGGATCTCACTGTCACATGCTCTTTCTGTCATGCAATCATTCATACACACAGTCTCTCACTGGCACAGGCTGTCTGAGTCTCACACACAGGCTCTCTCACACCCCCACATGCTGCCTTGCTCAAGCACAGGCTCTCACTGTCACATGCTGTCTCTTTCACACACACAGAGGCTCTCACATGCTGTCTCTGCAAACACACACAGTCTCTCAATTCACTCTCACACACAATCTCTCAACTCATCTCATACTCGCACACACCTCTCTCTCACCTCTGGGCCTCTTCTTTACGGGTTACCACAGGATGGGCTCTGCAGCGGCCCTAGTCTTCCCGGCCCCGCTGCTCCTCTTCTGCACGCGGCTGACGCGCCTCCTCCTTCCTGCCCATGCGGCTCCGGCAACATTTGTCTTCCGGGGCAGGGCGGGCAGGAAGTAAGTAGGAGGAGCACCGCGACGCGCTCCCTTTTGGGGTTGGAGGAGGCAGGTCTCCAGCTTCGCCCCGCCTCCCCGCAGCAGCCATGGCGCCGCGGACCGGCAAAAAACCCCAACGGCCCAGTACTGGTGTGCGGACCGGGCCGTTGGGGTCGGTCCGCAGATCAGTCGACCAAAACACAGGCGACCCCTGTGTTTTGGTCGTTCGACCCCCGCCGGTGTCGCGACCCACAGGTTGAGAACCGCTGGTTTAGGGGTTGGGGAGGAGAAGAGAAAAGGGAGGAAGGATAGGGTTAGGATTAGGGAAGTTCCCTCCCAGTCCGCTCTTTAATTGCAGCGGACTGGGAGGGAACTGGGAAAAAAGGCTGATAGCGTTGCTGTGCGTAATTGAAAATTTACTCCGCTACACGTGCATGTGCACGTGGGTATCATATTTTCTAACATGCACATGTCACTGCACTCATCATAAAATCGGCGTGTCCATGTGCACACGCCAGGAACCGTGCGCACATGGACACACGCTCGCTTCTTTTAAAATTGGCCTCAATATGCACAATAATGTATTAGTGAATCTAGCATTAGAGCACTAAAAAGATTTGCCCTTTAATCTCAAAACAAAATAACAAGTGTTAGACATCTTTAGGGATGTGAATCGTTTATCTGACGATTGAAAATATCGTCCGATATTTTCAATATCGTCAGATATCGGGGGGGTCCCCGATAGCGATAGGAAACCCCACAATTAATTTAGTGGGTTTTCTTATCATTATGGGGGGGGGGGGCGGGAAGAAAGGACACAACCTAAAAACACAACCTGACCCTTTAAAATGAGTTTGTTAGTATCTCCCCAGCCTCCGGACCCCCTAAAATTTTTTTTAAATACCTGGTGGTCTAGCAGGGGTCCCGGGAGCATTCTCCTGTGCTCGGGCTGTCGGCTGCCACTAATCAAAATGGTGCCGATGGCCCTTTGCTCTTACCATGTGACAGGGGCTATCGGTGCCATTGGTCGGCCCCTGTCACATGGTAGGTGCACTGGAATGCCCGTGCCATTTTTAAAGATGGTGCCGGCTGTCCATTGCTCCTACCATGTGACAGGGACTGGCCAATGGCACGGATGCCCTGTCACATGCTAAGGGCAAAGGTTCATCGGCGCCATTTTGTTTACTGGCAGCCGACGGCCCGAGCGCGAGAGAATGCTCTCGGGACCCCTGCTGGACCACCAGGTATTTAAAAAAATTTTGGGGGGGTCCGGAGGGTGGGGGGATACTAACAAACTCATTTTAAAGAGTCGGCTGAATTTTTTGGTTATCGGCTCGGGTGCAGCCGATAAAAAAAAAAACCTGATCGGACTGCAAGATAAAGATTTCACGATGTGAATCGGAACCGGAATCCGAACCGATACCGGCTCCGATTCACATCTCTAGACATCTTAGAGGGTTCTTCCATTTATTTTTGTGTATGAAAGTATCTTTTGTAAGCAGGCTCCAAGACAACAGTCTTTCAGATCCTGTTTAAATCTCAGATATTTTTCATATGAAATCTCTACACTTGGCCTCTTCTGTAATGACATGCCACACTGCAGTGTATTCCATTTTCTGCTGAATACCTGTATTATATACATTGCCTCAGGATAAGATAATAAAATCACCTCGTCGGCAAAACGTATAGGTGTCAATTCTGCAAAATTTAGTGATGTGCAAATAACCATGTAAAGAAATAAATCCCTGTAGGACAAAGAACAAACATCTTCTGAGCCACTGTGAATATCTTTTTTGGCAGCATGAGAAAAAAATCTCCAGCGATTTGTCCAAGTATGTGGCTCAAAAATTTGGTAGAATTGAGGGCATCATTTACACACATATTCTCAGGTTTTGAAAGTATGCGTGTAAATGTTTGTATGAACGTTTACACCTGATCTATAGCACATGTAAATGTGCTTGCCTATGCTGTGCAAAAGTATAAGCAAACCTGCAGACTTCAGCCCTAAGCACACTGTTATAAAATTGGGATCTAAGTGAAAATGCACAAACCCCCCCCCCCCCCCCGCCCGATTGCAGAGGTAAACAAATGTGAAAATTTTAAAGTTAACCTAATAACCATTTCATAAAACTGCCAGACTAGTACCTAAATATAATGAAAAGAGTATCTTCAAGTATCCACACTAATCAAACTGTCACTTAGGCCAAGATTTATCAAAATGCAGTAAATATCACATGTGATAGGAAAAGGGGTGTGTTTTATAGTAATAGCCTATTTATCACAAAGTGCACTTCACATAGGTATTACTGCAGAATACAATAACTTTTTTGCACTAAGTACCACAAGAGAGAGAGAGAGAGAGAGAGTGAGAGACTAGCTATAAAGCTAGTAAGTCAAGGTGAGGTTTAAGTAGTAGTGTAGGGGTTAGGGGCCCCTTTGACATTCAGAGTGAGACGTATGAACAGAAAAGTACATTCTTGTGAAGATTTGATGATCCATACTTTTTATTTTTTCTGATATTGTACTATTTTTTTTATCTGTGTAACATTCTCTTTGGAATTATAGCACAAAGTTATAATTTAATGTCATTTTTATTTAAGTAGTTCAGAGTAATGTTCACCATATTGGTCCTACAGAAAACTTGATTCTTGGTGTAATACCTTTAATTGAAATACATGATTGTAAATCAGTTTTCAAAACCACACAGGTCCTTTTTTATTACATACTGAAAAGAATCTATATGGACTGCTTCCAAAATATGTTATTGCAACAAAACTTAAAAATATTGAAATGCATATTCAGATACAATCTGGATAGCAAAGTTAGCCAAATAAACTTATCTGGCTACCTTTGGAGATATAGTCAATAGTGCAACTGTACTATTGAAAATAGCCTGCTATTTTAAAGGTGGCTGGCTAATTATAGCTATCTAGCTTTAGAATATCTCATTGGTCTGACCAGACGTAGCCAGCTAAGTCAACCAGGTTATTCTGAATATCAGAGCTACCTGTTAGCTGGCTATCTCAGATCCTCTCAGTTACGCCCTTGAAACGCTCCTAACTTATGCCTGGATTCACCATTCTAACGCAGAATGGTGAATCCAGCAAAAACGGGTGGAGGGCCTGCAAAAGCCGGCAGCCTTCGCACCACCACGGTGTTTTAGCTGCCGGCGTTTGTATCCAATAGCACCACCGTGAAAGGTGGCGCTATTGGGCGCGCTACTGGCGATGATAACGGAGCTTACCTTATCACCACCAGCGAAGACATCGCAGCGTCCGCCTCCTCACTGCCAACTCCTCCCGTCACTGCCCCGACTCCGCCCCCGGCAAGCTATCGCACGCAAAAAGGGACTTTTCATGTGCGATAGCTGCTTATCACATGCAATAAGCGATAGAAAATTACTCCCTTATTCGGCTAAGTCCTATCCTCCTAACAGAAGCCTACTAGAATACAGCCTGAAATATGTCCAAATATTCATTTAATCAACTTTAGATGGTTAAATGCTTTTAAATATGGACCTCAATGTTTCTATTTTAGAGTTTTACTGGGGTTTTTTTAACTTTGCAGCTTAGATTCTAATTTGAATGTTTCTTTCCTTATAATTAGTATCACTGAACTGAGGTGAATTGCCTTATAAATAGAACTTCTGATTTTAGGTTTCTACCAATAAACACTGATAAAACACTCTGATGCAGAAAACAAGGTGTTTATTGGATAAATACATGATTGTAAATCATTTATTGGATAAACACCAGAAAAATGTCATGACCCCCTGGTACTCTCTCATTCCTCCTCTTGCCTGCCTTGAATACACCCTTCTGTTTTTGTGCCATTTTTTTGTGCGAATGACACTTGAGCTGCCCAAGTTTAAAGCAGATGATGAGCCTCCATTCTCCTCCTCTTCCTCCTTCTGGCTCCACTGCAGTTGTTCCCAATGGTGAAGTGCTAGTGGTAAGAGGACAGAGTGAGCAAGTGTAGGGGTTTTAAGTGTGTTGGGGATAGGGTTGAGGAGAAAGCTGAGGACAGCTGATGGGGGGATAGAGTGCTGGGGCTGGAGCTGTGGGGGATGGAAGAGTGTTGAGGTGAGGGTAGGGGACATGTGCTAGTTACTGGGAGGAATGCGAGTACTGTTTATTTATGGCAGTACATTTTTGTTATGGAAATGTATGTACTGATTCAACCAGAAAAGGTATCCAACAATAGTACTTGTACTGCAAAAACACCAATATTTAGTACCCTGAAAGTACCCACCTAATTAGCAGAAAAACACCTTAATTCACAATTTATAAACACCTAAAATTGGAAAGCCTTGTTACCGACTTGTACACTCTATATATTAATAGCCCGATTTCTTATTGCAACATACAATTTTCATCTAAAATTATTGGTTATTTTAATTACTATACTATTATTGTGGTTATTTAGGATAAGAAATAAACTACCATATTGTAAAAGTAAACTAAACCACAAATACAGAATGGTGCATTTGGTAGCATGCATTAAAATTCATGACTTATTCGGCTTGGTTAGACATTTAACAAGTGAGTCCTTGAGTGCCATTGAATTTAGTGTATTCTCAAAGGATGTTTCTCACCTAGACAGGTGCATGAAGCAAAGAGCATGCTAATAATATGGTATGTTGGCTTCTTATAAATCTTAGAAAATATTAGATATACTCAATGTCACACATGGTGACATTATACAGGGTAACATGAATTCCTCATTACTTCATCAACACCATCAACAGTCCTTCATACTACTGAAAGTATCTCAAGTTTTTTACCTTGAGGTTTAGTATGCGTTAATGTGTGCTTGTCATGTGAAAAATACAACTGCAGTTCACTTAATCCTGGAATAATGTCTATTAATCTAAATAATACTTTTTTGGTATAAAAGAGATGACTAGATATTTATGTTTTCTGTGTTTCTGCAAAAAATATTCAGTTTTTTAATTTGTTTCTTGCATATAAAATGGAAAGGAAAATATTCTGATTTCCAGTTATTTAAATCAGTCCAGAATTTGAACTTTCAGAAGTCAATATTCAAAGTCATTTAGATGAATAACTCACAAAGTATCCATCTAACTCAAAGTTATCCATCTAACTTCAAGTTATCCATTTAAATGTTTAGCTTTGAATATTGACCTCGATGTGATTAATTTTAAACAGATATATAATGTCGAATCATGCAAATAATATGATGAGCAATTCTTGCAGCTTGATTAAAGATAGCTTCAATAACTCTTCCAACTACATTATTATGTGCATGTTTGAGATAGTCCATAAAGCACGCTGTATGGTTTCTGTAACACATAATCTTCACTGCAGTATAAAATAGTATTAATAAGTTTACAGCAGGGGCATTTCATAGCCTGTCCTTTCAGATTGCTTTTTTTTTCACAATTAAGCTATGGTATACATTTTAATTTAATGAATTTACCATTTTTTAATGTTTAAATGTTTGTTAAATATTTTAACTTTCTAGATTTTTTTTATCAGGAACATCAGACTCTAAGCAAGGTAGAAGTAAAAAAATTTAGTAGGGTCAATACCCCCATTTCTGCATTATTGGCCTTCTTTGTGCTATTATTTATGCATTATCTTGAAGTATTCTGTGAAAGAAAGGCATAGTGCTAGCTAATAATCACTAATCAAATGCCCTGTTACAAATCATCTGAGGGTCTGCATGACCAAGTTGATTTTCCTTTTATTATGCTCATTATCTTCAATGAGGCAGTTTCCTATAGAAAAGCAAAGATTCATATTCACCTGCTTCTCAAGTACTTTAGTTAGTAGATAATTAGGGCCAAACTCCCAGAGCATCCTAAGGAAGGCAGATGGTAACCTTCAAAGAGCTGTGAATTATAATGCACTGATACTCATACACAAGAATGCAAATCTACTGTTTGTTATGCGTTTGTGTGCAAGTGTGCATAGAATAACCAAAAGAAAGAGAAACTAGTTCAAATAGAATGTATCAGCTTTCAGTAAATCATTTTTTATTTTATTGGATTATTGATTAACGCAACTACAAGTAGAAAAGACTGAAATACTTTTGAAACTTTGTCAGTTTGGCTAGTAAACCTTTTTTTTTTTTTAAAGGTAAGAGCTGAAAAATCCAAAGTGGATCTGAAAATGCACTTTCATAGCGAGAAGAATTGGGGCGTGGTAGTTGAAATATTGAGTCACAAGTAGAGAAGTGCAAATGTCTTCAACATATAAATTTTTAACATTTATTTTATTTTAATGAAATAATTTACAAAATCTTCTCAAAAGCAACATATTCCACATAGAAGAAAGAGATTAAAAAACATAAAGCAATTGAAATAAACTCTCAAATTCTTCTTGTAGACCTCAAATGAGGAGAGTATAAGAAACATATGAGATATTGAAAAAGTAAGACTAAATAAGAAATTAATTAGGACCTGATTCATCAAGATATTTTCCCATAGACACAGAATGGAAGAAATTCCTTAGTGAATCAAGCCCTAGGAAAGAACAATCCTTGAATACACATAGTACTATGACCAAGCATCAAATACTTTGAACTACTACCAGTTTAGAACTGGTAAGAGTCTTAGCTTCAAGAAAAAAACGTAATTGCTGTGCGTCAAATATATATAATTTATACCACAATATTTAGTCATTTAAAAGGGTGTTGAAGAAAAAAAGTCGCACCAAGAGCTTGCGCACCTGGGTATAAAGCTAAAAATTGCTTTTTCTTTTCTTGTATATCATTAGCTAAGTGAGGATATATCCATATTCTTTGACTCATAGATAACTTAGAAGAATTTTGAAGATAAAGTCACATTATCATTGTAAGATCTTGTCAGAAAAGAAAAGAAACAAAAAAGATAGCTCTTTTCTGCTCATTCACCACAGCTGTTAAACCCAATACATCCACTGGCATTTGAACTGGTCTTCACTCAAAGGCCTAGCCTTGTGACCGTTTCCCCAGTGAAAGATAGTATATTTCATTCAAGGGGGAATCACCTCTACAGAGAGTACAAGAACCTCTAAGATATTTTTTCCAAGTTTCCCTTGGATGCAAATCAGAAATCATAAGAAAATTTATCATATGAAGATTTAAAGATCTTGCCTGCTTCTTCATCTGCTCCATCTTTCTGTGAAGACTAATTTTATCCTGGCAGGATGTCACATTAAAAGTTATAATTTCTTTGACATCTTTTCCAGATTCTCAAGTCTGTTTGCAAACCTTATTGATTGGAGTCAGAAAGCTTAAAATTCTCAGAAAGAGATTGAATTTGAGTAGAACAATTAGACAAAAATGTATCTATTCTTGAATGTACACCCCAAATTGTATTGAGAGTGACTACTGAAGGCTTACTCAATCCAGAAGTAACTCTGGGAAACACTGGAAGAGCCGGCATTTGAAGTTGTAAGATTGGTAATATTTCTGTACAAGCCACTCTTCCCTCATATCACAGCAAAGCTGATACACCTTCCTCCTCATTCTCCTGACATTCTTCACTCTTTTTCCAAAACCCCAACACCTCTGCCTCCACTGCCATAAAGGGCAGGGGAGAAACAACCCAAGTTTCAGCTCTCTCCTTGGACCTCTTGTCAACGTCATTGCTTGGCACCAAAGGCTCCATGGAAGACTCAAGTCATTTCTGTCTCAATGGTATCTGCTAGAGATGTGAATCGTGTCCTCGATCGTCTTAACGATCGATTTCGGCTGGGAGGGGGAGGGAATCGTATTGTTGCCGTTTGGGTGTGTAAACTATCGTGAAAAATCGTTAAAATCGTGAGCCGGCACACTAAACCCCCCTAAAACCCACCCCGACCCTTTAAATTAAATCCCCCACCCTCCCGAACCCCCCCCCAAATGCTTTAAATTACCTGGGGATCTGGCGGTGGTCTAGAACGGCGGCGGTCCGGAACGGCACCCTCAATAGAATCGTGTTGTCTTCAGCCGGTGCCATTTTT
The DNA here is from genome assembly GCF_901001135.1 of Rhinatrema bivittatum. Lineage (NCBI taxonomy): Eukaryota > Metazoa > Chordata > Amphibia > Gymnophiona > Rhinatrematidae > Rhinatrema > Rhinatrema bivittatum. The sequence continues at coordinate 80,336,908 of NC_042617.1, read as the reverse complement.
CAAAATGGCCACCGCAAAATGGCGGCGGCCATAGACAAAAACGATTCGACGCAGGAGGTCGTTCTGGACCCCCGCTGGACTTTTGGCAAGTCTTGTGGGGGTCAGGAGGCCCCCCCAAGCTGGCCAAAATTTTCCTGGGAGTCCAGCGGGGTTCTGGGAGCGATTTCTTGCCGCGAATCGTTTTCGTACGGAAAATGGTGCCGGCAGGAGATCGTTCAGCGGCGGTCCGGAACCCCCGCTGAACGACCTCCTGCAGTCGATCTCCTGCCGGCGCCATTTTCCGTACGAAAACGATTCGCGGCAAGAAATCGCTCCCGGAACCCCGCTGGACTCCCAGGAAAATTTTGGCCAGCTTGGGGGGGCCTCCTGACCCCCACAAGACTTGCCAAAAGTCCAGCGGGGGTCCGGAACGACCTCCTGCGTCGAATCGTTTTTGTCTATGGCCGCCGCCATATTGCGGCGGCCATTTTGAAAAATGGCGCCGGCTGAAGACAACACAATTCTATTGAGGGGGCCGTTCCGGACTGCCGCCGTACTGGACCACCGCCGGATCCCCAGGTAATTTAAAGCATTGGGGGGGGGGTTCGGGTGGGTGGGGGATTTAATTTAAAGGGTCGGGGGTGGGTTTTAGGGGGTTTTAGTGTGCCGGTTTTCCTGCCCTCCCCCTTCCCCCGATTTACGATTTTTTAACGATAAATCGGGGGAATTGGTATTGTATCGTGGCCCTAACGATTTTTTGACGATTTAAAATATATTGGACGATATTTTAAATCATCAAAAAATGATTCACATCCCTAGTATCTGCTGGTCTGGAAGCTCAGCGAACTCTTGCATCTCAGGGGATATGATACTCCTCCGCCAGGTTCCACAGTGGGTCATCACCCTCCAAACTTCCAGGAATTTTGGTAAGAAAGCTGTTGATCTTACACTGAGTAGGAGGGGCTCCGACAGTTCAGAGGGTTAAACTTGTACTGCCCCTTTCCTCTTCAAAGGCATTATTTAGAAGCAACACATTTTGAAGTAAATTAATGAAGACTCAGCAAGGGTTACTTCACCAGCAAAGCTTCATGTGGCCATCTTGACTCCCTCCATGTCTTCAAAATATGTTAATTAAACAATTTGACAAACTTAAAGAAAATGCAATATTTGTCAAATGTTTTTTGAAGGAATATCAGAAAAATCTATAGAGGATTTGGTAAAACTGCTCAATCTTCCTTTAGATTTTCTGAAAATCCAAAGCACATTTTTTTGAATTTGCATAATTTTTTTTTGGAGGGGGGGTTTCCTTTGAATTTCAGCCAGATTCACTAGCAAATCTGGGAAAGATTAAAATAGTCTGTCAAACTTTAACCAAACTCACAGCTTTGTTTTGTTTGAGATCAGCTATAAATTGCACATCTCTACTTAGAAATCTTGCCCTGAACACTTTTCATTTGGGTTATTTGTGTGACAGGTTTGGGCAAATTGTAGATAAGTTTCTGAGTTTGTTTTTAATATTAGCTTCAAAAATATTTTTTAATAAAGTACTGAGGGCCCAATTTAAAGTGAGGCACATAGCATGGGGGAGGGGGACATTGATGCATTTTAGTGTTTAAAATTAAATACAGTCAATTTTATACTATCAAAAATAAAATAGCACTTGCAAAAAGTTTGACACATTCATGCACGTTTCCCTTAGAGATATATGGTAGACTGTAGGCATTTCCTATATTAATATGTGTGAATCATTAATATTTGGGCATTAAAGTGACATTTTGAGACTGGCAATGTTCATAATATGATTTAGAATAAAGACACAGTTAACAGCATTAGAAAATGCTTGAAATGTTTTTATCATATGGGAAACAAAAATGATAAAGAGGTATATTTGTTCCTTTATATGTTAATTTCTTTTACATGTGGCTTGATCTGCTTGGTTGGCATTATGACAGCTATTATAGGAGCTTTTCAAAGGCCTCTTTCACTTTGTTGAGAGAGTAAGAAGCTGAAAGGAGGAGGAAGAGAATAGTGCATTTGTGGAACCAAAGTGACTATAATTGGGATGCTATTAAAGGAGATACCAATGCATATAAATTTAGATCTCTTTTCTCAGCTACAAGGAGATCCTGGGTCTTTTATAGATGCCCCATATGAGCCTATGTCTTTCTTCCCACTTGTACTTCAGGAGCACCTTTATACAAAGAATAACTTTTATATATATGTACATACAGATGCAATGCACACACTCATTAATATTCTGAATGGTGCTCTGTTGAATCAAAAACATAAGACACATGCACAACACTTTGTTGATATTGGAAATTCAGCACAGTTTGTGTTGGAACACAGTAATGGCCCCTAAATTCTGCATCTTACTAGAGGATGAATAGCATACTATATGTTGTGAGAAATATGTAGCAAATCAAGAATATAACTGAAGGATATTTTACTGTTACATGTATCAAATGATCACTCAGGTTTTCAGTTTAATGCGCTGTTTTATTCAGATAGCTCTGAATGTAAAAGGTTCAGTCCCCAACACAGATCGTGTTTCTCCTGGGAGGCTGCATCAGGAGGGACGGAGAACAGGGATCCACTTTACAGCTATGTAAAGGAGAAAGGAATAGCCACAACAGTGTAAGTACTATCTTATTCTGGACAGGGTTAAAAGAAAGAAATCCACTCGATTTCATGGCTTAAACAAAGAGGACTTAGAGACTGTAATTCAAAAATCCACCTTTGCTCTTTATGAACAAGGGAAGTAGAGAAATCACCCCCTCTAGTGGAAGGGCAGGCCTGTTCAATAACAAAAAAATGTAAATCTGACACATGTAGTGGCTCTGACATGCAAATTGATCATTGGGCCTCATTATAGAGGGCAAAAGACTTATCAAACCATCTAATAGTTGAAAGATGGTGAACTTACTATCCCTGGGCAGGGAGAAGCCACTGGGAATCTCTGGAGGAGGTTCGTAGCAGTCATGACATGAAAATTGGTCTTCAAAACTTTGTTTGAGGCAATAAACTAATCAAACCAGCTAGACGCCCTGGCCAAAAGATGGCAAATTATATCTTTTCAGGGGAAAGCCAAACAAAAATTCTGGAGAAGGTCTATAGTGGTTCTGACATAGATTCCCTATGGCATCAAATGGAAGGGGTAGGGAGGTTTGGAGAATGACTTTCCCTTTGCTATGTCTTTCCTGTTGCTGATTCTTATAATGGGGAAAGGGGATCCCAGCATGCAGGGTAACCTAAAAGCACTGAGAGAGGGGCGGGAGCATTGGTATCAACAACCAAGGCGCTAAGGGAAGACAAAGGACACAGCAACTGTGACATTAACATTCCAAAACATTGATTTAGGAGCGGAACAAGGGGACAGGAATGGAGGTATAAACAATATCCTAAGGCACCAAGATTGGAACAAAGCAATGGCAGCTGAGGCAATGGCACTTTAAGACATTGAGAGAAGAGAAAATTTGAAATATTTGTGATATCAACACCCTAAGTCACTGAGAGAGGTGCAGGGTTGCAGGAACAGTAGCATCAACATTCCAAGGCATTGAGTGAGGACCAAGGACAAAGCAGCTGAGGCATTAATATTCTGAGGCACTGAGTGACGAACAAGGGAGCAAAAGCATAAATAAAAACAACACCCCAAGGCACTGCGAGTGAAGAAAAACATTAGAAACAGTGGCATGAAGACTGGCATGAACAACTCAATGCACTGTGAGAGGGGCAGGGTATCAGAAGCAATGGCACATACTGCAACATTGTTTGGTTAGTCCTCAACAATTTATCATAGCCTCCAAGGTTTCTTTTTCTCCAGGAATAATAGAGCTCCTAATAATCTTCTTAATGTACTAAGGAAATTATTAACTCTCAACAGACACATTTTTACATAAATATAAAAATTAAATACAGCACTTATCTCAGGCTCGTAAACATGGGAATTAAAAATGACATGGTATGCTCTTATTTCATGTTGCTTACTGGACGTTTGTTGGAGAATGCGGCCTAAAATAAGTGGTATATTCCATGGAAAGGTATATAATGGCTGAGACTGATTGTCAGTACTGTAAGACAATTTGTAAAAAAAAAACTTTGAAGACAGCAGGAGCAGAGGCAAAAACATCCAAAAAACCACCAAGCGCAGTGCAAAGCAGCAGGGGCACTGGTATCAACATCCAAAAACACTGTTTGCAGATCAAGAAAGCAAGAAGAGTGGCATTAACAGCCCAAGACATGGAGTGAGGGGTAAAGGAGGAAGAAGAGTGGCATAGAAGCCCAAAGGCCAAGAGACACAGTCAGCACAGTGCATGAAGACTCCAGGGGGCTGTGAGAGGCCCAGCAAGTGTGTAAAGCATTGGATCAGCTTAGTAATGATGCTGGCATGATTGTCATTATCTTTACTATGCTGTTTGGTCATGCTAAAGTGCGTTAGGTGTTCAGAGGCTTTATTTGGGTACATCCATTTACTGGACAAGATTAGCTGTAAGTAAGGATTAAGACTGATCAATGGTTGATCACAATGGGATGGTGGATTGCCTGTCATTTGTCATCACTCCTGACACCCAAACATTGCAAGGCACTAACAGGCCGATACAGTACAGTGCGCTCCGGTGGAGCGCATTGTTAGTCCGCGTTTGGCCGCGCGTTTTTGACATGCTATTTTTACCCCTTATACAGTAAGGGGTAATAGCGCGTCGAAAACGTGTGGCCAACCCCCCCCCAAAAAAAAACTAATAGCGCCTGCAACATGCAAATTTCTTTATTTTATTTCTTTATTTATTTATTTATTCAAAACACATCATGCCGGTTTACAAAGAACTGAAAAGGAGGGAAATTACAAAAAATGAGGGGAAGGGGAGATTGAGCAAGCAAGAAAAGGGGAGAGGAGGGATGAGAGAAAGGAGATGGAAACAGCAATAATAAACTGAGTACAATAGGAACTGAGTACAGGAAACTGTATACAATAGGAACTATATACATCTTATATATCACTATATACATCTATAAAAATCTTGAATCAGTAACGGCTGCTATCATCGGTCTAATATGGGAAGTTAAATGGCAGATAATGAGGGGTTTGTTGGACTGAGAAAGGAGCTAGGGTGAGAGCAAAGGAATGAAGGGCAAGAAAGAATGGTTCAAGGAAGGCAGATCATGGAAGTACTGTTCAAGGGGAATGGTCTATGTTTGGTTCGCATCAGGGTAGGCCTGCTTAAAGAGCCATGTTTTGACTCCTTTCTTAAAGTTGTGTAGGGATGGCTCTAGACGGAGGAAAGTAGGGAGGGAATTCAGAGGAAGGTACCAGCGATGGAGAAAGCCCTTTCCCTGGTGAGGGACAGATATGCAGATTTGAGGGATGGGGTGTGATGTTGATGGCCCTATTAGATATTCCCGCGCAATACAGAAAGTAAAATGTGCAGCCAAGCTGCACATTTTACTTTCAGAAATTAACGCCTGCCAAAGGCTGGCATTAATTTCGGCCGGCAACGGGAAAGTGTACAGAAAAGCAGTTTTTCTGTACACCCTCCGACTTAATATCATAGCGATATTAAGTCTGAGGCTCCAAAAGTTAAAAAGAAGTAAAAATTAAAAAAAAAATAAAAATAAAAATCTGCCCGTGGCCCGTGGGTCGGAAGACGGACGCTCAATTTTGCCGGCATCCATTTTCCGAACCCACAGCTGTCAGTGGGTTCGAGAACTGACGCTGGTAAAATTGAGCATTGGCTGTCAAACCCACTGACAGCCGCCGCTTCTGTCAAAAAGGAGGCGCTAGAGACACCCTATTGTCCCTTGTGCCTCCTTTTACTGTGGGCCCTCATTTAAATATTTTTTTTTTCCGTATCACGCGCCCAGGAGAGTGGCCTGGGCGCGCGACGGGAGAGCGGGTGCTCGCCGGCTCTCCCGCGGATTTTTCTGTATCGGCCCGTAAGAGAGGGACAAAGAAGCAGGAGCTCTGGCATTAAAACCACAAAACCCAGGAGCAGAGCAAGGCAGCATCAACACCCCCAGGCATTATAGAATGAGGCAGAAAGCACAGTTGCATTATTAAACAGCTTTTAACTACATCATCTATTAGCTAGGCACATTTGTAGGGGACACGGCATCAGGCTTTTCCAGTAGTAGGGCCTATATTCTGAGTTACAGTTAGCATCTGTTCTGTTTTAGGAGAAGCTAAAGACTTATTTTCTGAAGCTTTCTCTCAGGGATAGTTTTAATGTAGCATGTAGTATTTGTTTTGCTTCACTGTTTCGGGCCTGGTTTTAAGTTTCTGTGTTACATCTGTTGTTTGTTTTAAATAATGTGTATGTTCCTTATGCAATCTGCCTGTTATAGGCAGAATATAAATATTTTTAAATAAAAATATAAAATAAAGCGCAGGGGGTGACCATTCCAAAGCACAGAGGGAGGGGTAAGGCAAGAAGAGGAGTGGCATCAAAACACCAAGACGTGGAGTGTAAAATGCTCACTTTTTTCCTGCAGCTTTCCATGAGTTTCCACAGGACACAATTACTACTGCTTTGCAGGCTTTCTTGCCTCCCCCCCCTCCCCCAGTCCCCTAGCCCCTTGGATCCTCTGGTAGCCCCCATTGCCCTCTGCTCTGATCATGTTCCTGCCACCATCTGTAACAAAAATACCAGGAACAGTCACATCTTTCTGGCCAAGCTGCTAGCCTTCCATCTTCCACCTTATTGCTGCTAAGAAACAGGCCGAGCTAGGACTCTGGTCCAGCGCCTGTACCTTGCTGGTACACCCCCACTAGAGCTGCTGCCTGACCTTTCCTCGTTCAGCTTCCACCAGTGTACTGTCAGAGAGAGAGAGCTAGGTGTGTCTGGCAGTGGCACACAGCAGCATAGTAAGGGATTCAGTCTTGCTCCCTCAGCCCCCTTTCCACTTCCACCTTCGCCCCTCGAGTCGCCAGCAGTCTCACTTCCTCTGTCCCCTCTCCCCAACGTACAAATGACAGTTGGAACCCATATGGTATCAGGTCTTTTGTAATATACCCTGGGTGTAGGCTTGGCCCTCAGAAAGACCTGAATGAACAACACTAACTTCCGGTGCTCAGACATCAACAACCCTACCTATAAAAAGGCAACACTGAAAATATTACATTAGGCCCTAAAAAAACAATGCACCATCCATCTATAAGGTAAACAGAGCAAGCCAGGCTGCCTAAAAATACCTGTACCTAAAAATATTGTATGAAAGCTTTTAAAACTACATAGGTCCCCTCTTCAACTGTCAGATCAGAGACATTCACATCTAAAGATGGGTTACATATTGTCTCAATGGCTCATGTACAGTATTTTGGATAATACTTATATAGATCCAATAAAAGCTATCATAGTCTGTCAAGAATATAGTTACCCCAAGAGACAAATCTTCCATATCAAAACAACACTAACTCCCAGAACTCAAACATCAGTCACCCTACCCAGCACTGCAAATATTACATCAATAAAATATTTTAAAACAGCAGACATATCAAATAACATCCAACAATTAGAACTAATAGGGGTTTTAAAAAATCCTTTCCTCTCCATACCTGGGAACTTTTGATCTCCAGTTGCCCTGAGATTGTCCTGGATTAGTTGGCAGGGGAGAGGGTACACAAACTTTATCCTCTTCCTCTTCCCCATACACACACTCTAACACGTGTTCATTCTCTTTCACACACACAAACACACACAGATACTCTCTCATACTCAGTGGCTCTCTCTTTTTTACACACACACACATACAAAGGCATGCTCTCACATTCAGAGGCTCTCTGTCCCTCTTACACACATACACACAGGCACTCTCAAACTCAGTGGCTCTTCCCCCCCCCCCCCCACATACACACACACACACACACAAAGGCATTATCTGACACTCAGTGGCTCACTCTCCCTCACACATACAAAGGCATTATCTGACATTCAGAAGCTCTCACACACATAGGCACTTTCTCACACAAAAAAAGGCACTATCTTATACTAAGTGGCTCTCACACACAAAGGAACTCTCTCACACAAAAAGGTACTCATGCTCTCACCCCAAAAAAGCACTCTCTCCCTCACACACATGCACACTCACATTCAGTGGCTCTCCCTCCCTCATACACACACATGCATTGCATACTCACATTCAATGGTGTTTTCTCGTTCACATACACACAGGCTTTCTCTCTCATTTAGTGACTCTCTCTACCTCACACACACATACACACACACACACACACACACACACACACAGGCACTCGCATGCAATGGCTCTTTCCCTCATACCCATACACAACCATTCTCTCTCTCTCAGTGGCTCTCAAACACATAGGTACTCTCTTCTTACACAAAAAAGGGCACTCTCTCCCTCACACACATGAACACTCACACTCAGTGGTGCTTTTCCCCTTACACATAAGCACACTCACACTCAGTGGCTCTCTTGCCCTTAAACACACATGCACACTCACACTCAGTGCCCCCTGCATCCTACTGGCTCAAATAGGCACACTCAATCATCTCTCTTCATCATGCACAATCATACTCTATGACTTTCTCTCCCAGTGGCTTTCTCTCCCTTACACACCTAGGCACTCTCTTTGGCTCACACACACACACACACAGGCACTCTCTCACATTCAGTGGCTTGCTCCTCTTATACATATTCACTCTCTCTCACTCACACAGATCAGGGCCTCCCAGTCTCTTCTCCACCTCTTTTTCATGCTGCAGGGTCACAGGTCCTTCGGCGGCCGCAGAATGAGCTCCTCCCTGGCCTGCCAGGATGCATTTTCAGCCACCAATGGGATTAGTTCTGCTGGCAGTCACTGGTTTCCTCTTTTCTCCAGCAGGCTAAAGGCAGGCCATCCAGATCACAGGTTCTTTTTGTGGCATGGATTGTAGCAGGAGTCTCACTGATACATCGTCACCTGCTATCAAGGGGCTGATCTTGCGATAAGAGCTGCAAGATCGGTCCTGCAGCAGCAGGAGATTATGTTCTCTTAACTGTGACTGCTGTTGCCAGGCTGGCTGCGAGTCAGTGAAATGGATCACATGCTTGAGGGCAGCATTGGCTTGGCTTATCACTGCCTGACTCGAAAAAAAAAACCCCACTTTAAAAAAAAAACCCCAAAACAACAAAACCCAAATACATAAAGGAAATTGGGTAGGGCCGGAAATTCACTGAATCCCTTGAAGGCCCTGACCACATGCCACTGGTGTGTAGTGTTCTAACTGGTCTAGATGTTGCTGGTGAAAGGGCTGCAACCCCTCTCCTCTTGGCCAACTGTGCCTGCACCAGAGGATGTCACTGAATGTATGTACATGATGAGGACCACCTATCTACTAAATGTCACCCTGAAGAACACTTTGTAATTGGAGGGGCTAAGACATATAGCAGCCACTTCAATCCCTCATTCTTAACCACCTGCAGGGGCTGCTCATTCAGAACAATCATTTCCCCGATGTGCCCTGCCACCATTTATGATGCTAACTGCCTTTTGCCTCTGGGCAGAAATGCGGAACACCATCCATTCTGCTGTACGGTGATTTGCTGCTGACATGGCATTGGGGGCTACGGGCCTGCCCATTCACTGGGGATCAGCTTGAGAGGCTAACTTCCTCTTTACTGTGGCCTTCCTGCTTTTGCTTTGAATAGAAGACTGGGCTCCTTGAAACCAATGATAAAGGGTGTTTTTAAATGATACCGCATGCTACTGTTTGAAAGATGGCCCAGTACCTTTCCTTTAGGAGCAGCCTTTTGACCGTGAATGAATTCTGCACAATATTTATCCTCCATAACTCTTAAATGCCTCCAAACCTGTGATATCTTGTAGAATCCTCTTTCTGTATCCTTGGGTGTTGCGGCGGGGTCTGGGGTAGAGGGCAGACCAAGACGAAAAGGCCATGGCCATGACTAATTGTCTCGACTACCTGCTGTTGGTAGAGGGTACTCTTGGCATCAACAGTATCACTTATTAGCTTTACAGCTATGCTATATGCCTGCAGCTGCTCACTGAATATCATATGAGAAGCTAGGTTCTTCGAACCCCTCCTCTGCTACTGGACTTGCAGTAAGCCCCTTCCCCTGTTCCTTCAAATCCCCCACAAAAGTCATCTGAATAGTATATTTTTCAAAGATCTGCTATAGACATTGGTTAAAATGAAAGAGAGAGAGCACTGTGATATATTTAGCTGATACCCTCCTAGCCTCCCCCCCCCCCCCCCCCCCACTGTTGCTGCCACTCTTCACTGAGTCTGTCTTCTTCTGTTCCTACATCCTACCAACAATGGAGATGGCAACAGGCAGCAGCTGTCCCAACATCTTACCTAACCCTGCATCACTAGCTGGTTTCTCCCTCTTAAAAAAAAAGCTTTTTCTTGATCTTAGCAGGGGGTGGGGGGGGGGCCCTTTAGTTCTCATGATCCTATGCCTTTCAAATTCACCATTGCTACTTGTGTTAGCCACAGGTCTCTCTCCAGGAACAGCCTTCCAACTTCTTCTCTCGTTGCTATATTCGCCTCTTGATGCCAGTGACATGATGGAATGTATTAAAACAGATCACAAGTGGGGAGGAGTTTTTAGTACACTCTAATGCGGTCACACACGGACAACAGACCCAGTCACTTTTATCAGAAACAGAGCACAGTGAACTGCTGTTGCTTGCTGAGTATCTACACTGAGTCAAATGTAGTGCAGGATTTAGACAGACTGTTACGCAGAAAAAGCTGTCTCACGTGACAGTTACTGGACATGCTGTACACACTGCAAGAGTAAAAAATCTCTGTATTTATCTTTTCTGCAGGCTCACACACTATCTGCTATAGTGCTAGTTTTTCCCTGATGATATACACTGTTACCCTCTGACCGTGTTTATACTGCTACTACCACAGCAAACCAAAACTAGTGATTGTAGCAGCATGCTTTGCTTTCTCCTCTATATCTAAATAGTCTTTTAATAAGCTTTTTTTTTTTTTCTCTAAATCAATGAGCTTCAGAACCTCATCTTTAAGTTCCAGCAGAGGAATGTCTGAAAAAATAGTGACTGCACATAGTTTCATTTTCACTGAAAAAAATGTATGTAGTCATGTCATGCAGCTGTGATAGACTGGTAGAAAATGTGTTTCACCATGATTGGTCCTGCTTCTTCTTTGTCTCATCCCTAACCGGCTCCACTCTATCAGGCTTGAAGTAAAAACAAAAATATATTTCTTTACTTCCCCATAGATTTCAATGTCACTAATCCAAATGAATTTTAAAAAAAATTCAGGGTTTTTTTTTTTTTTAGTACCTCCATATTTAGTTCATTTGTTTGGAGCAAACTGAAAATCAATTAGTTTGTTTCATTTTCCCATTCAGGTTCAAACAAATGTAAATCTCTACATGATAGCAAAAAAAAAAAAAAGTTAACAATAACTTATTGAAGGCTGTGTCACTAATATTTAAAGTGAGAAGAAAATGTGGGAAGGAGAACTTGTTCCCATTTCCATATCAGTAGAGAATTTGCAACTTTTTTTTGTATTAGTTTTATCCAAATCAAGCAGACAGCTGAGCAGAAGGATTAGAAGGTAACAGCAATGCAAGAATAACAGGTGAATATATTTTACCTTGAAATTAGAGCAAAAAGAAAATACCAGTAGTTCCCTAGAAAGTATAACATAGGGTTTAGTAAACCCTTGTTTCCCCCACCTCCTCCCTTTCAGATCAATAAAGCATAGAACACTATGAATCAAATTTGTATAAAATATTTTCAGCTTTATTAGTTAACTTGACAGGGGAATCTAACTGGGTGTTTGAAGGTTGCTTCTCTCAACTCCATCAAACTCCCTCTGAGAGGAGGTGGCCATCTGGACTTACCAATCTGCTGACCACAAGGAGCCTGAGACTGGCTGTGAATAGCAGGGTCATTTGACTGCCACTGCCCTATTGTGAAGTATCCAGCTCCAAAAACTATATTCCCTGGTTCTGCTAGGTGTATCCCCCTACTCAGGCCATCCCAAGCAATTTAATGCAGGGCAGCCATAGCCAAATCAAGTGGTCCCTTCAGGCTCCTTTCCTAATTCCCTTATCCCCAAGTTCAAGCACCCATCCACAACATACAAACTATTGCTTCAACATTGTCTGACATATTGACATTATTAAGGAAACTATCATTGACATCTAATCAGAAATATGTCACAATTACACTAACTGCATATATTCTAATTACTATTATTCTGTCTGCATTGATAAAGAGTGGGGTAGATGAGGAAGCAGCTGTAGGCTGTCTTCCTCTTTTGAAACTTCTTCCCATCCCTGCCTACAGTCCATCATCAGTACTTGAAGCCAATCCCATGGACATTCAGGTTGGCTATGAATGCACATCATTCTTGGAGCTGCATGGCCTGTTGGGCCATACCCAGAAGTAGCCATGCAGCCATGAAGTCTTGTAGCCAAGACAAAGGGGGAGCATGTGGCCACAGGCAACAGAGAAGAATTGGGAGAGGGATCTGACCCCCCTTTCTCCTCTCATCCCTCGACCCTCTAGCTAGAATACCAGCAGCCCCAGTGGCAAATTTATATGTGAGTGTAAGTCCTGGGGTTTTCCCCACAATCCTTTAGAGCAGAACTGAATAAGTGTTGTAGAAAACACACAAATAAGGCTTGCAATTGAAATGTAGGCAGTCATTTTGGGCTTTTTGTCCTTAATTCATGCTTATGGTATAGACTGAAAACGCTCAGTTTGATGTCCTAGCCTTTTATTTTTTAAGGACTATGTATGTTACCTGAGTAACTTTGCATGTCTGAAGAGGATAATGAAGATTATAAATATTATAAAGAGATTGAAAATGCATTCTGTGGTTTGGAATGAGATCAGCCCAAAATGCTTCACTATAGGCTCATTATTGTCCAGTTGACTGCTAGTTGGCCTTCCATGTAGCCTTTGCCTAATAGGTGAATATCTTTTTTTGTGAGAAAGGAAAAAGGATGGGTTTGCCAACTTTCCCCCATAGCTATTCATCATCGTTCCCTTTCCAGCCAGTGATAATAAACCCCATGGATATCTAAGATCTCATTTTATACATCCAAGTAGTGTGTAAGTTTTTGAAACTTTAGGCCTATATGTCATACTTTTTATGAGATATAAAACCACCGACTCTGCCCTAGCAATAATTCACTAATAGCTTCTGTTAGTGATTCTGATTCTTTTCTGTATACAGGATACTTTTACTTGCTCAGTTGATTATAGCTCTCTTGTTGGAGCTACCCTGCATTTTGACCATCTATTTCCTTTCATTTTAGGAAGAAAAATAGCAAACCACTATGTTCTTTCATATGTGTTTTTTTAAAATCTGAGCCATTAAATCCACAGTCCCTTCTCTGTACATGTCTCTTGTTTGTTCATGGTGCATAGTCTAATTCTGTAGGCTTGCAAAATCTTTACCTGTTTAAATCATTTGGGTCCCAGAATTTGTATGCCAGCAGTGGAATGAGACTGGGCTTTTAAATGTATTAATTCTGTCACCATTATTGTAGTTAATGCTTAATATAACAAGCAGTATAATAACAGATGTGTTCTGCCGTTAACTGTTTAGGAAATAATAGATGTCTCAGTTCTTGATGATCCATTTAAGCAGTAGAATGCTTGATATCTAGAGGGAGTACTGCATCAAAGAACTGAATCACATTTCTCATGGCATTTCATAATTGCTTCAAAAATTAAAAAGATTTGAAAAGAGTATAAGAACAAAAAAGGTGCAACTATTTTTATCTGACATTATCAAGTAACTTAGCACATTTCAGAACAATGCCAGAAGTGACAATGTTAAACCAACTATAGTTTGCAAATCTAGAGGCCCAATTTGCTTTTTCCTCATTCCCTGTGTATGAGAGAACAAAAAAATCCTAATAAATCAGGCTCCAAAAGTGTTTTTGGAATTGCCTGGTTTTGGTACATTTTCTTTATTTTATTTTATTTTTTTACCAATTATACATTCTGAAACATATAGGGGTTGATATTCTAAAGATTCATTCAGGCAAAATTGGCTTTTAACTGCTTAAATCTAACAGGTTAAATATAACCCCATGCTATCCAGCTAAATTTTGTCCACATAAAATCACTGTGCACACAGATTTAGCCAGACCAAAAAGAGGCCGAGCTGGGCTATGCCCTGAGCAAGCTTTTCACATTTAGTCCCTTAGCGTGATATTCATTCACTATTCAGCCCTTCCAGATAAATTTGTGCAGTCAACTCCATCCACACAAATGGCTGACCTAAATCTCATGCAGTTAGATTTACCCTGACATTCAGGTGTTATCGATTCTGCTAGGAAGTTAGCAATCTGTTGTCGATCATCCCGCCAGGAGAGCGGAGTAGCAATCTGTTGTAATCTGACTCCTGTAGAAGAGAGGGGTTAGCAGTCTGTAATGGCTTACCCTGCCAGGAGGCGGAATGATCAATCTGTTAGAGTGTCTGCTAGGAGTTAACAGTCTGTTATAGGTTAGGACTGCTGCAAAGCAATCTGTAATAGGAGCTGCTATGGAGTTGCTCCCCAGAGAGGAGAGGTCAGCCACCATCAAGATCTGTTCTTCCAGAGAGGAGGAAATAGTATCTGTTATGAATCTCCGTACAGAGTGGCAACCTGATATACGAGGGTCTCCCTGGAGGGAGGTGTAGGTCCTCTGTATGGTTCCTGCTAAGAAGTAGCAAATGGTTGTGATTCAGTTCCTGAGGAAGAAGATGTTAGCAACAGTTGAGGGTAGACTGTAAGGTAGCAGTTTGTTGTACTCAGCTCTTGAAGTGTGAGAGATGAGCACTCTAATGTAGAATGGTGAATCTTTGGGTCAATGGCAGATGACAGCGCCCTCAAGAAGATATCAAGAGAGGGACCACCGACTAGGCTGGAGTATGGAGACAGACACAGATAGTTCTTTATTAGGCAGGTAGTAGAACCACCAGAGGTGGCAGTAGTGAGCTGAAGTGCCCGACAGAGCTGAAGTCCCTCAGATCCTGGAACTGCAATCTCCGAGTTTAGCTGAGCTGTAGAGAGAAATTCATAGATAGTGAGTAGACAGGGTATGCTGGATACATAACCAGAAGTAGATGATACACTCACATAGATTATAATAAAGCTCAGTAGCTGGAGAGAGTAGAGCCCTCGAGGAGCGAGTACCTGGTTCCAGGAACAGCTCTGAGAGAGCGATGGTAACTCACAGGTAATTATCTCTGTAATGGTTTCTAGGCAAACTGTAATAAGAACTCACAATATCTGAATATGAAATAGCTTCTGAAAATAGAAGTGAGTCTTCGTAAGGTTTTAGGAATATAGGCCCTCGAGGAGCGAGTACCGGTTCCTATCTGCAATCTGTAGTAACTCACGATCTCCGTACCTGCGATAGCATCTTAGACAGAAGAGAGTCTTCAGTTCTAGGAACATGGGCCCTCGAGGAGCGAGTACTGGTTCCTATATGCGACTGGAAAGGAAACTCACAATGTTCATGTCTGTGATCGCTTCCAGGCAGTAGGGAGTCTTCTGAGCATTCAGGACGTAGACCCTCGAGGAGCGAGTACCGGATCCCGTCTTAGCTATCTGAAAACAAGAGAAGAGAGCGGGGCCCCCGAGGAGCGGGTACCCCTGGTAAGTTTGAAGAGGCAGAGCAGCGGAGGATGAAGCGGGTCGGAATGATCCCTGCAATCAAACCCCTTGCTAACTCAATACGCAAGCGTAAGCAAAGACCTTTTATGTTGGAAGTAGATTACGTCACAACGGGGGGACGCCCCCCGAGGTTCGCACCCTTGCTGGTACAAACTTCGGAGCACGCGCGTGCACGTGCCCTATGTCATCTGGAACGTGGCGGATCCGCAGCTTCAGGCCAGCCCGGGGACTCCAGAAAGAAATGGCGAGGAGAAGCCGTGGCAGCATCTGTCCATCAGACCCGAAGGGAGTCGCCTCAGAGGTAGAGAGGGTGGAGCGAGGGCAAGAACAGGCACGAATGCAACATCATGTGCACACATAACTAGTTAAAAGTGACTGAATATTCTGGACAAAGTTAACTGGCTAACTTTGGCTGCTCTGCTGCCACTGAATATTAATCCTGTAAGGATTTCTGAGGGTTATTGGCGACAAACACTTCCAGAATTGCACCTCTTTGTGGAAATCTGAGAAAGATTATCAGGCAGTAGGGAGTTCTAGTTGAAAAGACTGCTTCTTGTTTTTGTTCCCCAGCAAACCACGTTCTACACTCTTATAGGTGAATTTTAAAAGCCCGGCACATGCCAGAACCAGGAGATATGCGAGTATGTCAGGCCAGCTAGCGCCAAGCGGATTTTAAAAGCTGCCTGAGTATGTGTGTATCTCCCAATATGCGCACAAATGAAACATCCCAAAAAGGGGCGGGATATGGGCATTCCTGGATTTATGAATAAAACCAGCGTGTAAAAGTGCGCCCCAGGGTCCCCTACCACGGAACTTTACATTTGCTATGTATGGCATGTAAGAACTGAAAACAAAAAATATAGGCATGTCAGCAGAGTTATAAGGGTCAGGGCTAAGAAGGGAAAAGGAAGGCTATTAAATGGGGGGGGGGGGTTTAGGAAGTCTTATCCCTTACCTGGGTGACCTGGGAATGAAGTGGTTTAACCGGTAATTGCGTTGGTGTTCTTTCCGTTAAAGTCCCCTCACTTACGCGGCAGACCCAGCATTTGTGTGCGAGACGGCATACGCGCGTACATGTGTGCCCGCACACATGCATTAAAGTTACCATCTTCACTCTAGTTTAGCTGTGGTTTTTTTTTTTTTAGTATGCAGTAAGTGAGAAATAACCCTGTCATTATTTTTTGGTTGCTTATTTTCATTTTTGGCTTTCAGATGCAAACATCATTAGCTTTCTGAGGTGTATGCATGTAGAATGAACCATGCAATAGAGATATACATTAGACAGGTATTCATACTTTTTTTTATAAGGACACACATTTTTATAAGAGCTGCCTGTATATTTGGTTAGTACCCAGTAAGACATTGTATCAGTTATATTATGCTGCAGCAGGACTGTTTAATTGCAGGGTTTTGTGTATATGTCTGCAAGTTGCTTTGCTCAACTAGCAATAGCTCTTGTGCATACTGGTATCTGGGGAGACTGCCGTTGTTTGGTGCTGCTAGATTTGCTCTCTGTGGAGCAATTTATAAGAGCATTCTATGTTCTATTTTCCAATCCTCTAATTGCTTTTGTCTGGAAAAAACACCTGATATACACTCCAAGACTAAAATAAGATGGCTCTGCCCTTAAAATATTCTAAAAATCACAGAAAGGTGCAGACGTCATAATAGGTCTTTCAGACTCGGTTTATTCTTTTGCTGCCATATACTACTAGTATGCAGCAACTTAAAATGAAGGAGAATTACATTTCCTCAGCACAAGGATTCTTTTTTTTTTATGTTTCAAACAATCCTTGCTTGTAGACAAATGGCTGAAACATCAGACAGTGTAGATTTCATAGCCTCAGGTAAAACTGCTGCCTATCCAAGGTTATTGCTAAGGCCGCTCCAGTTTCCTAGCATTTCCATTTCAGCAGCAAGGGTCAGAGAAATCTGCAGCAATAATACTTTTACGTATAGCTTTTTGAAATACAAAGTCATCTGTACAGATTAGATATCTTTGTTTAATAGTGTATTTTCACTGATAGTGGAATGCATAGCAACCAGAAACATACCTTGATATCAACCTATACTGATAAAAAAAAAAAACACTGCTGCAAACAGGAAAACAAAACATAAAGCTCTCTATTCTGCAAAATTTAGAAGTAAGCCAAAAATGTAGGAGAATAAAAACCCTGACTCTTTCTTCAAAGATGAGAAAAAAATGCTGTAGGTTTAATGCTGATATTCAGCCATTTGAACAACTATAGCAGTTTTCAGAACAGAAACCCTAATGTATAAAGGAATGCTAGGTATATATACTGATGTCAGAGATCCTAGATATATTTATTTTCTTTTAGAGAAAACTGTATCCACAGTACATTTTGAAAACTTTCAGTAGTCCCTAGGACAGGAATTAATGCCAAGCTTATACTGATTAACATTTTAGTTTATAATTAAAATTCTGTAAAACATATCTACTGCAATTTCCTTGAACCTTTGTGAACAGCCATATAGTGGCGCAGTATCAAGCAGCCCAGTGCACCAGTGGTAGTGCTGTGCATTGGTATGCCAAAAGCCTAGGTTGTTGACTGGATCTGACTTCTGTTTATCAAGCCAGCAGGAGCCAGGGATGCTCTGGAGGTGGCAAACAAGGCCCTTGGTCATGGGACAGATAATCTTGGTCCTCGCAGACAGTGACACCTACAAGTGTAATTCAGAGTGCAAGTGTCTTGAGTTCCAAAGGGAGCCATTGTCTGAAACCCCTACTAAAATGTAATCAATTGTTACTGTGATGACTGGGGCATAGAGAAAAGAGGGTGGATACCTAATCATGGAAAATCTCCTGAGGGCCAACTATGATGACTGAAGGCCTATGGTGCCCTAGCTTCATGCATTACCTACC
This sequence comes from Rhinatrema bivittatum, assembly GCF_901001135.1. NCBI lineage: Eukaryota > Metazoa > Chordata > Amphibia > Gymnophiona > Rhinatrematidae > Rhinatrema > Rhinatrema bivittatum. The sequence goes on along the minus strand of NC_042617.1, from coordinate 80,318,418 downwards.
ATAGCAACAAAAGCCCGATCCCCTCCCCCTCCAAACCCTAGTGACTTAAAAGGTTGCAGTTCCTTGATGAGCCTCCTCTTCCATACCCTGTGTTGTCCTCTCCAAGATCTGAGCCGGGGTGCTAACCCTCGATGTACCCTTTTCCACCTTACTCTTTCATTGTTGTCCCCCCCCCCCCCCCATACACACACACAAAAACTGAGAAGGGGCTCTGACATTTCCCTTCCACTCCTCAGCTCCTACCACTCCTATCTACCTTATTCAATGTTGATGAAAGGCTGTTGAGGTCAGGAGAGATCCCAAGTTTCTCCTGTCTAACTTGCAGTAAAGATGCAAGTGAGAATGGTTGACATACGCTTATCTTTATTTTCCTGTGAAAACCATAGGAGAGCATGAGGTTAGCCAGCACTATTTGTATCTTCAGAGTGATACAGGCAGGAGAGACTGGGGATCTCTCCTTTATTTATATTTGTAGACCGCCAATACCAGAAGCCCTCAGCAGTTTACACAATTAAATACATAAAATGTCCATGTAACAACCAAAGACATAAATAACATTTTCCATGTATCAACAGAAAACATTTCATTTGACAAAGCCAAAATACATCTGACTCACAGTGCTTTAATGAATACACCTTAAGTAAACCTTGCTTGAAAAAAATATGTCTTTAGGAGGCTTTTAAATGTCTTGGTGCAGTCTGTTAGCCTGAACTCGAGGGAATGGGCACCACAGCACTAATGCGGCAATTGAGAATGCACATTCTCTGGTATCCAGCAATTTTGTTTGGCAAATTGAGGGAACGTTGAGCAAGGCTCTTTGGGAAGAGCGCAAAGCTCTTGTTGAGTTGTGTGCACGCAGCATAGCGTGAATCAATTGATAATAACTTGTGGATCAGAATCACTTTTTTAAACTGAACTCTCCACTGAAATGGGAGCCAGTGTAGATCATAGAATACTGGTGAAATAGGCTCCCAGCAGCTTTAATTTGACATTGGATGGGATGAGTAGGGCTGGCTTTACTACATGGGTGCCCTTAAGCAATTGGGAGGGGTGTGGGAGATGGGTACTCTCCCGATCACTCTTGTCTGGATCTACCCCATCTCCCGGAGCACTTCCCTTCCCCTCTTCACCTTGGAGTTGCCGCTGCTGCTTTTGTTTACCCTACTGGCCTGGCCGTGCAGCAACAGGAGCTTGAGTGGGGAAATTCAGTGCAGGCCTATGTGCACCCTGCCCCTTCTCCCAGGCGGGCTTCCTGTTATAACGAAAACTCATGGGAGTTGTGGGGCATCGCAGGGCTTCTGGACATGAAAGGATTTGTGGGTCCCATGCTGAACATCTTTACTGAAGCTGCTACTGCTGCAAGGCTGGGCCAGTGTGGTATGGAAGACGGTAGATTGGCATCACGGCAGCAGCAGCAGTGCTCCAACTCCTATGAAAAGGTTGTGCCAGAAGCAGTTTATGTCTAAGTCCAAGCCTGGGGGTTGAGGAGGCCTGGGGTAGAGGTAGCTAGGGAAGTTGAAGGGGAAATTTCAGGATCCTTAATCATGGGGGAAGGGAGATGGAAGGCCCTTTATGCTCATTACATGGGGGCTAAGCCAGTACATATAGGCAGCTGCATTAGCCTTCTGATAGTCTTGGCCGAAATTAGCAACACTTCTTAAGGTATACTTAGCTAGTTAGGATGACTGCACATCATATGCGCTAACGCCATTTAACAGTTTTTGTCTTTTATGGACTTTTTTGCACTAATGATAACACAAGCACATATGTTACCATTAACAAATGTTAACACCATGTTAACACTCTTTAGTAGGGATGTGAATCGTTTTAGGACGATTAAAATTATCGTCCGATAATTTTAATATCGTCTTAAACCGTTATGGAACACAATACAATACAGATTCTAACGATTTATCGTTATAAATCGTTAGAATCGTGAGCCGGCACATTAAAACCCCCTAAAACCCACCCCCGACCCTTTAAATTAAATCCCCCACCCTCCCGAACCCCCCCCCAAATAACTTAAATAACCTGCGGGTCCAGCGGCGGTCCGGAACGGCAGCGGTCCGGAACGGGCTCCTGCTCCTGCATCTTGTCGTCTTCAGCCGGCGCCATTTTCCAAAATGGCGCCGAAAAATGGCGGCGGCCATAGACGAAAACGATTGGACGGCAGGAGGTCCTTCCGGACCCCCGCTGGACTTTTGGCAAGTCTCGTGGGGGTCAGGAGGCCCCCCACAAGCTGGCCAAAAGTTCCTGGAGGTCCAGCGGGGGTCAGGGAGCGATTTCCTGCCGCGAATCGTTTTCGTACGGAAAATGGCGCCGGCAGGAGATCGACTGCAGGAGGTCGTTCAGCGAGGGTTCCGGCGCCTCGCTGAACGACCTCCTGCAGTCGATCTCCTGCCGGCGCCATTTTCCATACGGAAAATGGCGCCGGCCATACGCGTATGGCCGGCGCCATTTTCCGTACGAAAACGATTCGCGGCGTGAAATCGCTCCCTGACCCCCGCTGGACCTCCAGGAACTTTTGGCCAGCTTGTGGGGGGCCTCCTGACCCCCACGAGACTTGCCAAAAGTCCAGCGGGGGTCCGGAAGGACCTCCTGCCGTCCAATCTTTTTCGTCTATGGCCGCCGCCATTTTCGGCGCCATTTTGGAAAATGGCGCCGGCTGAAGACGACAAGATGCAGGAGCAGGAGCCCGTTCCGGACCGCTGCCGTTCCGGACCGCCGCTGGACCCGCAGGTTATTTAAGTTATTTGGGGGGGGGTTCGGGGGGGTGGGGGATTTAATTTAAAGGGTCGGGGGTGGGTTTTAGGGGGTTTTAGTGTGCCGGTTTTTCGATTTTTCGATTTTTCGATTTTTAACGATTTTTAACGATTTTTCACGATATTTTACCCCCCCAAACGGCAACAATACGATTCCCTCCCCCTCCCAGCCGAAATCGATCGTTAAGACGATCGAGGACACAATTCACATCCCTACTCTTTAGATGTCAAAACAAGTGTTTAACACATGGTAAGGCATTAACATACTTTAGTAAATAGGCTTTTTTGACTTCTTTTCTATTGTATTTTGTGACAAATAGCATGCTGAGATGTTCTTAATTATTCTTAAATTCTAGTTCTATAAAATGATCAGGGACATGACACATTTCACATATTTTCATTCAAGGCCTTGAAGTATTTTCTCTTTTAGATTTGCATGGTACTATAAATTGTATTCTAGTAGGCCTAATTTCATTTCACACTGTAGAGCTGACTTAACCGTGTTACATGTAAGATTTGTACATCAGATGATCTGATTTTATTGAACATTTTCTTAAGAAAATATGCCTTGCTTAAAAGAAACACTTAACTATGGCCTGATATCCTGTATACACTTCAAAAGGGCTGAATATTGCACACCAGGATTGCAATATACTCTACTCCCTATATTCTGGTCTCCTGTTCCTTTCAAAGGCAAAGAGGACCTTCTTGGTGCTGAAGGACATTTTCAGATTCTATAAGCTTTGTTTTTAAGCTATTCCACTCTGTCAGTTCTTTTGGGCACAAAGGGTTGCAGTGAAATGGTGTTTAGCAATTTCTTGAGACAATGACATGCCCCTCATGCCTTCTGATCACAATTATCACTATTGTTTGGAAATTACAGACTATAATACTTTCCATGTTGTCATTCTAAACCTTTTGTTTATATTCTTAACCTTGGGAAATATTTTCTCTGTCAGTTGCTTATAATAGATTTTAAATAGGAAGATCTAAATGTTAAGTCTCCTTTAAAATGGAGTGATTCAGCTATGCAATAATAAAATAGGAGCAGCCTAGTGGTTGGAGCAGCAAGTTGAGAACCAGGGAAGGAGGGTTTCAATCCTGCTTCTTCCATTGATGTTCATTATTGCCTTGGGCAAGCCACTTCACCCTCCACTGACTCAGGTCTAAGTTACTCCAAGGTTCATCAAAATGCTATAATTTAGCATGGATAATGGCCGTGATAAGAAAAAGGGGTGGGCTTATGATAAGTTTGGAATTATTGCACCATATGCTATCTTACTGCTTTGCCTAGGTAGTTTACTGCACCACGCACTTGCAAAGTGTCCAAACAAGCATTTACTTACTTGAGAGAGAGCCTCTTTGTGAGGCCTTTGTGGTATTCAGCTATTTATATCACTATACCAGGGAACTATCAAGCTAGGGCCAGAGAACGTTGAAATCTCATTTTTGTGAGGCATGCCTCACTCCAAATGAAGTTAAATCTTCACTGAGGTTGTACTGTGCTGTTCATATGTCTCACTCTGCATGTAAAACTGGCCCCAAAACCCAAATTCACCACCAAAACCTCACCTTGAGTTATTAGCTGGCCCTCCTATAGGGATATACATAATTGAATACTGTGAAGGCTTCCCTAGAAGTGCTCTCTCTCTCTCGCTCTCTCTCTCTCTCTCCCTCTCCATCACACAGTGTAAAAATGTCCCTCATTTTCATAAATCCTACCCCTTTGAAAAATTTGCATTTACACCATGTACAATCACATGTGACATTAATGCCAGTACACGTTTTGATGAATGACCCTTTTAGATTGTTAACCCTCTTGGGAGAGAAATATCTGAAGTACCTGAGCTCAGTTTAGGAAAAGAGGGGTGATTAAATTTAAAATCCAAATGTTTGCCATATTTGCATACAGTAGTAAAACGGACGAGTTGCAATGACTTGCTGGGAATACATTTTCAATAGTGAACAATTTTGTAAGAATGAGAAGCATAATAGCAGATCGTAACATTTCTTTTATAGTTGCAGAGTATGTGGAGCCATATTTAGTTTTGAAAGGTCAGTGTGAATACTGCACTTAATTATATACTTCGGAATCTGTGAGGTTAAGTTATATTTTCAAGGTGTGCTTGAAATATAGAAAGCAAATGTTGTGACAATACTATCCCTACCATTTGATCTATTTTGTATCAGAGGTGTTTGGTGTGTCTACTAGTACCAGATTAATCTTCAGTGTTGCCCCATGCTTGTCAAATATTAGGAATTCTAGCAGCATGGCAAGGTTATTACTTTTGACCCTCAGAGGCATTAGCAAAGGGCTCCTTTCAATCACAAATGTTTTTGTACTGCTGACAAATTTAATTGGCTTTCTGTAGTTATTTCATTTTTATCCAAACTACCGGGGAAGTCTATGCCACCAGTGTTTCTTACGGTGCACAGCTGTGCAGAAAGTCGAGGCATTGAGGTTATTTTGAAATTATATTCTGTGTTGAGGGCAATTTCCAAAACCATTTAGCTAGGTAAATATCAATTCACTTGGATGAAATAGCCTGTCTGAAAGCTTCCCTCCTCTGCCTTGCTAAAAGTACACCCAAACTTTCTTAGTATGTGCACTTTTAAATGCATTAAAAAAAAGGGGCTTCTGTGAGTGTGTTTAGGTATGGGAAGAAAACAGTGTGCATACATTAGCTGTCCAAAGGCATGCACGTTATTTTATGCCCCCTCCGCTGCCTTCGCAACAGCAGATATGAAGTACCCAAGTGCTTTTAGTGCATGTACTTTATATTAGCTTGGTTTCCAAAGAGAACTATCTAGATAGTTTTTCTTTGAAAATTAGTGCAGTAAAAGTACCCACTTACTATGCAGTTATGTGGGCAATTTGAAAACTAAAAAAAGATCAATTTGAAATGAAAAGGAGAGTCGGTTAATCCACTTTACAATCCATGGTGTACCATGCTCAGATTAGCCAAACTGAAAGTAGTGCTTGACACAAACCTTTAGCAAGTGAATACCAAGTTTGCATTTTACAAACTACCTGCTTATGACTTCTACTCCCCCTTCCCCTTGTTGCCACACCAGAATATATCCTTCTTGTCTCTGGACTTTGTATTCCTGGTCGCAGAAGCTGAGACAATGACCTTCACCGTCACCGTGATTTCTGTCTCTAAGCAACATAGGACACACATTGCGTCGATTGAGATAGATACACAAATGGCTGTGAGGTATCTTTGCCATAAGGAGGAGGATAGACTTCAGGACCCTACTGATACGTGCCTGGGTTGGGGAGGGGGGAATGGGGAACCAAGTTAGTTAAGTGTCCAGTCACCACACTCAAGCACAGTGCTGGTATTCCAAGGAAAAATCTTTACTCCAAACAAAGTTCTTCAGTTAAAATAATCTCACCATATGCTACCTCAAACCAAATCCTTTTCTTCACTGCCTCCCTTCCTCATAAGCAAAAAAAAAAAAAAGAATGCTGGTAACCAGAAACATTCACTAACAGGATCTGTGAAGCAGGATTAAGGAACTTTGTGCCTCTCACAGTTCCTAATAAGTTGGTTCTCGAGCTGACAAATCCCGGAAGAATTTTCTCTGTATTCACACCTTTCTAAAGATCCCGATGCCTGGAGTCCTTGCTCTTGAACCTCTCACACTGCTGGTTGCAGGTGAGGCTCCTCTCTGGTTCCTTATTGTTCCAGATGAAGACTCAATGAATATGACTGAGCTAATCAGATTCCTTCTTCACCATCTGAATTTATAGCAAGCATCCACCTAAATCTGTTGGAGAACCTCCCAATCAAGGGGTTTCCTACCCTGTCCCTTCTCTATGACAAAGTACAGTCCTCTCCCAGACAGAAGAGATTCTACACCATACTTCTGTGAGAAGAGACTCTATCAGCTCCCACTCTCTTCTATAGGGTCTGTTTTCCTCTCCTTAGGCCACTCTGTTCCATGAACACTCACAGGGATGCCCTTAGTCATGGAGGAAGTTATGTTCAAAGGCACTTACACATATAAAAAACAGTTTTATATGTGTGTAACTTGCTTTTTGAAAGTAACCCCGGTGCACTTAAAAGTATGTGCAGAGAGGCATTTTATACACCTACTCTTGAGCAGATGTAACTTTGTGTGTCTTTGTTGCCTGGGGTTTAATGCAAACCTGTGAATTTTTCAAAGTGGATTTATGCACATAAATCCACTTTAAAAATAAAAATTCTAGCTAAAATCTGCACGTAAAAAGTACGTACAGACTTTTGCTTATGCAGGTTGTTTGGAAATTACCCTCAGAATGTACATTGGCAGCTCATGTAAAAGCAATAGTAACACTAGTAGGGAACCTGGGTGTCTATACAAACGCTTCTGCCTTGGACTCTGGAAGTGGACGAAGAATCCTAACCCATTCTACACCAGTACCACTCTCATACCCCGACTGACCTCTCTTGGCAGTGCATTCCACCACTTCTTCTCCACTGTATTGACCAAAGAGAGCCTCACATCATGACGGGCCTATCAGATGAGTATTCTGGTGTACTTCCTCAAAAATGAGTTCCATAGAGCAAAATCCTTGCAAACTGTCCCAGTTACCTGTGTGAAGTGGCACCGATGCAGGCCTTGGTCGTTACAGCAGACATCTGATGCAGAGGCCTGACCCATGGGCACCACTTTGCATTCACAGTTTTAACATGCCTGAAATGGGATATCTCCAGCTTAATGAAAGAAAATAATTGAAAGGAAACACAGTGTTGATTGTGCTCCTGGCAACCAGTTCTGTGTCCCAGTACAGAAAGGAGCTATACCCCTCAATGTAGGCTGATCAGCATGCACTTTAACAAAGCAGCAGGCACCTTTAGGAATGGAGCCTTATGGCAAAATGCATGCAGATACATTTTAAAAGGCGCACGTGTGCACCCATTTGGCACGCTAGCAAAGATACACTTAATTTTATATTGTGCGTACAAGTGTACACGCATATCATTTAAAATATCCCTGCCACACATATGTGTGCGACCTTTACACACATACTCGCAGAAGTGACCATATTGAGAGAGGGAGAGAGACAATCTGACACATTATATATCTCCCACTGCAAGAGGGTCACTTTCAACTCGGTGGGGATATTACATGGGTCTGCCTAGGGCACAAGGGTCTGCAGACCCTTGTTACACCAGCATCCCCCAAAACCCACCCTGAGATGAAAATGACCCTCTTACAGTAGGAGATATATAGAGTGTCAGATTGTCTCTCTCTCTCTCGCGCCCCCCCCCCCCCCCCGGTGGTCAGGATCCCTCTGGCTCAAAATCAAAATTTGGGGGGAGTTATGAGCGCAAGTCTTGACCCCACCCCGGAATGCCCAGGCCCCACCCCTTTTCTGTCTCTTTATTCTTGACGTGCGCCGAGGTATCCATGCATGTACTTTCCGTCTTCTTAAAACTCACGTTGTTCATGTTTGGCTCACATTTGCATGTATAGGGTTGTTTTTGCGTGAGCAACACTTTTAAAATCTACCTGTTAGGGTGTAACTGATATCTGCCTTTCTGTAATAGAGCCACCACTCTCTAGGAACCTGATCACATGCAGTACATCCCAGCCAGGTATGACGAGCTGTATATCATGCTGTTGTGCAAAATTCCATCCTAGCTACAATTTCCAGTAGCGGCACCATAATTTATGGGAAAGAATCCTCTGGGAATATGTCAGCTAATCAGATCAGACCATCATCTGCCTCAGCCTTCTGCTGTACTCTCTGGCTTGCTGGATTTGCTGGAGAAGAGTTATTTATAGGTTGTATCTATGGGAGCACAATAAGTTTCTGGAGCTAAAATGGGAACCCTCCCACACAGTCCTTGGTTATGCTGTATCCCTGTACTGGCAAAGGGGCTTTCTTAAACACCCCTGAGTCTCTTCCAATAGGAACGTTTCAGTGGAGAGTGACTGACAATGCAAGCAAAGCTGAAATAGCTGAACCTGCAAATCAGGGAGGTACTATACATGCTGAGGTGTTGAAGTGCTAGCATGGCCCTTGGGAAGCATGGTGGCATGCTGCCCTTGTCCTCCTGAATCCCTGGCACCATGTCAGAAGGAAATATAGAAACATGACGGTAGAAAAGACCATATATCCTATCAAGTCTGACCATTCATACCAACTGCTCAGCTCTACAGTTCCTCAGAAATCCCTCCTGTGCTTGTCCTATGTTTTCTTAAATTCAGATACTGTCTTTGTCTCCACCATCTCCACTGGTAGGCTGTTCCATGCATCCTCTATAATTTTTGTAAAGCAATATTTCCTTAGATTACTTCCAAGTCTACCCACTTTCACCCTCATCCTATGACTCCTCATGTGTTGTCATTTATAGCAGGGGATTCAATATTAATTCCTCTGTCCCCCTTCCCTCTCACACCTTTCCTCCCTGTTAGGTCTCTAGAGTCTTGCTCCCTCAGTTCCCTCTCCCCAAAAGACATAAAAGATATTTGGAACTCATATGGCATTAGGCAAATTGTCACATATATTGGGTATGGGCTTGGCCCCCAGAAAGCCATAAATAAACAATTATGATATTGTAAAAATCCAATACCAAAACAGTACTAACTACTGTTAGTTACAACCCTACCTATGTTAAGTCAACATTACAAATATTATATCAGGCTCTAAAATACCTATACACCTCCTATTTGGAAAACAGAATAAGCTGGGCTGCCTAAAAACATCTGTACAATAAAAAAAATACGTGTCTAAAAATATTCTACAAAAGCTTATAAAACTGCATAGGTTCCTTTTTCAGATTCATATCAGAAAATTCACATCTAAAGACAGGTCCTATATTATCTCAATAGCACATGTACAGCATTTTTTGATAGTATTTATATAGATCCAATAATAACTAATCATAGCCTGCCAACAACAGTAACTCCCAGGACTCAAACAGAAAAAACCCTACCCAGAAAATACCAGCACTGCAAATATTACATCAAGCCCTAGAAGACTGAAAACAATAATACAGACTGTTATAGACCCCCTTCACAGAAACTATACACTAGCAGATCTGTCACGTAGACATTCATACATACAGAACCTTGCCAATGACAAAATAAGGGACCAATGAACAACAAAATCAAGAAATATAAAACATCAATCATAAAAGTAAAACCATACTAAGAAAAAGAATAAATATTTCAAAACAACTGATTAATAGAACATCCAATAATTGAAACCTCATAAATATGTTTATACATTTCTCAGAATGCCAATATAATATTTCAAAACAGCAGATACATCAAACATCCAATAATGAAACTAAAGGATTAAAATATCTCCCACTCTCCATATCTGGGACTTTTTGATTTCCAACCATCCTGAGATTGTTTTGGATTGGGGGGGGGGGGGGGTGGCTGCACACACACACAGAGGCCCTTTCTCCCTCACTCACACACACATAGGATCTCTCATCCTCACACACACACACACACACACACACACACACACATGCACACTCAGGCTCTCTCTCTCCCCTGCACACACATGAACACAGGTTCTCTCTTCCTCACACACAGACTGTCTCTCCCTCTCATACACAGACATTTTCTTCTTCACATGAAACACACAGACTCTCTCTCCCTCATATACACACACACACACACTCAAACAGGCTCTGTCTCCCTCACACACAGGTACACAAATGCACATAAAGGTTTATACCCATACTCTTGGGGCCTAAGGCTTTTCTTCTTCAGCAGCCAGCTAGATGTGGTCCACTGGTGACCACTGGACTGTTCTCATTTCTCTTTGGCTGCTATGGAAAGGGCTTTGTGGCAGCCTGCTAGGCCTGCCAATCTTCACTGCCATCAGGATGGGGTTCCACTGGGTCACCTGGTTCTCCACTTTTCTTTGGCTGCCACAGAATGGGCTCCATGCCAGGTCTGTTGATCTTCAGCAGCCAGCAGGATGGGTTGTGCTGGTGGTTGCCTGTCCTGCTCGCTTCAGCTGCTACAGGATGGGCACTACGCCAGGCCTGTTGATCTTCAGCCATCAGTGGGATGGGCTGTGCTGATGGCTGCCAGATCCCCTCACTGTCTTTGGCTGTCGCAGGATGGGTTCTGCCAGGACATGGGAAGGACGTTTTGCCAGAGTTGTGTTTAACCAAATATCATCTCATGCTGCTGTGAGGCTGGTCTCACGATAAAAGCTGCAAGATTGTCCCCACAACCACAGGAGATGACTATCAGTTAAATGTGACTCCTGCTGCCGTGGTTGGGAATTGTATCATATTAATTGGATTGGCAGGGGTTTGGTTTATCCCTTCTTGATCCAATGTATAAAATTAAGTTAGGAACAATTTTTTGGGGTGGTATTGGCCACCCATGGACTGGGTATTCAGTGAATCTCTTGAAGGCCCTGTCTGCATGCCACTGTTCTACAGCCTCCTTTCCATTGAAAGTAGTTGCTCTTCTATGCATTGAAACCTCAGAGAGACTACATTGTTTTTATCATATCTCCCCTAGCCTGCCTTTCCTCAAGGGTATACATGTTTAAATCCTTAAGTCTGTCCCATAACAAAGACCACTGACCATTTTAGGAGCCATCCTCTGGACCAACTCCATGTGGTTTATATCCTTTTAAAGGTACAGTCTCCAGAATTGTACACAGTATTCTAATTTAGATCTCCTCAGGGACTTAGCCAGCACCTATCCTGTACCTCAAGTCTTCCCCTTTCACCACCTCTTGATGTCCTGTATTCACTTGGACAATCATCCTCATTCTATCAACTCCTCCCTTTATTTATTTATTTATTTTTATTTAACCATCTCTATATCACATAATCCTACGCTCACCCCATTTTTGTCTCAAGGTAGTGTACTGTGATGGGTCATATTTGTCTACACTTTTAAACCTGAGGATGGCCTAATTCATTTTTAGTCCTCTTTACACCTTTTCCAAGCTGAAAATTCCCACTTTTTAAAAAATAAGGTATTGTGGCACTTGATCTCCACACTGTGAGGGATTATTCTGGATTGGATATGGTCCTGAGAATATAGAAAGTCCCTCGGCATAAGGAGGACCATGTAGAAGTCAAGGGCTCCACCCAGAAACACTAGTTTGCCAAGACATGTTGACCTCACCATTCTCTCATTATTGGGCCTAGGCAAGGATCCAACCTCCAGTGGCCCTGACCCTTTCCCCTTGCCTATACTTGTCCCTTGATGTCCTTACTACTAGACCCCCACTTTACTGAAACTGTGCCAATCCATCCTTCAGCCTTTTCTTACATCCCAGGTGTATCCACAGCCTTTTTGAATGGTGCGCGGAAGGTGCTCACTGCCTCCCCTATGAAATATGGGCAGCCCTTCCCACCTAGTCTACTCACTTTGTTGGAGGTATGCTGGCAATGCTGTGGCCCTTATTTACACTCTCACCTGAGTGTGTTCCCTCTTATTTTTTTTAACAACTCTGGTCTGTTACAGCATGGAATTAGCAACAGAGTCTGGTCACTTCACTTCCTGAAAGACTGAAGATGCCATTGGGCCACATCAAGAGCAATGATGGGCCATCCTTCTTCCAACCATCTTCCCCACCACAGGTGTAGTGTTTCCAGTTCCTTCCACTTTTACTTTCTGTTGCTGCTGCACATTCCCATAGAATGCCATAGAACAGAGGCATATGTAGTATGGCTTTCTGCCATAGAACAGAGGCATATGTAGTATGGCTTTCTGCTGAAGGCCTTAGCAAAGGACTAGAGGAACGTAACTCACCTCCCAGTTTCTGCCGTAGTATGTTGGCACTACCACACATAGCTCACCACCCAAGCGATGCTGCCATGGATGGCCTACCTCCATAGTTGACCCAATCATGACTGTGCAGCTCAATGACCAATGCACCCCAATTTTTCTTGTACTAGTTCCAGTCGCTTACCCAAAGGCAGAAATTTGCCACTGCTTAGCCTGAGGAACTTGAAACAGCTACATTTGAAGCAGTGAAAGGAAAGAGGTCTACCCAGTTCTTTCTCTAGCTATGAATGTGCTAGCACCATTGAACAAAGCTTGCACTCTGAAAACACTGCTAATGGCAAAGGTTGGGCCCCTCCAACTGGTCCTTCCTCCCTACCCCACATGTAGGCCATGACTGTGCTCTTTAGTGACCATTGGATTTTTAACACCATCCCTCTGCCCTAGGAGGCCCAACCCATCATCATGCTACAGTAAGAGATCAGGGGATTTGTTGATGAATGCACTGGTGGATCAGGAGGTTATTGCTGCAGCAGAGAGGTTGCAGGGGATGTGATTGCATACATTTTATAAAGCAATTATCCTGCTTGCCTTTCTTTTAAAAGCCTCATGGTATCCAACCCCCATCTTTCCCCTGGCTGGAATTCCAATCAATGATCAGAATGTCACAAGAGTCAATGGAAGCTCAGAAGGGAAAAGGGGATCCACTGGCACCGTGCTGTATACCTCTCCCAGACAGGTTCTTTCTTTTATATTCAATAGATAAAATCTTTGTTATACTTCCTCTGTTGGTGCATTATTTCAGGAAAACCAGACACACTTTTAAATGACCTGAGGAAGGAAGCATAGTACTTGACAGGTGGTCATAAAAGTGTTGTCTATCCATTTAAAAGTTATCACCTACATCCTGTTTATTGACCTTTATTTCTTGGAACTTCACTGTAGACAAAACATAAATCAGTACCCCTTTGCACTGTCATTTCATCAGAAATGTTTCACAGTTCCATTATCTCGTTCGTATGTAAATTACAGAGATCCACTTGAATGGAAACTCTTGCTGTATTGATAATATGCAGGGTTGGTGCTTCCATTAGGCAAACTAGGTGGTTGCCTGGAGTGCCAAAATTTTAGGAGTGACAAAATCCAGCCAGTGCAATGCCCAGAGGCTGTTCCAGAGCCAATACCGCCAAAGGAGAGAGTGCTGTGTTGGAGCCACCGCTGCCTGTAGGGGGGAGCACTGTGCTAGAGCCGCTGCCAATATGTTAATTTGGGGAGAAGGTGCATGAATGAAGGTTCACCTATGCTGCTGAATACTCTTGCATTGGCCATGATAATATGGTTAGTTTACAGATATATGTATGCAGGGCAAAAAGATAATAATGTTTCCTACAGTAATATTGCATCAAAATTTCAAAGGCAGACACCAATATTTAAGCCCAAATTTCCCTAAAACTCTGAAGATAGCAGAGGCACTTTTTTTTAATTAATATCTAACAGGATTAGAAATTTTAGTTTTAAAATTCAAGTAGTTTTTAACACACAATAGGAGGACAAAGGAAAGGTTGAATACATCCAAGACTTTTTGTGCCCTCATCTAATTCAGAATAATGCAAATGAAAAGAAAGTTAAAGGCACCCCACCCAAAATTTTTGTTAAAATGCCAAATACATGAAACTGTTTTGTAGCAGAGAGAATACTCTGACAGCTGCAACCCTGGTGTCATGGCAAAGACTGCATGAAACAGTCAGATGCTAGTTGAACATTGATCTTAATTTTTAACTTTCCTAGAAATCCAAATTGCATCCACTCCTAAGGTGGATGTTTCTTATGTATCCATTTAAAATGAACAGCATGAGGGACACATGAGTTCATGCAAGAGTTCCAGTCACAATAGCCTTTTGATACCACTATTAATGATGATTTCGCACATGCTTAAAGCCCGATGCAACTTTCTGTATCAAAGCTCCAGAGGATCCTGTCATGTGGAACAGCACCTTATGGTTTCATCAATTTGTGCCACGTTACGTTTGCCATTTATTTATTTATTTTGTACTAGAATATTTAGTTTATTTTGCAGGCATGACTACTTAGTCTTAACAATTAAATGAGATACTTTTTTTTTCTAAAGACTAATTGATTTGTTTGTATGATAATATTAACAATTGTGGAATTTTTACCTTTAAGGGCTAAATTTTAGGATTGAGTCCCACTTGCATTTTTGCTTCTTGCCCAAGATTTTGGATTTATTCACCCATTTTGTAGCTGGAAACAGCTATTTGGGCAGGCTGGTGAAAAAAAATATATATTTGTTTTTTAAAGCTGGAGGAGAGACTGCATAAGCGAACAAATAAAGGTGAAACAGCAAAAATGGGACATTCGGACTTACCCTGCTCTGAGCCATAGAATTTATTAGCTGACTCATTTCCCTGTGCCTGAGCCTCATGATCCCTTATCAGACATGCAAAGTCACTCTGATGACATTGGTCCTCTGCAGATGTGCTGCAGCCATGGTACGACCAGCTCTATAAAAGCCGACAGAAAGCTCCAAAGGAGACTATTTTGTAACTTTTCCCTGAGTCTTTTCCCTGACTCCATTCCACTGGCACTATTTCCAAGGGAGAAAAGTAACGTATAGAAAGTAATTCAGGAGTGGCAGCCACACTTGGAAAAGTCAAAATTAAATATGATAAAGCACGGTATCCATCTTATGGTCCACTTCAGTGAGACAATTCCTTTGTCAATGTGTTAATGCAAATAATTTTATTGTCAAAAGGCTCCTATTATCAGACAGTTCAATGATTTGTGCATCCCCAGACACAGTTCCGTGGTTCGCCCATAGATTGCTTCCGGAGGGACAAGAAGCAACATGACTAAACCATTCAGAGGACTATTGAGATAGGGTAGCACGAATCCTTGAATTGTCTAAGAACTGACAATAGGAGACTTTTGACAATAAAGTTATTTGCATTAACACCCTGATGAAGGATATGTCTCACTGAAGTGGACCATAAGATGGTCGCTGTGATATCTCGTATGTAATTTTAATAAGGAAAGGAAAATATGACATTGAATTTTCCTCCTAAAGGAAATAATGGGAGTTACCTGAGAAAAAGTATAAGAGAATAAAATAAAAGCGGAGAAAAGAAGAGGGGAAGAGGGCTAGAAAATAAAGAGCAAAGGTGGGAAGAGGAGGGAAACCGAAAATGGAGAAGAGGCCAGAAGAGAGGAAGCACAAATGATGAAGAGGCTAGGGGAACATGGACGAGGAGGGGAGAGTGCTATTGCCTTCTTGTTTTATCTCACTTTAGAATTGATTTCATTAGTTTGCTGTATAGTCATTCTACAAATGGAGACATAAATGAAGGGTAACAGGAGGGGAGAGTGAGACAAAGGGAGAAAGGGCTGGAAAAGAATGGCAACCTTGCACTGATGGGAGTGGGGAGCTGGGAAGAAAACTTGCATAGCCCCCCCCCCCCCCCCCGCCTCACCAATCCATACCAATCTCAGGGAGAGCAGAACGCAAAACGTTCCAGGTATGTAACCGGGATGGGGGTGGGGGGTGTACATCATACAGTGGCATCCAGTATGGGGCCCCCAATGCCTTTTGAGACATTGTTTTAAGTGTCTTTGACATCTGGGCATGGTAATCTGTAAATACTGCACAAGATGGCAATTGTTTCATCCCCTACCGGAAGCAGCGTGCTGATGTGAGCCAAGTAGCCGCTAGTGCACTTGAGCATAATGTAGCCAGGTTAGGGGATGGTCACATGGAAATCATGGTTAAAATTAACATGGCTAAGATCAGGAACAGGGCTGACTTTTGGAAGGTGTGAGGGTCCGGGCTGAATCGGTGGGACCTTGGAATTCTGAAATTATAGTGTTAGGGATGGGATGGCAGCCCATGGCCCTGATCAGGAAGAGCAAGGGTTTAAGTGTAAACCCTGCTCCATCTTCTAATCAGACACAAGGGCTCTTTGATTAGCAATGGGGTCAGGCTGTGATCGCTTCTGCTAAGGTTCTTTCCTGGCAACGAGAAAAGGAAAAGTCTTTCAGGGCCCTTAGGTGTGTAGTATGCTCTCTAGGAAGAAAAACATTTCCACACAGTTTGGTATTGTCCAAAAAAAACCAATCCTTTTACCTGAGTATTTGATGTAGATGGACAAAATTCACTATGAGGAGTGTAGGGAGAGATAAGAGAGGAGAGGTAAAAAAAAATAACTTGCAGATGATAGAAAAACTTGATATTCATCTGCAATTTGCCTCCAGGAAACCAAAATAGAAGGGTAGCGACTCCCTTGTTTGAAGATTTTTTTCTAAATGGAATTTTGTTTCATTCTCTAAGAAATTCCAGGGGATCCAAGTTTTGGAGCAAGAGAATATATTATTTCAGAATCATGCAAGCAAGCTATTTTTCAGACTGTCTATACATTTTTGTGCTCTAACACTGCCTAATCTGTAATTCTGGTTCTCAAAGATGTCTTTCAAGATAAGAAAATGTAGTTCTGTTTAAAAATTGATTTTCTTATTTGCATATTATGTGAGAAAGAAGTATCAAAATTTAGAACTCTGGGTACAGATTTTCCAGTACATTATTGCCTTCTTTATTCTTAGATTCAGCATTGCACCCAAACTTCTTTTGAAGTATCTTCCAAACCCATGGTCATGAGATATTCATAATTTACAAGAATTAAGTATAAAATTGAATGCATGCACACACAGCTTCTTAACCTTTCCAGATGCGTCTTGAACATTTTAGAATGAAACCTTTCCAATCTGAAGTACATTATTTATTAAAATAATTAAAATGAAATTGTGCTGCAGGGAAACTTGAAGCCAATATCTAGTCAAAGCCACATCCTTACAAAACACATATTTTATTAAGAATCTGATTCTCGTTAAAGTCCTATGGAAGAGATATTAGGAGAAAAATGATCTTCATTTCAGGTTTTGAATATAAAACATCACTACCCTTTTTTGCCTTGTACCCTTGATTAAATGCATTGGGGTAGATTTTAAAAGGTACGCGAGTGGCCTACATTTGTGCGCGCTACCCAGAGTGCACAAATGTATGCCCAGTTTTATAACATGTGCGTGCAGTCGCGCGCATGTTATAAAATCAGGGGTCAGCGCAAGCAAGGGGGTGCACAATTGTGCACCTTGCACGTGCCAAGCCCTCAGGGAGACCAGCTGGCTTTCCCCGTTCCCTCCGGATCCACTCCAAAATCGGAGCAGCCTCGGAGGGAACTTTCCTCTCCACCCCTTCCCCCCCTTCCCCATCCCTTCCCCTATCTGTCCCGCTCCCCAGCCCCCCCCAAAAAAAAACCCCGTACCTTTATTTCACAAGTTATGCCTGCCAGAGGCAGACATAACTTGCACACACTGGCCAACTGCCAGTGCGCAATCCCCTGGCCCAGCAGCCGTGGAGAGGCCTCTGGCCATGCCTCCACCCCTGCCCCGCTCCTGGACCACCCATTTTTCCAAGCCCCGGGACTTACACGCGTCCTGGGGCTTTACACGCGCCGCCAGGCCTTTTGAAATAGGCCCGGCGCGTGTAACCCCCCCCTACACACGTAAATACTCCTGGATTTATGCACGTAGGGCTTTGAAAATCGGCCCCATTGTGCCTAATTTTAAAATAAATATCATTTTTATTATTGATCATACATTATTTTGAATTAAGTCCATGTAGCAGGCCCCCTATTTGTGCAACTAGCATCAACCAGAGGGGCTATGGGTCTGGGTCCAAGTCTGGATGGGGGTGGGAGCTATCTTTCTGGGCCTCTGGTATAGTCAGTTACAACTACAATCAAAGGTTCACACTCTAGTTTGATGATCACCACCAGATGCAGACAAGTCCAGTATAAGAGCAAGGAAGCCAAAAGTATCAGAATGGGTAGAAAGAAATACTCACTCCAGTGTCCAACCATTCAGTAGGTGCATTGGGCCAATGAAGAAAAACCAAACAAAAGTCCAAGTGGTGTTGAAAATAATCAGTATACTGCAACTTAAATAAAAGTATCCATGCAAAGTCACAAAAATCAAAACCAACATCAAACAAATCGCCAAAAAAAATGTTGTTTCCTTGTCCATTTTAAGTCTTCTTAACAGTCTTTCCCTTTTGGCACTTTCATCCATAGAAAAGATCTCATCAGTGAGTGTGGGATAACTAGAGTGCAGCTTCAACATGAACTGGTAAAGACAGGAAAAAAAATGATCCTCAAGCACAAAACGTTAGGCAAATCCCAAACTGGGTCAAAACTATTAAACTGTATTTCAACTTCAAAATTTTAAGTCTCGAGTTCTTTTTTCAAAAGTCTCAGTACTTTTCTTCATTCATGCTGTTCACTGATTGCCTGGGCAAAAAAAATCATTTGATGAAATCATTTGGGATACTTGGAGGATGCCCTTTCCTTTGGACTGCTCAATCTTCTTTCAAACATCTTCTTAAATGTATTAGTGCTCCTTCAAGACAATTAGACCCCATGGATGAGGCCAAGTCTCTATGGAGCTCCTCCTCCAATCTCCTCCAATCTCCTTCCATCCACACTTTCCTCAGTCTCCTGAACACTGAACATGGGGATATTTATATCCCAGACAGCCTCCCACAAAAAGACAGGGAAGGAAACCTAGGTAGTAAAAACTCCCTCCCACTGCTCATAACTGGGAAAATGTACATGGGAGCACTGTTAGTGACTGGCATAGCCCTGTCACATCCAAAATAGAAGATCTTATCTATGGTGAATTATCTGGGTTAAGGAAAATGTCCCTGAAAGTGATGAGAAGTAGGGATGTGAATCGTGTCCTCGATCGTCTTAACGATCGATTTCGGCTGGGAGGGGGAGGGAATCGTATTGTTGCCGTTTGGGGGGGTAAAATATCGTGAAAAATCGTGAAAAATCGTTAAAAAAATCGAAAAATCGAAAAATCGAAAAACCGGCACATTAAAACCCCCTAAAACCCACCCCCGACCCTTTAAATTAAATCCCCCACCCCCAAATAACTTAAATAACCTGCGGGTCCAGCGGCGGTCCGGAACGGCAGCGGTCCGGAATGGGCTCCTGCTCCTGCATCTTGTCGTCTTCGGCCGGCGCCATTTTCCAAAATGGCGCCGAAAAATGGCGGCGGCCATAGACGAAAAAGATTGGACGGCAGGAGGTCCTTCCGGACCCCCGCTGGACTTTTGGCAAGTCTCGTGGGGGTCAGGAGGCCCCCCACAAGCTGGCCAAAAGTTCCTGGAGGTCCAGCGGGGGTCAGGGAGCGGTTTCCCGCCGCGAATCGTTTTCGTACGGAAAATGGCGCTGGCAGGAGATCGACTGCAGGAGGTCGTTCAGCGAGGCGCCGGAACCCTCGCTGAACGACCTCCTGCAGTCGATCTCCTGCCGGCGCCATTTTCCGTACGAAAACGATTCGCGGCGGGAAATCGCTCCCTGACCCCCGCTGGACCTCCAGGAACTTTTGGCCAGCTTGTGGGGGGCCTCCTGACCCCCACGAGACTTGCCAAAAGTCCAGCGGGGGTCCGGAAGGACCTCCTGCCGTCCAATCTTTTTCGTCTATGGCCGCCGCCATTTTTCGGCGCCATTTTGGAAAATGGCGCCGGCCGAAGACGACAAGATGCAGGAGCAGGAGCCCATTCCGGACCGCTGCCGTTCCGGACCGCCGCTGGACCCGCAGGTTATTTAAGTTATTTGGGGGGGGTTCGGGAGGGTGGGGGATTTAATTTAAAGGGTCGGGGGTGGGTTTTAGGGGGTTTTAGTGTGCCGGCTCACGATTCTAACGATTTATAACGATAAATCGTTAGAATCTGTATTGTATTGTGTTCCATAACGGTTTAAGACGATATTAAAATTATCGGACGATAATTTTAATCGTCCTAAAACGATTCACATCCCTAATGAGAAGTAGAAAAGCGATGACACTCTCCATCCTTGGGGTTCTCTATTCTTTCTTACCCCTGTGATAGGACTTTGCCAGTCACTAATGTTATCCCCATGTATTTTTCTAGTTGGGGGCAGTAGAAGGAGCTTTTGGTATTTGGGATTCCTCCCATTGTTATAACCCAACTTTTGGGGGGTAAGGTTTCAGTGGAGTACAAAGTCCTCTGGCGCAAGTTTAGTGCTTCAGTGGCTTGGAAAGTGGAAAGGCAATTGGGGAGTTAGAGAAGATTCCTACAGGATCTCAAAGCACTTGAATTGGCGAGCTATAGATTTCCCCAAGATCTCAAAGAAAGTTGGTTGTAGTGCTGAAGATTCTCTCAGATCCCAAAGAGGCAATTCAAGCGTTCAAACAAGAGATTATAAAGAAATAACTTTTTGAGAAGACTTTTGATCCTTCACCTAAACTCTTTCCGGTCACTTGGGCAAAAAGATCTTTGATCCATTCCTTTGGGATATGGGGGGATGCTCTTCCCTCTGGCACTGGCAGGGCATACTTCCATATCCCAAAGGATTTGATTAAAGATCTTTTTGTCTAGGTGACCAGAAATAGTTTGGATGAAGGATCAAGACTTTTCAGCCAAGAACTCAGGAGCCTTGAGGATTTTGCAAATTGGATTACAGTTTACTAGTTTTGACCCAAGTTGTGAAATGTTATGTTTTTCTGAACTGTTGTGCTTGGGGCTATTTTTTGTCATCTCACCAGTTTTATATTGGAGCTATACTCTAGTTATCCCACCCTCACGGGTAAAGATATATTTTCTATGAATAAAGGCGCAAGAAATAGGAGAGAGGTGAGAAGAATGCATTTCAATGAAAAGTCACATCAGTAAAGTGATTAAAACTGGCTATAGCAAGCTGTGGCTACTGAGCCAATTGAAACCTCTACTAGCTACCACAGACTTCAAAACTGTTTTACAAACACTAATATTCTTGAATATTTACTACTGCAATTCCTTGCTCCTTGGTCTTCCAGCTGGTCACATAAAGCCACTACAACTTCTGCAAAATGCAACAGCAAGAAAATACAGTAACATCACTTTAAAAGCATTACACTAACTACCAATACAATCTAGAATACAATATAAAACATTAACAATCATATTCAATAACATTAATAATACTAACAATGAACTTCTTGGGTTATCACTTAAACAACACAAACCACAATAAACTCTGAGATTACAAAATAAAGGTCTCCTCTCTATCCCAACAATACAAATCTCTCACTTGTCACAAACTAGAGAAAGAGCGCTATCTGTAGCGGGTCCTGAACTATGGAACTCTATGCCAGAAGAACTAAGAACTGCAACAGAGAAAAATAAATTCAAACAAGACCTGAAAACCTGGCAGTTCCAAAATGCGTATAGTACAAAATAACCTGTGACATTACATTATCCTTTAACAAAACAACCTTCTGATGCATGGGTCCCTAATTATATAAATAACAACCCCTTCAGACGAAATTGGATTATCACTTAAACAGCACAATCCCCTCGGTCTTATCCCTAATAACTATGAATGATACTGCTGGCATGATATTGCTGGAATCAATAATTTGTGATAGGTGGTATATCATTTGTGAATGTTAGTATTGTAAACCATGGCGATCTAGTGATTTTCACATGGAATGCCACTATATAAAATCTCTAAATAAATAAATAAATAAAGATCTACAATGGACAAGGAAGCCATATGTTTTGTGTTGGTGATTTGCTGTATGCTGATTTTTATTTTTGTGATTTTGGCCTAGATACTCTTTTTTAAGTTTTAGTAAAGACATTATTTTGTACACCACTTTTTGACGCCTGTTGATTTTTTTTCTAATATTCCTAGTGCAATGGAATGGAAGAACACTGGTGTGAATGGAATGGAAGAACACAGGTGTGAATATTGGTTTATTTGGCCTTGGCTTCCTTCCTCCTTTTCTGTACAATATGGCACCTTCTGGAGATTCTCTGCCTAGAATGTGAGCCAGGACGGTGATTGTTTGTGATAGTGCCAGGAGCCCTGAAAGACGTTGTTTTTCCCCTTCCAGACTTCAACGCGAACCCATAGCACGCTTGTTGGAGACAGGGGTCTGGTTATATACCCCTTCTTCTCTTTGCTAGTTGTAGTCCCCCATCCATTTTCCTATCTAGCTTCCACTTTTTCCATCTATCTTTTGTATCCCTTTTTGCCATCCATCATGAGTTCATTTCTTTCCCTTCTCTCCATTTTAGTCTCTCCTGTCGATCATTGCTTCTATCCTTCTGCCCCTTAGTCTTTCTTTGGGAAGGGTACGGATGAGCAAGTTCCTTAATGTGCCCAGGGCTTCTCTTCAGTAACTGATAAGATTTGCTCTCAGCAATAGCCTCTCCACCACTCTCAGTGACTGAATTGGGATAGAGGAATGCTGGCATAGAGTATCAGTGTGCACCGAGCCACTTTAAGCTGTGCCTAAAAATAACATTCAGACTTTTCTGTTAAAATCTTCCAGAGAGGTAGTTGTGACAGTGTCAGTCTGAAGTAGCAAAAGCAACATAGAAGCTGGTGGCACTTTATAGGCTAACACATTTGCCCCTGGATTCATCATTCTGCTATAAATATAGTGGAATGATGAGCCATGAAATAAAAGGGGGCGGTAGGGTGAGAGTGAGTAGGAGGCCGCATTGCGGCGATGCATTTCACCTGCTGCAGTTGTGGCCATGATGCACTCTATCACCCCCCATACTGCCAATGAAATACCTGTAGTTATTTCCGGCACTAATGTGGGTGCTAATGTGTGATACATTATCGCCTGCAGCGCTACAGGACCCAAATTTACTAAACCCCATCCAAACTCCTCCCCTTTCTCTAATTTACATTTTTTTATCCACAAAGCAGTAGTTATAGCGTACTATAGATCATTAGTGCATGCGATAACACCCTAATGCACGCAATAATGGCCCGTCGCGATTTGAAGAATGACCCCCTTATTTAGGTATAAGCTTTCAATGAAAAAGTGGGCTCAATAATACTTTTCTGGTTTTTTGAAAGATGTGATTCTGCAATTTTGTGGTGTTACCAGCAACCAGAAGAGTTTTATTTGACTTCCTTTGTAAGAGAGTATAGTTTTCAAATATTTAAAGCTTATTGACACTGGAAAATTGTTGCAATTTTGCTGACCGACAACTATTTGCAATAAGGTTTCCAGTCTTCTCCTCACTTAGTGCTAAATGTTCTTGCCAAGTAACCATTTAAAAATGAATATGCACTCTGTTCTAAATACTGTCCAGTTTACCTTATGTTAGGGTTATTCCCCCTTAAATAGGATTATATTTTTGTACTAGCCCAAAGAAATTCTATCTCTTGCTAGAACGAGGCTCCCAAGTAACAGTTCTGCATGGCACCTGGAGATTTTGTCATGATGCCTCCGATTTTTGTGCCCAGAATATTTTTTGCTGCTGTAGCTGCAGCTGCCAGTGCGGGGGTGGTGGGGCTGGCTATTTGAGAGAATAACTTACTGATAGGCTAAGAGTGGGGGAAACAGGGACTCCGTTGGGAATAGCGGGATGAGGGTGGGGTTTAAGAGCGGGAGACTGGTGGGAATGGAGGTCCAGTATTGAGAGAGAGAGAGAGAGAGAGAGAGACTGATGACGATGAGGGGATTGAGAGAGAGGGGCTGCTGGGAAGATAGGTTGGGGGATGAGAGAGAGACTGGGTGAGAACAGGATGGGAGATCTGAAAGAGAGGGAGACTGGTGGGAACAGGAGGGATCTGGGCCAAGGTGATAGGTGGAGCAAATCAAGGGGGCACCCGCAGGTTGCCGACAGCACACTTTGGAGTGGGTGTAGGGAGATGACTGCTGGCTGTGTGCCTCTGCAGGCACTCGGAATTAAAGGCTTGATTTATGAAGTTTCTTTCCTCCTAGACACAGAATGGGAAAATAATCCTGGTAAATCAGATTTCAAAGTAGAACCTCTTCCTCACTCTTTAACTTTGGTGGGCCAGTGAGGTCTGGTGGAGTAGGGGCTGCCAGAGAGGTTTCAAGGGCGGTGCTAATAATTTACAAGAACTACTAAAAATGACTTTTTAAATACACAGTTTTTTTTCAATGAAAAGGGGGGAAATTCTGCTAAGAAGAAAATAATGTAGTTATTAATCTTATAATGACCCAAAGGACTGCCTATCCATATTACAAGGATAATGAATTTAACTTCAGGCTTATACATTTATTACTGTTTGCAGTTAGTGCTGTATTTCCCAGTTAAGGTCTTCAGTGGAATTTGAGAATATCACAACTACAGCCCTAATTCTTTGGGTGTGAGAGTATTAGCTTAAGCTGAATCTGTCTGAAGACATGCTCTTTGTTTATTGGCACAGTTATGAATAACAACAGCGCAGCAACAATGCAGATGGGCCAGAAAGAAATGTGACCCGGTGCCATTAAAGAAATCCAACACACACCCATATTCCAAAACCTATGCAGCACTGTCAGTATGCAGCATCCCCATTAAAGGATTACATTAAATATATTATGTTATAGACACTTTTTTTAAAAAATAATATAGTGCAATGGTTTTAGTTCTCAGCTTTCTATTTCTTTTGTATTCTGGTCATCTTGCCCCTCCACTTATGCCATTCCTACCAGTAACCTCGGTCCAGTCCGTCAGGAAATGTTTTGTTTCCTGGTTCAAGTTTTTGTGTCAGAAAACAAAACATCAGAGCCTAATTGTGGTCTAAAGCTATATATGCCAAAAATGTTTTTGTGTTACATATCTACTGTTCTCATACTATAAATCCTAAAATGTAGGGTGGCTATTATTAGTAACAATTATGACAGATCATGGTGGCGTTAATTGTAGGGTACAGGAACCCATCGAGGTCTCTGCATGAAATGTATTATCTAAATATTTATTAACCTCTGCTCCTTGTTTTGTCAAATATAATTTAGCAATTTGAAAGGCCAAATGTAGAAAGGAGTAGCTCAGTGGTTAGAATAGCAGGCTGTAAAGCAGGGAAACTGTGGTTTAGACGGTGGTGCCACTCCTTCTGACCTCGGGGAAGTCACTTTACTTTCCATTGCCTTAAGTACAACTTTAGGCCAGGGTTCATCATTCTTCGCAGAATGATGAATCCTGCGAAAACGGGGGGCGGGGGGGTGGGCCTGCGAAAGCCCGCAGCCTTCACACCACGGAGGTGCGCCAGCTGCCGGCTTTCGCACCGAATAGCGCCCCCGTGAACGGGGGCGCTATTCGGCGCGCCACTGTCGACGATAAGGTTTGTAACATTATCACTGGCAGCGAAGACACCGCCGATTCCTCCCCTCCCCGCCCCAACTCCTCCCCTCTCCTCCCCACCCTGACTCCTCCCCTCCCCCTAATTTGCATGATATCGCAAGCGAAAAGGCCCTTTTCACATGCAATAGAGGCTTATTGCACGTGATACGGCCGTATCGTGTGCGATAAGCCTTTAGAAAATAACCCCGTTAGATTGTAAGCCCCTCTGGGAATAATAAATACCCACAGGACCTAAAATGTAATCCACTTTGAAGTACTGAAAAGCAGAATAATAAATAAATAGAAAGGGGCCAAATTGATCATATATTGTTTCCCAAATAAATGTGAAATATATTCAGTGATATTCATTTAAAGTATTGACGCAGGTGACAGTGTGATAACTGAAAAGGAAAGTGAAGTCAGGAAAAAGAAAAATACGTAAGTCTTCATTCATATTAGACCACCTCAGTACCTTTACATGTATATCATCATAATAATAATATCTGCATATATTTTGAAGGTATTTTTAGCTAGGGATTTAAAACCATATGGTACATTTTGTTCCTTCTGCAGGACCTTTGAATCACATTTATTCAGGATTTGTCTTATTTTTTCCCCTTTTGCTTGGTGACATACCAGAACTCTGATTCCAGTCCAGGGTAAAAGCTTGTTCCTACATCAGCAAAAAAAAAAGTAGGCCTATTATGGAGAGTTGCTTTTATGAATTATGGATATTGTAATCTGCTTATTTCCTTTAGGATCAAAATCAATAACCATATGGTTCTGCAAAGCTTTACTGGTTATCTGTCATAATTTACTGTACGTAGAGGAAATGTGTGCTAAAATTAAGCTGTAAGTTATACTGGCTACAAATATCTGATATCTAATATTCCAGCTCTTATCATACCGATATCCCTGAATTTGAGCAAAGTGCTCTTATTCTCCCTTTCCAAGACCATTCCTTAATTTTGTTTGGTGCACAGTTCTCTAAAGCCTAATATCTATTAAATTATGTTAACCTTTTCTCTGCCCTCCAAAGCACAAATTTATTACAAGTATAAAACAGAATTTTCTTATTTTAGGTTTAAAAATATCCCTAAATTGGAGTAAATGTGTGACTCTAATATCCAGCATGTAATATTTGTACAAACAATATAATAATACTAGTGAATATTATGAATAATTCAGATTTTGAAAAACTCAAGCTAGGTAATTTATTTATTTTATTTATTTATTTATTTGGTGCTTTTCTATACCGGCATATATGATACAATCATATCATGTAGGTTTACATGGAACGGGGGTACAATAACCTTAGATATTAACAAAGTGAAGAGAAGCAGAAGTTACAATAAAACAGGGGTGCTGGAACTGGGGGAAGAGGAAGAACAAAGCATAAGTAACTCAATGGCAAGAAGAGGAATTATTTACATTGTGCTGAATGTACAGTAATGATTGCTATGCTGAATCAGTGAGTTTCTGGAAAGGCTTGTTTAAATAACTAAGTCTTAAGCCTTTTTCTAAAAGTCACCAGGCAGGGTTCTTGTCTGAGTTCGGGGGGGAATAGCATTCCATATGGTTGGTCCCGCTGTAGAGAAGGCCCGTTCTCTGGATGCTAGATGGTGTGTGGATTTGGTTGAGGGGGCGTGCAGGGATCCTCTATAGGCTTCTCTGATAGGCCTGGATGAGGTGTGTAGTCTGAGTGGGAATTGAAGGTTGAGAGGGGCTCGGTTGTGGATGGTTTTGTGGAGGATGGTGAGGGACTTGTGTGGAATTCTGAAACGTATTGGTAGCCAGTGTAGATTTTTGAGAATGGGAGAGATGTGGTCTCTTCTGCAGGAGTTTGTCAGGATTCTGGCCGCCGCGTTTTGAAGCATCTGAAGAGGTTTGATGGATGAGGTGGGGAGACCTAGCAAAATGGAGTTGCAGTAGTCTATCTTGGTGAATATTACGGCTTGGAGGACAGTTCTGAAGTCTTGAAAGTGAAGAAGTGGTTTAATTCTTTTTTGTACCTGCAGTTTATAGAAGCAGTCCTTGGTTGTGTGGTTGACGAATGTTTTTAAATTCAGACGGTTGTCGATTAATACTCCCAGGTCTCTTGCTTGGGTGACAAAGGTATTGGTGAGTGACCTTTAAGGAGTATCACTGTCATCTGGGGAATCGCTTCAGTTTTTTTTTTTAATCTATGGGACATAATCCTGTAACTGTTTTGGAATATAATATCGTGAATTATGAAATCTTAAAGAAACAAGACAGATTGTTGATGTTTTGTGACCAATTATTTGATTTGTCAGAACTTTTGACCTAGTGGTTAGCGCAATAGGTAGAGAGGGAAACCAAGATTCAAATCCTCCTCCCTGGTTTCTTAGACCAATGACTGATATAGTAATAATAAGGCTTGGACAAGGAATGGAGGCACTGGGTCACTGCAAATGCCTGGTTGTGGGCAGTGTTTCTGTTATCTGGCCACAGTCCAGAACAGGGCACAGGAAAATCAACACACATTTGCATGACAAAGTTAAGACTCAAGAAAAAGCTTCCAGATATACATGTTTATGCTTTACTAATTTTCCTTTGGTGAAAGCTGATTCTCCTTATGATATGTTGTAGAAATATTTTTGAAGGATATGAAAATATCCATGCAAAGCAATTCCCCCAGCATTCAGGGTTTATTACATCCCTATGCAGAAATGCCAGGTTAAGTGAGTGGAAGGGGGCATGGATGTGTGGACCTCTCCTGATGGTTTACATGTTCCTACTTTGCTGGAGACATGTCAAGAGAAAATGAATTCTAGATCAACTCAGTTGGTGTCTTTTTTGTTCTTCATTAGTATAGAGAATTGATCTTGTGTCTGCTTTAAAAAATAGATGCTCTGTGTTTTTGATCAAAAGAGAAAAGTATTGCCTGATACATGTAAAGCTTCCCAGTCTATAAGGAGGAAAATTTTGGAAAAGTGGCTTGTTGTTTATTGGGAAAGATTATGATATTGCTTCCCTATAAAAGTATAATAAAATCATGGTAAAAAGTTTGTCTTTTTACACCTTGACCAATTAGGAGGTAATTTTCAGGCACGCACGCACCAACAAGTGAATTTTCACAGGAAAAACTCCCTCCGGAGCTCTCTTTGAAAATTTCAGGGCAGGCCAGGAAGTGCCTGTCTACTTTGCAGGTGCAAAGTAAAGTGCTGAGGGGATTTTAAAATGAAATTCCTATGCATAATTTAGTCTCCTCACTCGTTTTGCTGCAGCTAAAAATATTCATGCTGTCATACAGTGCATGCACACTGCACATACATATATCTGCATATGGGTGATTTGTAATAGCAACTTTTGCAAAGGTAAACAAAATAACGCAATATGATCAATTTGTTTATATTTGTCTATATTGTGTATGTTTTTTATTGTAAGCTGATACGGGCTTTGGTATTAACGGCATATAAATAGAAAAAAAAAGACATTTTCCTGCATAAAACATTTTGAAAATTACTCCCTTATGGGTCAAATTTAAAAGCCCTGTATGCATACAAGTTGGGGGCTATGCACTAGCTGGACCCTGCGTGTACCGCGCACATTTTCTAAAGGACCCAGCCATGTACGTATCCCCTAGTACGCGCCGAAGTACTAGGTCTGAACAAAGGGGGCGGGCCAGGGGGCAGGGTCTGAGCAGGCAGAGGTGGGGCGAGGCGGGTTGGGACAGCACCACTAGTTGCTGTCCCGGAGAAGCCTGCACCAGCAGCCAGCTGGCTCGCGTAAGATACATCTGCTCTGGAGGAGCGAAAAGTATTACAATTTAAAATTTGGGGATAGTTAGGATAGATTTAGGGGTTGGGGAGGAGAGGGAAAGAGGGAGGAAGGATAAGGTTAGGGTAGGGAAGTTCCCTCCCAGTCCTCTTCTTTATTGGAGCGGACTGGAAAAAACAGAAATTGCATTGCTGCACATAAATTAAAAAATACCTCCCCTGCGTGCGGAAGAGGCCACCCGCCCGCACATGTGCACGCGGATATTAAAATCTGGCGCACAATTGACATGGGAATCCTATTTTATAACATGTGCATGCTGACATGCGCATGTTATAAAATTGCCGCATCCATGTGCGCGTGCCGGAACTGCTCATACATGCACGCGTGTTTGTTTTTTTTTTAATTCCACCTATTAAGGTTTATTTGATAAGGACAAATCTGCTGGTGTTTCTTCTGCTTTTTGCAAGGAAGACTGTATCATGCTATAGTGTTATTGTTGTGGTATGACAGCTGGCGATTTTAATTGTGTGGGTTTGTTTAGCTGGATGTTATTGTCTGTTTGCTTTATTTATTACCTCCTTCTTCTTGTGTCTATCAACCAAAGTCATATTTCTTTGTAGTGATGAGCACATTTCATCTCTTATGAGAAATGCAAAAATGTATATATATTTTCATAGGAGCCATTATAAAAAACTGAGCCTTACAACTGCACTGAAATCCAGTGCACAGCTTCCTAATTCACAAGCTAATCTTTAAATCTCTAGAGGCAGTTAACTAATGGTATGCTTATGCATCGGGTGTTAAAAAAATGCACACAGACCAGAAAATGTGCACTAAGAAAGGCTTAGGCCCGGATTTTAAAAGCTTTATGCGCATAAACCCAGGGGTAGTGCATGCACATGGACGCACACGCGCATTCTTTTAAAATCTACCCCTTAGCGTATATGTAAAAGTGTAAGAAAGTCATAGCGCACAGCAAAGTATGATTTATATCTATAATTCATATTTATGCACAGAAAGCGTGGTTTATGTCCGCAAATGTATTTCAGTATAAAATATGATTTATCTGCACAAAAAAAATGCTTTCAGAGATAGCAGAGTGATGCATCGGTCCAGAAAGTTTTGAAAATAGATCCAGAATGCTTAATTTATGTATTTTTTATTTTCCCAAGACCCCCTTTATTTAACCCTCTGAATTGTGTAAGAGATATCTGAAAGTGGGTTTCTCTATCGCTGAGGACTCCCTCCCTGTTACAACTAAAGTTTTTTATTGCCCCCCCCCCTATAAAGGGGAGAAAAAAGAGGGAGAAGCTGAGGTTACCTCTCTTTCTCAACCTGAGGGGTGAATTTTAATACCAGCGTGCGTGCGCTTCTGTGCACATGGGCGTGCCAATTTTATAACATGCACACGTTTAAGTGTGCGTGTTATAAAATCGGCTACCCACACGTACATGTAATGTGCGTACTGGGAGCTCCGCGCGTGGCTGTGGGCCTTTTAAAAGCTGTGCGGCCTATGCACTTCCGAGTCTTGCGTATATCTCCCGACTTGGCAATGCTTAGGGTTTTTAAAATCTGCTTGTGAGTTTAGATCTTTCCAATTTTTTAGACCAGTCCTCTGAAACCATACAGGATTGTATTATGTTGATTGTTATGTTGATTGTTGTTTGTTCATCTGAAATAGATAAAAATCTTATTGTGTGGCTTTTCTTCTCTTATAGAACATTTTTTGTATATGGGTCAAAAAGTTTGGATGTTTCTGGATGTTTCTTGACAGACATAGGTTTGGAAGAGGGCTTTCCTTAAGCTCAGAGAAGCAATGATGGCTAAAGGAGGATCTTTTTGCTTAAAATAGTTAACTAAATATATGGCTAAGGGCTGGATTTACTAATACCGCTGGGCTCTTTGAATCCCGTGGTAACGGGGGGCGGGGCGAAACGGGAGGGGCGGTCCTGCAATAGGCGGCAGCGATCGCACCAAATAACTACACCATAAAAGGTGTAGTTATTCGGTGCGAAACTGGCAGTGAAAAAGACGCGTACCTTTCGCTATTGGCGAAGTCTTCATGGCGTGAGCCCTGGTGCCACCCCGACTCCTCCTCTTCTGGGGTTGATGCCGCCCCGACTCCGTCCTGATCTTGGTATTGCACGCGATAAGGGACTTTTCATGTTTAAAACGTCCCTTATCGCATGTGATCCTGCTGTATGGGCCAGATCCTAACAGCTGTATGTAGCCGCATTAATTGTTGCATAAGATTCCCTCAAGACAGGCAGACCTTGCTGGACTTGAAGAGAGTTTTTTATGCCATAGTCAACTTTCCCAATGTTCTGGGAACAATTGACTGCACTCATATAGCCATCATATTCCAAGTTGTGTAATACCTTTGTTTTATTGTAACTGCAACCTTTTATCAAACACCTGTTAAAGTTTATTATTACTAATTATTATTATTTTGTGTTTCCTCACCACTTGTTATGTGTAAACCGGCATGATGCGACTTCCTTCGTGAATGCCGGTATAGAAAAACTTAAAATAAATAAATAAATAAATCATTCTACCCCCATGGCAGCGAGGAGATCTACTGCAACAGAAAGCTCTTTCTTTCTATGAATGTGCAAATTGTTTGTGATACTCAGTAGGGATGTGAATCGTTTTTCAACGATTAAAATTATCGTCCGATAATGTTTATATCGTCTTAAATCGTTATAGAACACGATACAATAGAAATTCTAACGATTTATCGTTAAAAATCGTTAAATCGTGTTAGTGCGCACTAACTCGAGTTAGTGCGCACTAACTCCCCGTTAGTGCGCACTAACTCGATTTAGTGCGCACTAACTGAAAATGATACAAATAAACACTTTCCAGGTCACTGAAGGTCAGTTAGGAATGAATATGTGTTCCTATTGGCTGGCTGCCCTCTTATCTATTGATGTTACCAAGGTTACCACTGAGGTGATGGTTGGGGGGATGGGAAATGGAACTGGAAACTAACGAACACCAACAGAAAATGAAACAAAGTGTTCACACTTCCCAGGTCAGTAAAGGTCACTTAGGAATGAATATGTATGTATGTATTCCTATTGGCTGGCTGTGCTCTTATCTATTGATGTTACCAAGGCTAATACTGAGGTAATGGTTGGGGGGATGTGAAATGGAAACAGTTGGAAGCTTGACAAAAAAAGTAATGTAATGATCAGCACTCACGTGACTAGAACTTGTTTGTTTATTATTTTTGTTAGCAGGCACCTGAAATGCTAGTGCATGTTGAATTTGCCAATCACTGTGCATTTTAGAAAGGTGGTCCTGGCTGGAACTGTACACAGTTCAAATATATGTAATTGATTGTTGGTAAGTGTATTTTTTAAGTAGCCACACTGGCACAAGTATGTTTACTTTTCCTCCTACTTAACTCACTAGCTCAGCTTTGTAAGAAGGGCTTCTCTGCTTGTGTGTTGTTTTTGTTTGGTGTGAGGAGAGCAGAAACATCAGATCTTTATTCAATCTACTACAGTCATCTCTTACAGTGCCCTATCCCTATTAATACCAGGAGTGTTGTGATCTTCCTGCACACAGTGCCCTAACCCTGATACCAGTCTGAGACAGCTCCCTCCCTGCATTACTAGTGAGAGGCTGGCTTCACAGACAGGGGGGAGCTGCCTGACCCTCACTCCTGACTTCCCCCATGTCCCAGCTAGTGAATGGTGTGTGGGTGAGGGGGGGGGGAGGATGGTGAAGTCTGAGACAGCTCCCTCCCTGCATTACTAGTGAGAGGCTGGCTTCACAGACAGGGGGGAGCTGCCTGACCCTCACTCCTGACTTCCCCCATGTCCCAGCTAGTGAATGGTGTGTGGGTGAGGGGGGGGGGGGAGGATGGTGAAGTCTGAGACAGCTCCCTCCCTGCATTACTAGTGAGAGGCTGGCTTCACAGACAGGGGGGAGCTGCCTGACCCTCACTCCTGACTTCCCCCATGTCCCAGCTAGTGAATGGTGTGTGGGTGAGGGGGGGGGGAGGATGGTGAAGTCTGAGACAGCTCCCTCCCTGCATTACTAGTGAGAGGCTGGCTTCACAGACAGGGGGGAGCTGCCTGACCCTCACTCCTCCGGGGTATTGTGATCTTCCTGCACACAGTGCCCTATCCCTGATACCAGGGGTGTTGTGATCTTCCTGCATGCAGTGCCCCTGCCCTATCCCTATTAATACCAGGAGTGTTGTGATCTTCCTGCATGCAGTGCCCTATCCCTATTAATACCAGGAGTGTTGTGATCTTCCTGCACGCAGTGCCCTATCCCTGATACTGGGATGTGTGCAAGAAGATCACAACACCCCCGGTATCAGGAATAGGGCACTGTGTGCAGGAAGATCACAACACCCCCAGTATCAGGAATAGGGCACTGTGTGCAGGAAGATCACAACACCCCTGGTATTAGGGATAGGGCACTGTGTGCAGGAAGATCACAACACTCCTGGTATTAATAGGGATAGGGCACTGTGTGCAGGAAGATCACAATACCCCTGGTATCAGGGTTAGGGCACAAGTTCTAGTCACATTGACTGATCACATTACTTGTTTTGTCAAGCTACCAACTGTTTCCATTTCCCATCCCCCATATACTGTCAGTAGGAAACTTGGTAACATGAATAAATAAGAGGGCAGCCAATAGGAATACATATTCATTCCTAAACTGACCTTAACTGACCTGAAAAGTGTCAAATTGTATCATTTTCAGTTAGTGCGCACTAACTCCCAGTTAGTGCGCACTAACTCGAGTTAGTGCGCACTAATCGGAAAAAACGATTTTTAACGATTTTTTAACTAAAAAATCATGCCTAAGACGATTTTCTTGCCCTGCCACACGATTTCTATCGTTAAGACGATATGGAAAACGATTCACATCCCTAATACTCAGCTGTGCATCCTCGACATGGTCACTGGATACCCAGGAGCTATGCACAATTCTTTCATACTTAGGCAATATGGCCTAAGTATGAAAGAAGTATGGCAAAGCTTAAGATCTTCTCAAAACCGTTTAGCGCATCTATCTACTACCAGAGAGACATCCTTTTCAGTAGCTGCCCCAGCGGTTTGGAATCTCCTTCCTTTTGAGCTCCGTGCCATTGATAATCAAAAAAAATTCAGATGTTCATTGAAAGACTTCTTGCTCCATCGTGCTTATGATATCTGTTAATCATATATTCAGCTGCCTTAATCTAATTACTCCTTCTTATAGAAGTCTGTGATTATGGCTTATAGAGTAAGTGCAACTCTGTTGATTCTGAATATGACTGATGATTGTGGATATTGACAAATGTTTTCAACAATTGCTTATATGTTTGAATATGGGCAATGTTTTGTTGACACTGTTCAATGTTCTCAATAATTTTCTATATGAAATTCATGTTATGTTTTGTTATGTTTTATGTTTCTCAATTATTTTATGTATGTGTTTATTGTAAATCGCCTTGACCATTTGTGAAAGGCGATGAATAAATTTTAATAAAAATGAAATGAAAATGAATTTGAAGACGACCTTACAGTGATGGCTGGCTTATAGAGAAATGTGGTGTTTCATTCATCCCTCTCTGGGAATGTGTTCACAGCAAACAGCAATGATATGTTAGTCTGTCGGGAATGTAAATGCATCAGTTTCATGACAAATGGCTTGCACAGTTAGGTCAAGAAGCCATCATGTGAGGGCTCAGGTTTCTCTCTCCAAGTAGTAGAAGCCTGCTAATGTCATGTATCCATATAAAGCACTTTCCACTAAGGTCAATGTATAATTGAGCACTATAGACTTTCAAGTGGTCAACTTAAAACAAGTGGCAGTTCAAATCCTTTCTCTTGGAACTGTTGGAAAGTCACTTGTCCACCCAAACCTTTTTGGGTGCACAGTGCAGGGGCTCTCAGATAAGGCATGCCCTGTTAATGCTCTGTTGACCCTCAGCTAATGGTGCTGATATCAGGATCCTGCCCACAGCACTTTTTCTCTGACAGCCAGGATGTCTGCAACAGTTTGTCTTCACCATCACAGAAGTACACGGGTTCAATGGAAGCTGTGGGGGTCCGGCTTTTGGCCCAGTCCTATTTGCTATGTCATGTCTGACAAATTTGTATCTCTGGAGAATATACTTCAAAACAGCATGGGACATAAACAATTATACCAGGAGGTTGATGTCTTTCTGCAATGACATGTGGGAGCTGAGATGTACAGCTTCAGTGTTGTAGTAGTGCTATAACCGAGTACAGATTGCTTGCTTGTGAGTGGCATGTACACATCATGTATGCACCCCTGATGCACTCATCCTTTCATGAAACTGACACAGCTTAACAAAGTGCTATAGCATACATATAGTGTTACAGTAAATGTTGGCATAGACTTTTTGTTTGGAAATAGCTTTTTATGGCTATAGCTTAATGTTTAGTGTCTTACAGCATGCTGTGGGTTGGCAGCGTGATAACAAAGTCATGTGGTGTGACTGATACAGCCATTCTGTCTATGCCACAGGAGATTCCAGCTATGGTTGCAGGACCTGGCTTCTCACACCCATTACTATTCCAAACATGCCAGCAGAGATGAGGTACAACAAGACCTTATTTTCTACCTGCTGTGTCATTGAACATACTTTCAGAGTTCTCAAAAGTAGATTTCTCTGTTTGGATAAAACAGGGAGTTTTAATATATGCCCCAGCCAGAGTAGCAAAGATAGTACTAGTCTGCTGTTGTAGTTCATAAACTGGTTCTGCGGTATGTCATCCCAATAGGTATCAATCCAGATCTACCTCAGGATCCCCCAGGTCCCCCTGTAGAAGCCAGGTAGACTATATGAATTGGCAGCCAGTTTCTGAAAAATGTTATACAATGCTTCTTTGCTTGTTATTCCTCATTTAGTCCTTCCCCTTGCATGGAAGAGAGCCCAGCAAAGTGCTTCTAGATGGTCACATCTATATCTTTCTTTTTCCCACCGTCCTCTTTCTGGGTCTGTGTATATCAATAACCACTTTGGCCTAGTTAGCCAACAACGTGCTCATAGAACAATAGGTATAATTGATAGTAGTAGACAAAGTAGACACCTAATAAATCTAACTACAAAGAGATGAAGCCAGCATTTAAACAGATAGGCTGAGGACTCCAGGGGAGACATGCTATCAGATTAGGCATCTTCCAGGCAGAGGCGTGACTTTTCAGGTAGTTTCAGGTTTGAGGCCCTTCCTTTCCCACATGGCTGCCATGACTTGTGGCCAACATAGCAGAGTTGTTGTCCTATAGGATGTGTATCCGGTGGTGTTAGTGCATTCTAGAAATTGTGGATACTGAGATGTACTGATAGACTCTCAATCATCAGCTCTGTGTATAGCATGAAGGCAAGAGAAGGTGTTGTCAGATTATTATCTCATAAGCTAACAGTAAGTCCTTTTCTGAAGCCTGACACTATGCAAAATGCATAACCTAACTGCTCCCTGAAGTATCATGTGGTAGGCCTACTGTTTTTTGCATTTTCAGTATTGTTTTGTAGAAAGACATGCTATTTTACTCATCTGAGGCTTGGAGGTGCCTATGTCTGTAATAAATAACATTCTGTGAGCATATATGCTTCTGTCTATTTAGCTTCCTGGTGTAGACAATCTTCTGTGACTAGTAATGACTCTGACTATCTCATTAGCAGGTAGGGCAAGCTTGGCACAAACATAATTGATGGTTAATGATTAACAGGCCAGGAAAAGATATTTTGGGTCTTGGTAGGTAGCCAAAGTGCAGGAGAAAGTCTGTAAACAACAATGTCCTAACAGATGTTTATGTGCTTGTATATGTATGGGTGATGGATGTGCTGTGTAAGCTTCTATTGCTATATGTGCCTTGGGATGATGTAGGGCTCATAGGCTTTGTCCTTACCACACTAATGCAAACAGCAGAGCATGCACTGTGTGTGCACCCAATTAGCACACACTGACTTTATCTATTTTTTTTATTTATCTATTTATTTATTTAGCCATTTTATATACCATTGTTCCAAGTGAAGATCACAATGGTTTATATCATGACATAAATATTATAGGTAGGCAATTAGATTCACTTGATGTGTTCATATTTATTTATTTATTTATTTATTTATTTATAGTTTTTTATATACCGCGGTATGTAATGCACATCACCTTGGTTTACAGCAAACAGTAATTCAGCCAAAGGCTTTACAATGAACATAAGTGGAAAAAGCAAAGTGCTAATTTAAACAGAAAAACTAGGAGTATACATATCAAATACATTTGCGTAACAATATTAACAAAAGTCTGTCTTGAAGGGAGTTATTTGTAAGGAAAAGGAGGGGAAGGGAAAGGGGGAATCATAGTAGGGGGGAAGGGAGTCAGACCCGCGCTGCTGGTCTGATTTTCTTATCCCCCCCCCCCCCCATACATTGACTAAGGTGGTCAGGGGAGAAAGGATATACGGAGGAGGGGTAGCAAGGATGAGGTAGCACTTTTAACACAGGGTGCCAGAGGGATATAAAGTAGGGGGTAGAGAGAAGATGTAACAAATATATATATTTGGGCTGGGTTGGAAAGTAATGAGGTATTGAGTTCTTTAGTTAGGTTCATGATGAATTTGTCCATGAAGGAGCAAGTACTGATTTCAGTTAGGTTGTAGGCATTTTGAAATAACCACGTTTTAAGATCACATTTGAATTTCTTTGTTTCAGTGGTCATTCGTAGAGTCTCGGGTAGAGAGTTCCAAAGTATAGGGCCTGCTGTGGAGAACATATGGTCTCTTATTTTTGTCTGATGTGTATTCTGTAATGATGGCACAGCTAGTAATCCTTTATTATGAGCTCTTAATGATCTCTGTGGCTTGTATGGTTGTATCGCCACCCCTACCAGGCTGGTGTTGTCAGAATGGAGGGAGGAATGCATTAATGTTAAAACTTTGTACTGTATTCGGGATTGTATAGGTAGCCAGTGCAGAGCTATCAGTGATTGTGAGATGTGATCAAATTTCCTGGAACCAGTTAAGAGTCTAGCTGCAGCATTTTGTAATAGTTGTAGTTTTTATAAGACATTTAGGTGCCCCAAGTACAAGGGAGTTGTAGTAATCTAAATTTGAAAAAATGAGGGTTTGCAGCACCATACGGAAGTCTGCATGAGTCAGCAAAGGTTTCAGTCTATGTAGTATTTGCAGTTTAGCATAGCCTAATTTGATTAATTTATGTATGTGTTTTCCATTGTTAGGTTCTCGTCAATCAGTATTCCTAAGTTCCTCACTTGGTCAGAGGGTGTAATATTGAAGTTACCCAGGTCAAGTGTCTAAGGAGACTTTTTTGGGTGATTTCTTCTTAACAGAATGATTTCAGATTTTTAATGTTTAGTGATAGTTTGAAATTGGATAGTTCATGTTGAATAGCCTTCATAT
The DNA here is from genome assembly GCF_901001135.1 of Rhinatrema bivittatum. NCBI lineage: Eukaryota > Metazoa > Chordata > Amphibia > Gymnophiona > Rhinatrematidae > Rhinatrema > Rhinatrema bivittatum. Next base: position 80,279,631 of record NC_042617.1, on the reverse strand, counting down.
GTCTTGCCAATGAGTATATTGTATTCTCAACGGAGATGGTGTATGGTATGTAGAACTGAATGTCATCGGCAAGTAGGTAGAAGGTGATTACTAGGTCAGATAGTAATTTACAAAGTGGAAGCATGTAGATGTTGAACAGAGTTGCATATAGTGCTGAACTCTGGGGGACACCAGAATCGATCGGGACAGTGTCAGACATATGGTTGCCCAGTTTGACTTGGAATGTCCTTTTTTATAGGAAGGAGGTGAACCACTTCATTACATTGCCATCAATTTTGATTTTTCTCAGCTGATGGCATAGAAGGGTATAGTTGACGTGTTGAAGGGTATGGTTCAGTGTTGAAGTCTGCCTTGAGGTTAATTAGCACCAGGAAATAAGATTTGTCATTGTTAAATCCCTGTAATATGGGATCCATTAAGGGTAGGAGTAAAGTATTGGCAGAGTGATTTTTTTTTCTGAATCCAAATTGGTTTGGATGTAAAATGTGGTGGTCATCTAATCTTCAAGTTGTGATAATATGGATTTTTCAAGAATTTTTGATAGAAAGGGCAGGTTGGATATAGGTCGATAATTTTCCCAATTGTCAATACTGCTGGTTTTGTTTTTTAAGATACGTTTTATCACTGCTTGTTTCGCTTTTCTGGGGCAAGACCTTCCACAAGAGATTGATTGACTAGGGATGTGATTGTTGCAGTGATCATGCTATGTATTAGTTTTAAGGAGCTAGCTAGAATGGGATCAAGGGGGTGACTTTTGGGTTTTCATTTAGAAATTATTTGTGTGATTTGTAATTTAGATGTTCTATCAAAAGTGGTCCATTTAGCTGGTTCATGATTTTCTTCTTATTCTCTGGTCATTGGATGTGCAGAGAATTGATGTTTTAGTCTGGTTATTTTTTCTGACAAATTTGTGTAGTCATTGCAGGCATTTTTAGAGAAGCAGTTGTTTATTTATTTATTTATTTAAAGTTGCTAGAGATAGAGAATGGCAGGTCCTTGATTAGGTGTTTAACAACATCAAAGAGTAATTTAGAGTTAAATATCACTCCATGAATCTGTTTAGCATAGTGTTCTTTCTTCGCTTTGTTGATAGAAGCCCGGTAGTGATAAAGAAGTGATCTATGTTTTCCAAGTGATTCTGATGTCTGGCTTTTCTGCCAAAGTTCTCAGATATTCTCAATAATTGTTTTGCACATTGTAGTTCTTTATTGTACCTATGTTTCCACTTTTTAGGATGGATGCTACAGGAATGCAAATGTGTAGTCGGGGAGAAAATGGCCTCCCGCATTGTTATCTAACGTTTCATCTTGCCATCACATTGTTTATTCAATCAGCTGAAAGAGTGGATGAGAACCTTGGCAGGATAAAAGCTCAGATATCCAGTGCCACTTTTCTGGATGAGTAGATATCTGCCTGTAGTTGGCAGTAAATTAGCACATCTTGATAGCTCCCACAATGTAGCTTGCCCACTGTGGGAGTGAACCTGATCACATTATTTTCTGTCAGTGGCCATTTTAAATTCTGTGCTTTTTTTTATAAGGCTTAGTGGCCTAATAGTAAATAGTTTTAGTCATGCCAATTATAGTTACCAAAGTTTTACTAATGACTATTGAGCAAATGAAAGGAAATGATTAGTTTCTCTGAGTTCTAAATTAGAGTATCACAGAAAACACAACAGATAAAACAGAACTGAAGATGGTACTTGATCTTATAAATCTAGCTGAAGATAACTTGAAATCTGGCTGAGAACCATGCAAGATGCTACTATGTCAGTGAATTGTTATAAAAATAACTCCTTCCTGTTCAAAAATGTTAAGAAAAGTAAAACAAAATACATTCTGAAAGGACTGGAGAGAGAGAAAGAGAGAGAGGTCTGTGGTGAGACTGAATTCTTATATGCTCTACCTCACTGTCCATCTCTTAGCAAAGGGAAGTTCTGTTTATCCTTTTGTTTTGTGTAGCTTGCTTTACAATTTACTACACTGGTGGGGATATATGTCTAGGGTACATGGTAGCTTCTAGAAGATCTATGGTGTGATGGAGTTAGTATCTCTTTTTAAGGTTTTTAAAGAGTAGGCAGTAGCAGGTCCAGAGTTAGGCATAGGCAACATAGGCGCCAAATTTTGAAGGCACCAAATATTCATAGGAAAGAAGAATTTGTCTCGGCTTGATTTAGGGCCTTGTGTTGGTATAGCTTTAAAGGGGCACTTCCAAAACACTCTGCCTAATGGCAACACAATCTTAAATCTGGCCCTTTGCAGTACGGAGAAGAACCTGAGTGAGAAAGATCTTTGAGGTCAAAAGTTTCAGATAATGAACCCCAGATTTGATCCTAAGCCACGAATGCTAGCAGCTAGTACAGTTAACAACAGTACCAATGTTGTCAAGCTACATTCTCAAGCTGTGCATGCAAGCTACTCTAGCTCCTGTAAATATCAGCCAAGTATGTGTACGCACCATACGCACAGCAGGTTTAAATAGACAAAATTGATAAATTACAAATAGGAAAACGAGAAAGACAGAGCACAGAACAGAAACAGCAGAGGAAATAAAAGAAAGGAAAAAAGTACATAAAAAGAAATGCCAAGGGAAAGTACAAAAATAGAGAGCAACATTAAGTAATAAAGTATATTCACCTGTGAAGAAGTTTTGTTGAGTAACCTTTGTTCTTGAAAAATAAGGCAACAAAAAGCATCATTCTCAAAGGTTGTAATTTAAATAATCAGTATATTTGCTATGACAAACTTATATTTCAAAGTTAAATTAATCTGATAGCTTTCCTTTATTTTATTGAGGGAACTGGTTCCATAATACTCGAGTTCTAGAAGAACCATGTGATGGGGCCCAACCAATGGCACTGGTAGCCCCTGTGACATAGTAAGGGCAAAGGCTATCTGTGCCATTTTGAATACCGGCAGCCGACAGCCCGAGTGCAGGAGATCGCTCAGGACCTCGCTGGACCACCAGGGACTTTTGGCAAGTCTTGGGGGGGAGGGGTCAGGAGGGTGGGGGTTTATTCATTAGTGATACGTTGTATTCGTGGGGGTTCGCCATACGTTTCGTGATCCCACGAATACAACGAATATGGCATATATGTTGCGGATTGCAAATATGTTGCAAACAAATGCATACCCCTACTAGCCACTAGACTGCTCCTCCACTCTCTTCAGACTGTGTGGGCCAAATGGACCTTTTCTACCAACATCTTCTATGTTTCTGCATATTAATAGTGCCGATGGGTGGCTGATAGCTAAATGCAAAGTGTCTGCCAGCATTCTCTGAAAGGGAATGTCTTCATAAGGCTGGATACTTGCAGACTTCCTATTGAAAAGTTTATTGTTCTTGGAAGTGTTTTCTTGAGAAGGATGGGAAGATGACTGAATTATATTGTATTTTAAGTTTGTGTAATTGTTTATCATGTTATTTCTTAATTATTTTACTTTATTGTGATCTTCTGAGCATAATGAAGTTACTAATGGTCGATATAAGTATTTGAATAATGATAATCATAATGTTCTTCAGGTCTGGACTGCCTGTTTTACAAAATCTGAGTTGTACCGTATTTGCCAGTGCATAGGACGCAGTGGCGCATAAGACGCACCCCCTTTTTTATACATATTTTTATGGAAAAAAATAATTGGGGAGCAATTCTGCAGGTCCTATGCGCCGGTAATCAAAATTACTAACAGCATCCGGTGGGGGGGGGGGATGTGTTGTGCCGCCCGATTTGGGGAGCGATTCTGCAGGTCCTATGTGCCGGTAACGCTCCCCGATTGGCTGGTGCTGGGCAAAGAGGGCTTGACAAAGCACGATAAGCCCCCTTTGCCCAGCACCAGCCAATTGGGAGGCGCACCCTCTCTCCCCGACGCCACAATGACACTCCCCCCTCCACCGGACGCTGTTAGTAATTTTGAGCCGGTAATCAAAATTAATAACAGTGCCCAGTGGGGGGGGGGGGGGAGTGTCACGGTGGCCAGTGCTGAGTTAAAAGGGCTTGCTGAAATGCGGCTTCCCCAAGCAAAAAAAAGTGTGTCCTATACGCCAGCAAATATGGTATATACCAAACAAGGAGCAAGATGTATGTTCCCTTGACTAAGTAAAATGGAGATTTCAAAGCAACATCTTTTGAATCATGGAAAACTAATAATGTTTCCAATAATCACAGGTGATGTGTGGAACAAAATCATAGCAAATTTGTTTTATGCTTTCTCCACTTCTCATTAATGTTCAATTATTGTGCATTAAAGTCTATCCCTGGCCTCCCTGACTGACTAGAAGTCATTTGTTTCTTAGAGTTAAATAATGATAGATACAGCATTTATGCTTGTCAGCTTATAGTTCTTGCCCACAGAGAAATGTAACAACATTTTTCTTTGTAATATAGTTTAATCTTCATTGTTCTGATACCACATGCCTATTAAATACATAGTAGAAACCTTTTATAAAATGTACAGATGTGAATTGCTTTGTAGCCTGCAACATATATCAATATATCAAATGATTTTTATGATTATGTAGCTGTCAAGTTATGTTTTCATATTTGTAGTAAACTTTTAAGTCGATAACTTTTTTAACGTTATTTAAAGAATTGTGAAATTATGTCATAAAAATTGGCAATCCAAAAACACCAGGATATAATTAAATGTTTTAAGTTAATGCCGCTGAAACATTAGAAGGATATTTCCCTAATAATAACCAGCTAAAATTAGCTGGTTATCTTACCCACTCAGAAGGTCTTTTAATATTTACCTCTGTCTTGATACAAAAATGAAATATATAAATAGAAATTTAAGGAATAAACAGCCATCCAATTTACTGTTCTAAAGCAATAAACAAAGAGAATGTTTTACCTGTGGAAATGGGGACTTTGATTAATATCCACTGTGTACTTTCCCTGGCATTGTGAAGAGGTAATTCCAATCGTGGGGAAAGGGGGAAGGAGAGAAGAACATGTGTAATTTTGGGTGAAAGAATTACCCGCAGAGAAAACAGCCATAGATCTCTGCAGGTAATTTCCGAGTGGGGCAGTAATCAAAGCAGAACTACCTGTGCAGTTTTGCTTTTGGTTTTTATGCAAACCCTGCAGGTGGAATTTTCCTGGGGGTTTGCACCAACATGGGTACTTTGATTAATGCCTCTTCTAGCTTTAATTCCTACAGGTGGGGAAAGCATTCAGAGCCTTTGGGGATTTTTTTCCAGCATAAATGTGTAGAACGCTGAGTACATGGAATGCTTCAGTATGGTTTTTCTGATTGTTGCAACCATAGGCTAATGGGGGTGGGGAGTCGCAGGAGGGAAATAGGATTAGAGCAGCTTTGAAGGCACAGTTGTGTGTGTGTGTAGCCCTAGCTAGGTTTGTGGTGCTTAGCGGAGGCAGTTAGAGACTATGGAAAGTTGGCAAGTGCTCGTTTAAAAATGCCACCCCCATCTCAGCAGATTGACCCAGATTTATCCCAGTTTGCTCAATTACCATAAAATATGCTGGTATAAATTCAAGCTTATGAAATCAAGCAAGGAAGAGTGGGCTACAGACAGATGAACAATGATACATCTCAGATGTGCAACTATATATATGTGTGTGTGTGTATGTATGCGGCGGGGGGGTTGTATTTGTATTTGTATGTGTAACTTGTGCTTATTGTGTTTTGAGAGGGGTACAGATGAGTGTGTATGGGGTCTATATGTTTAGGAAGTGTTTGAATGTGCTGATTGTGATGTGTGTATTTTAGAGGGGTTTACTATTCTTTGCCAGCTGCTTCAGTTTCTTTCCTTATCAGTTTCTGCCTATCTTGCAATTGACAACTAGACATGTAATTTCATTAAAAAAAATATACATGTGTAGTATGCATATGTAGTATGAACTTATAGCTGCATAACTAGTCAAATATTCAAACAATCTACCTTGTTTTTAAACTGCAACTGGGCTTGTATGGATGGAAAAGTATGTATATACATTATTAGTTAAGAGCCCCATTGAATATTTTTCCTATAAATACATTTTTTAAGCCATTTATCTGGGTAAAAAGTAAATTTATCTAGGTGAAAGGGTTTGGCTGAAAATTGCTACTCTCTGCCAGACTGAAAGTATGCATTGCTTCCATTGCACTTGTGTTTATAGCCAGACTGTTCAGTTTTATTAGCAAGGTATGTTTAGCTCAGAGGTGGAAAACAGGCGGCAAATACGTGAGTGGCTGGGCTGTGCGTGCGCCGAGCACATCTTAGAAATGGCCCGGCTGCACACGTATCTGCTGGTACGTGCAGAAGTACCGGCAGAGCCAGAAGGGGGGGGGGGGGGGGGGTCTGGGCAGGGCGGGGTGGGAGCCAGCCAGGACAGCGCCATTAGATGATGTCCCGGGGAAGCACATGCCGGCAGCCAGCCGGCATGCACAACTTACTCCTGCTCCATCGAGCGGATATGTTGTTTAATGAAAAACTCTAGGGTAGATAGGTAGGGGTTAGGGGTCGGGGAGGAGAGGAGAGGAGAGGAGAGGGGAAAAGGGAGGAATAGGAAAGTTGCTTCCCAGTCCGCTCCTTAATTGGAGCAGACTGGGAGGGAACTGGGGTAGGTCTACTCACGTCCCCATGTGGTGTTTTCAAAATTTCCCACCCCCTGCGAGTGTGTGTCAACACCTGCGCACACATGCACGCGCCGATACAAAATCAGGCGTGCATGTGCATGCGGGTATCGTATTTTATAGCATGACGATGCGTGCATGTTATAAAATCGGCACGTCCATGTGCACGCGCCGGGAATCAGGTGCACATGCTCGTCCACGCGGGCCTTTGAAAATCTACCTCATAGCGCATATATGGCATTTTGGAAAGTAAACAGCCTATTTTACCCAGCCCAGCCTTCTAACCAAAATACCAGGTGCAAGTTTTTAACACATATACTTTATATTAATTTTCAAAAAGAAACAAGACAGGCAGGTTCTCTTCACTATTGTGCATACATTTCTCATGTTAATAGCACCTGCAACATTTGAAAATTGCCCCTAAATGTATCATACCAATTTGTAGGATCAGCAGTAGTGTGTAAATAAGGTGGAGTGGGATTATAAAATAGAATTAGAAAAATAAAGCACACACAGGATAAGATATAAAGCTTTGGTACAGAAAAAGAAAAATCAAAGCAATGATGCATACAGTGATTTAAACAGAAAAACAGTAACATTTATTTATAGTGATGGTTACATTTACACTGGCATGCGGGTGCACATGTGCATGCGTTCATTGGCCTGTGCCCAGGGACATGGCTATTTTATAACATGGAAATATTCCACAAACAACAGAGGAGAGATACTGCACAGTATAAAGCTACAATCCAAGGGAAAAGTGCAGTGTGATTATCAAGAAGATCCTCACAATGAGTTCATATGTATAATTTTATATTTTGAATAAATGCGGCAACTCCACGATTTAAAGATTATCAGTGGTACAGGCTTTAAAGAATTCCCTGACACGGTCCCGTGTTTCGCCATGCGGCTGCATCAGGAGGGACGGCAAAAGTTTCAAAGGTCTTACCAAGCGTGCCATCCCTCCCGATTGCCACTAAAACCAGTTCGTCTAGTTAAGGGATAGGTCTTTCAAACAGCCCCCCCCCCCAGTTTAATAACCTTTCTTCCCCCACTGTTATCCCAAATCTTTAAAGTCCTGCTGTTCTGCCTAGATTTTATTTTTTTATCACTTACATGTCATCCATAGCAGAATTAAAGTTACGCAGCAGGGGACCCTGGCACGTGCCAATGTGTGCAAGTATTTATGTGCAAATTTCAGATTAAAATCCCAGCATACCCATGCCTTGCCCAGATAATGTCCATGCTCCACCCCTTTTAAAAAGCTTTTCATTTGTGCGTGCAGTGGGAGATATGCGTGTATCCACACGGCTTTTAAAATCCACTCAGCGCACATCAGCCCAACATTTGCGTATTCCCTGATTGATGTGCGTGTTGGGCTTTTAAAATTCATCCTTTATAGTTTACATTTTTATACTACCTAATACAGCTCTAGGTGATCCTATAATACGTAAAACAAATAATGTTAAATTACAGAAATACAATAAGAACATAAACCATACTGATAAATTAAATCTGCTTAATTCAACTATACAAAATAGACTAAAATAGCAGTAAAAATTAAACTGTAATCACAAGAATAACAATGTATTCATTTTAAAGCCAGCAATAATATATTAAAGATACCCTATAATACATGTTGCAGAGAAACATGCATATGGTTTATTGTGCATCACATATCTATCATAAAAATAATTAAGGTGAGATTATCATTACTAGAAAAGGTATCCTGGGAGAAAGAACTTTAATTGCATGAAAGAAGGTATTACTGTGATAGAGCTGTATATTAACATTAATTTTTTTGTCTGGCAATTTAAATTTTCACATGGACCATTTCTTCACAATTATCCTTTCCTGTTCTAGTGTACTGTTCTTTTTCATGCTAATTTTGAAAAATTAGCACTTTTTTCTGTAATAGCTATTTATGACTCATAGATGATATACCTAATTTGTACCTGCAATGAGACATTAATCAGATTTGATTTTTAGACTAGTACAGTAGTAACTTTGAAACAGCTGCACAGATGCACTTGTATGTGTGTTTGCCGGCTCGCGTCCAGAGATGCGTTCGTTTTATAACATACACATGTATATGCATGCATGTTATAAAATAGCTTGGACACACATACATGTACGCACAATTTTAAATTGTGTTCATGTGTGCACAAATGCCGTGTTTACTGCGTAAGTGGGGTCATTTCATAAGGTCACGTGCCGTCACCTTAGCTACTTTTCCCAATGCATTCCCAATATGCCCAGTTTAGGGATAAAGCTTCCAACCCCCTAATTTAGTAGCCTCCTTTCCCCCCTGTTAGCTCCAACCTTTAAAACCCTACTGATTAGCCTAGATGTTTTTTGTTTTTTTACTTAAATGCCATCCTTAGCTGTAGTAAAGCTACACGGCAGGGGACCCCAGCTCATAACTGTATATATAAGTATTTATGCACACATCACTTGGCCTTCCCCCGACCATGCCCATTGCCTGTCCTTTTTTCTAAACTTTTGTCTTGTGCATGTAGCAGGAGATATGCACATCATGGGTGGCTTATAATAACCTCTCGACGCTCGCTGGCCCGACTTGTGCGCATGTCTCCCGGCTATAATGCATAAGGCTATTTGCCTGTTAATATTTTTGAATTACAATAAAAAATTAATATGAACAGTTACAAAACTCATGATATAAAAGTAATTTTATTGAGCCCATGGAATACAACAATTCTATCTGAAAGTGCAAGAAGATGCATTACTAGGAAATGAGAAACAGGTTGCAAAAGGATACTCAATCAGAAAGGGATGAAGATAAAATCAAAGAGGTTAGGTCACATGCTCATATTGACTTGTCAAGATGATCTAAACCATGCAGTAGATTCCTTGTATTAAACTGGGGTCCGTAGTATCCAACCAATCATCTCCCTCCAGGTTGCAATTTAACAGGAAATAATTAATTTAAGCCTAAGCAATGTGTAAACTTCTAACCCAAGTTCTTTATCAGCAAGTCTGCAGTATTAATGCAATATAAATTGTTATCTGAGAGATTAAATTATACTTTTTGTAAGCAAACATTATTTTATCTAGTCTACATGTACAGCAGATAATTTGATGTATAATTTCATTGCCCTGCTGAATTACTATAAATAAAAGATATATTAGAAAACATGAACTCATAAGAACATGGGCTGCCTGGACTATCTAGCGTTTCCCTCACATCCATTCCTTCACAATCTTACCCACAATAGTCTTCCTTCTAAAATAAACACAAACACAGAAATCTCAAATCAAGGAACACAGCTTTTATTGCATATCACAAACAAGTGGCAACACCAGAGACAATAAAACCAAATTAAACCCCTGTTGCCTAGTAATATATCTTCTGTGTTCTAGCAATAAGCTATCCCGGCCTGCAGGCATACATTGACCATACATTCATTGCTGTTGAGGCTCTCACAACCTCTCAGCTTGGTTGCCCAGCTCTCCCCCTTCTGGCACTCCCCATGACTACTGTCGTTTGCTTCTGGTGTCCAATGATGGATGCTCACTGATTCTGGATGCAAGAAGGATTCCTTGTGCACCCTCTCCCCCCAACCTGAAAAACACAGCTTCAGAAGGAATTTTCATGGAAAACAGATGCACTGTTGATACCCCTTTTCTCTCCCTATCTGCTGGAAATTCAGGGAGACTGCAAGAGTAGAAGCCCCCAAACGGGTGCCATTATCTATGTGCTCTTATCCTGTGGCTGGTGTCTGCATAACTGGAGTCAAAGGCATCTATGAAGATGTATACTGCATCCTTACTGAAGAGCTGCTACACTTTCCTTCTTGGATCAAACATATGCACCTGACACAACCACCTCCCCTCTTGCCAAATAACAGCCCTGAAGTCTGAAGATATTGCATGCACCATCCAAAGCTGAAGCTAACACTCCGATTGTCCACCAGCACCATGACTGTGTTTAGTGCACCCCAGAGCATCTGAGGATGCTGCCCTGACCAGATCAACACGCCATCTAAAATACGAGGCTGAATAGAGCAGGCACAGGTGGGGAATAAAGTTACCTGCTGATGTGCTTCTCCCTTCTTCTTTCCCCTTTTATCTTATCTGGCTGGGTTCCAACATCCTCTTTCCTGTTCCCCCACTGTGGCAAACCACAAACCAGTAGTGGGAACTTTCCCATCACATTGTTCCAATGGTGCTGGTTCCATTGCAGCTCTTGGGTACTACCATTTTAGGAGGAAATCAAGGGGAGCAGTTAGGAAAAATATTGGCTTCATCAAGTTCTACTGATTAAGGAAAAAATGGAGTATGAAAGGAAAAGAAAAACAACCCTAATGTATGCAATAAAAAGAAAGTAAGTAGAGTGGCAGGGATAGTTTTAGGGGGTAACCCTGAAACTCATCCCTTGATTTCAATTGGATAAATGTGGGTTTCTTCCTGAGACATTATAACATAAAAACATAGAAATATGATGGCATAAAGGACCATATGGCCTTGTTAGTCTGCCCATCCACACAGCTGTTCATCTCTACAATTCCTGTCACTTTCTCATAGATCCCCATGCTTGGGCTATGCTTTCTTGAATTCAAACACTTTGGAAAAAGAAGACATGAAGCAGCAGAAGATGTTTTTCCCAGGACCAACTACTGTTTGTTAAAGAGAACCCCAGTTCATATAAAAAATAGGATCCAGTAAGTAATGAACAGCAGTTGTTAGCCTTAGGCTATGTGGCAGAAGGCAGCATTTTCAATTGGATATATGAGGTATTAATTTAGAGTTATCTGTTCTATGTGTGAGAATGGGTCCTAGCAAGTAGACAAATTATTTTATAACTAAGCACTCATTGACAGCTTAGGCTTTGTCCACCCTGAGAAGCCACCACTATTCATATTATCCAAATAGTCCAATGGAAAATAAAAACAATATCTGTACTTTACCTATAACATACATATGTTGACAATGTAATTACATATTAATAAACAACTATAATTAGTGAAGCTTATTTTCAATGCTTAGTGTGTGTTTTAGGATATTATGACAATATTTCCGCTGTACCCTCATGCTAACAAAGTAGCTGAACTATTTATTTTTTATGAGAAATTTGTAAATACTCAATTCTTTCTGCTATTTAACTAGTTAGATTAGATGCTGGGAATCATATTGACCTTGCCTCATTACTCCTTTACTGTATGATATAGATTGCCAAAATATTAACATTTCTAATAGCTAACATACTTTTCTTCTGGTAAATTGATGAGCATGCTATTTTTTAATAAAAGACTCTATAAATAGAATGTTGATCACTTTTTTTATGCCAATGTTGATAGATAAATTCCTTTGTGATATCCAAACCCCCCAGTAGGCAATGCTCTTCAAATCCCATCATGACATATAGAGGAAAAGGAAGAAATGGGAATTGCAATCATGGCAAGGGTAGAGGGTTTGCTTCAGAGCCAGCCTTGCCTAAGAGTAGTGATTTAAAAAGGCAGTCTCCCTCCTAAATTGAAAATACACTTTTTTAGCCACAGAATGGCAAGAGAGAATTGCAGCTGAAGGCAGAAGCAATTGAAATTTGAAGAGCATATGCCACCGCCACCTGGTCCTCTTGTTTTGGAGCAGAGGGAAAAGGTGGGTAAGTTAACTAAGGCTGGCATTAACAGGGCAGGGGCAGCAGAAGTGCAGTACCCAAAGATAGCAGCATACCTCTCTATGGTTACTGCTTCTGAGGCAGTGGATCAACAAATGATTCAGAGGAATAATCTTGTCTGGGATTCTTTGAATCAGAACTTGAAGAGCTAGCAGCTGAAGAAAATGTGACTGTATTAGTCAGCATCTTAGCTTTCAGTGTGGTGTAGGGGGAGATAAATGATATTGACAGTATTGAGAGCAAACTCCAGGAAGAGCAGGAAATGCAGGTTGACTGTGTGAGTGATTTCCCTGGAATATTTCCTCAGGGTACACCCTCAACCTCAACTCCAGTGCCAGCAAAAAAATATCATGGATGTAGAGATTGCGGAAGACATCCCTAATCTGGAAGCACTTTAAAGTGAGGGAGGATCTGCATTTTGCTCAGTGAATTTACTACAGTAAGGACAACAGTCAAAGGAAGCAAGTGCACCTGGTAGCGAGGGATACCCTGGGGCTGGGGCCTAATGATGACAGGAATCCATTCCTGAAGAACCTGATAGGAGGTGTGGGAAAATAGCAGGGCATTGCCATAGAAGCATAAAGGTGGGGCTGCTTCTCCGTGACAAGCAGGAAGAATTTGGAATGCCTCATAAGCATCTGGTTCAAGAAATTTGCACCTACTAGAACTCTACCTATATGATGTTAGTGGAGCATGATATATCCCTGGAAACAGAGATAAGTATGGATCACCCCCTGAGGCGTCGTGATTGAGTAGTGATGAGGCAGCTGATACAAATCCTGAAGCCCTTCAAGTATGCCATGGAAGATCTAGCTTCCAGAAGTACCACCCTGTGTGGGGTCATCCTCTTACTTAAGGAAACCCTTTAATATTTCTGGAGGAAAACTATCAATAAATAAGATGAAATGGAAGCAGACATATTGCAATGTGTGGACGTCTTGTAGCAGCAGGAGCAAGTGAGACTGAAACCTCTGACAGAAAACAATACATTCATCCTTGCCACACTTTATGATTCTCGGATAAAAGAGAGTCTCACCATCCAGTCCCAGTATCTCTCATCCAAGAAGGCACCAGAGGCAGAGGCACAGTGGGGTTGTAGCAAATGAAAGGAAAGAGTGGCCATTCCAAAGGGTAAGCACGAGCAGCATCGTCATCTAGCACTTCTTTCCCAAGCCAATATGCCAAAGTCATGTTGCCTGACACAGGCCATATAGCTAAAGCAACTGCCCACCCCAGCAAAGGAGACCACAGCAGAAATTTCTGTGAAGTTCTATCTCACAAAGCCTATCAAAGATATGCACATAGATGTACTGGCATATTGGGCACACAAATCCGTTGTCTTGCCAGACCTAGCTAAGGTAGCTGAACACTTTCTTTTGTATCCACCAGCCAACATGCCCAGTGAATGTGTCTTCTCAGTGGCAAAGGACACTGTGAGCTCTCATCATTCAAAACTGGCACTGGACCTGATAGAAAAGTTGACGTTTTTAAAAATACATCTGTCTTTGTTAGGCTTTCCAGAATTTCCATACAAGTGGCAAGATGATGAAAAGCACCTTGGAGGTCTTGCTGCCATTCTGCCTACCTGCCATGCCCTAGATATACTAATTGTGCAGTCTTGCTACCTCTCTGCCTATTTTCCATGTCCCAGATATACCACCATAAGGGTGTTGCTGCCACTATGCCTACTTGATATGCCCCAGATATACCTCCTGAGGGGATTTGCTGCTGCTCTGCCTATTATTCATGATACATATTTATTTATTATTTGTTTTACTATCTTGTGGATTTTCTGCCACATGCTGACCTGCCATGCCCCATATATACCACCTTAGTTGCCTTTCTGCCTATCTGCTATGCCCCTGGTATAAACTTTAGAGTTGATGTTGCTACTGTGCCTACCTTTCATGCCTCCTTAGGGTCATGCTGTTATTGTGCCTACTTGCCATGACTATGATGTACTATCATGATAATCATGGCACTGCTGTGTTTGCTGTTTGGATCTCAGCCTAGTTTTCCTACCTTTCTTCTTTCTTTCTTATACTAGAATGTTTTGACCCCAGAAAAAAAAATGTGAGAAAAGAAAAAAATACACGTTTCTCCTCTCACCCTTCCTCTTTTCTGTTTTTCCATCTTGCTGTCTATGTCTGTCTAGTTATCTTTGCTGTTTTCAATAGACCATACTCTATGCCTTAGATACCTTTATACTGTTTGTAATTGACTACATTTTATGCCTTGTGGCTTTAGATACCTTTGTGTTGTTTGTGATGGAACACACTCTATGCCTTTTGAATTTAGACACCGTTATACTGTTTGTGATGGGCCTAACTCTATGTATTGGGGGTTTTGATGACTTTGTGCTATTTGTGATTCCAGATACTATATCTTGAGGGTCTGCACTTATCAGCATATATTAGCTGTACAGTTACCATAGCTATCCAAATAATAGATGAAACAATAAGTGATTTAATGAGCCATTTGTTGTTTCATTCTACCAGTTTGTTTACTTAACACTTGCATGAATGAATGGCAAGATTCTTACTTTTTGAAAGAAGCTTATGCTACTGGTAGAATCAACCAGGTAGCCATGTCTCCATCTGGGACAGGTTCCTTCACCCCCTCCCAGGCTGCTTTGGATCTTCTTTTCAAATCCTCTTCCCTTACGATACTTGCTGACCTTTGGTCTTGCCATGGCCATCCATACACGCTTGCTGCACCACTCTTTGGGCTTTTGATACCATTTTTCCTCCTGCCTCAGCCCTCAAGGTACACATTGTGGGATTTTCAGCCACTCTTATTGCTGCATTTCTCTGCTCCTACCCTTTCGATTTTTAATTGCCAACACTACTGCTGCCATGGCTACTCCAAGCCATTTTTGATACCTTAAGAGTGCTTCATCCACTGCTCTGGCTCTTTTCTTGGTGCTTTCCAAATTTCCTTCCCCTATGGTACTTATCAACTCTTGGTCTTTCCCTGGACTTGTTTTGCTTTGCATATTTGCTGAACCATTCCTCAGGCTTAAAACAAATAAGCAAGGGAGTAACTTGCTGATGTGGTGGTTACTACCCTTAACCAACTGCCTGATACATTGGATGCATCTCCAACATTGCTCTCTGCTGCCATGGCAGTAAGTAACAGGGAATTGGACTCAGACAGTACCAACAAGGGCCCTGACTTTGACAGTTTGGGAAACTAAGTAAGGGGGTGATTTGTATGGCACAGCAGATGCTACCATAAGCTTTCTGGGCAGACTGGATGGACCATTTGGTCCTTTTCTGCCATCATTTTCTCTGTTTCTCTTAAAATACCATTCTTTCTCCAGCCTCAGCCTCCAGATACATCTTGCTGAATTGTTCTGCTCTTATCATTTCAGTTTTTAATCACCAGTGCCACTGCTACTGCTGCCATTTCAATCCAGTTTTGGTATCTTAGATTATTTGCTCCTGCTTTCTTCTTGGTGCTTTTCAAATACCCTTCCTTTCTGGTACTTACATAGTAACATAGTAATGATGGTAGAAAAAGATCAGATGGTCTATCCAGTCTGCCCAGCAAGTTTCCTATGACAATAACTACTGTTGTATGCAGGTCACCCTCGTGTTTCTATTCAGGGTAGTAACTGCCTCTTCGTGCAGGTTAGCCCCAAACCTTATGTTAAGGATAGCCAAATTTACCAAGCCCATTACAAAATTGTTTTGCACAGCGAGCATGCTTCATGATAATTTAGACAATGCTGCTTGAATATGCTTGGCTTTTACACCTGACTGTAGAAGCAGTCCTATGCTTTATCCCTAATGTCTGCATTTCAGTATCCTGGACCATAAAAGTCGGGCCTAGTGTTGACTGTCATCTGAACTTAAGTCCCCCTTTTCCCCCTGCCATTGAAGCACAGAGTGATATTGCAGTTGCATCACAAACATTAGACTAATTGATTAAGGGCAGTAATCCCCTTGTATTCTGTTAAGGATAGCATCTGCCACTCCGTGCAGGTTACCCCCATGCACCATTTTCTTCATTTCCAATCTTTTGTCTTTAGGGATACACAGTGTTTATCCCATGTCCTTTTGAATTGTTTAATGATTTTGTCCTCACACCTCTTCTGGGAGGGCATTCTAAGAATCTACCACCCTCTCCATGAAGAAGTATTTCCTGATGTTGGTTCCGAGTTGTTCCCCCTGAAGTTACATTTCATGACACCTAGTTCTACAGTTTTCTTTCCCATGGAAAAGGTTCGAAAAAAAATGCATCATTAAAACATTTCAGGTATCTGATGGTCTGTATCATATCTCCCCTGCACCTCCTCTCTTCCAGGTATATATATTTAGATCCTTCAGCCTCTCCTCACAAGTCTTCTGATACAGAACACATACCATTTTGGTCATCCTTCTCTGGACTGCTTCCATCCTGTCCTTATCCTTTTTTAGATATGGGCTCTAGAACTGAACACAGTACTCCAGATGAGGCCTCACCAAGGTCATGTATGAGGGCATTATCACCTCCTTTTTCATGCTAGTTATTTCTCTTTCTATGCAGCCCAGCATTCTTCTGGCTTTAGCTAGTGCCTTGTTGCATTGCTTTGCCACCTTCAGATTGCCAGAAACTATTACATCAAGGTTCCTCTCCCAACCATTTAACCCCCATCACATACTGCTCTTTTGGATTACCACACCCCAGATACATGACTCCATAATTTTTGGCATTGATTCCCAGTTGCCAAGACTTTAACCACTCTTTAAACTTTCTTAACTCACTTTTCATTCTCTCTACTCCTTCAGGCATGGCCACTCTGTTGCAGATCTTGGTATCATCTGCAAATAGACAACATTTACCTTCTATCCCTTCCACAATATTGCTCACAAATATATTGAACAGAATTTGTCCCAAAACCAATCCCTGTGGCACACCACTTAACACCATTTTTTTTTTAGAATGGGTTCCACTTACCATTACATGCTGTCTTCCCTAAGTCAACTAGTTTATAATCTACTTCACCACCTTGGCGCCCACTCCCAAGCTTCTCATTTTATTTATGAGCCTCCTATGTTGGACCATATCAAAAATATCAGATTTGTCTTCCCCTAGTGACTCCATACTGCCTCAGGTCCAGCAACCCACCGGGTTGTAGATAATTCACTATCTTTTCCTTCAGCAGAGCTTCCATTAATTTTCCCACCATTATGATGAGGCTGAGCAGCCTTCAGTTTACAGCCTTCTCTTTGCTACCACTCTTGTGAATTGGGACCACTACCACCGTTCTTCTCCAATCTTGCTGTTGCTTGGTCTTGACCTGGCCAACCATTGCTTTGCATGCTTTCTGCATTACATCTTATAGCTTTTGCTACTTTTCTTCTTCCAATGTCAGCCCTCTAGGTATAATTTGGGGTTCTTTGGTTACATTTCTCGCTGCTTAGCTTTGCTGCTACCATTTTATTTTATAATCACCAGCAACACTGCTGTCACCAATGCTCCAATTGCAGTCTTAGTAAGTTAGGGTGTTTCTTCTGCTGCTGTGCTCTCTTCTTGGTGTTTTCCAAATACCCTTCCCCTATGGTACTTGTAGACTCTTATGCATTCCCTGGCCATCCATGCTTTACACAGGCCTTATCAAACCCGTTATCTTTAATGGTTTCATTTCCTCTTGCACATTTCCTTTAAACTCCATTCCCTTATGGTTCTTGCAATTATTGGTCTCATCCAGTATTTAGCCTTTGATGGATTAAGCACAGCATTAGGCAAGGACTGCAGTAAAGGAAGCAGTATTTGCAAAAACTGATTCAGAAGAAAAATCATGTCCTGGATTCCCTGAATCACAGGATATTAAACAGCTAGTGGCTAAAGAGAATTTGGTGCCTCTAGTCAGTAGCATCTTACTCTCCGGGTAAGACCAACTCCATTGCCAAACAACCAACTCCTTCACCTAATGATACCATACAGAAGTGACATCAGGCCTCCTCCAAGGATTTTATCTGGATTCTCCTTGCCTAGGGCTTTCTACCATTTCGGTTGGTGTCCTTTGCCCCTCATTTGGAGCCTCTCATGATGCTTTGGGATATCCATGCCACTCTTTCAGTTGCTTTGACCCCCTATCATTGCTTTCTTACCCATTCATAGTGTCTTGAACTGTTCATGTCACACTTGGTGCTGCTTTGCCCTTCTCATGCAGCCTTGGAAGGTTCATGCCACTGTTGTTGGTACCATTTACCCTACTTTTACAGCCTTGGGGGTTTCTGACCACTCTTGCAGCTGTTTTGCTCCTCTGATGCTGTCTTGGAGAACTCCTTCTACTGCTGGTATTATTTTGCCGCATTGTGGTTCATTGGGCTCTTTGGTACCACATTGACTGTCTTGTTGTGTTGGCATGCCTTCCCTCTTCTGACTATGCACCAGTTTCATTAGAAATCATTAGAAAAATCTCAATTTGGAAGCCCAAAATAGTCCTAAATTGCTTCCCCATTTATCTATAATGGTAAACCAATGAATGAATAAAATGAATAAACAAAAATAAAGTTTTTGTTTGAACCAAACCAAAGATATGACTGTGACCTACAAAACGAATGAATGGACCAAAAGCAATTTTTTAAACTGTGTATATCCTTACTAAGAAATTTCTCATAGTCAGAAAATGGGAGAAAACGTTTAGTAAAAAATACCTCTTAGTTTACAAAAAGAGAAGACCCTCCTCAGGACTACTTGAAAAATGTTATTTTTCTATCTATTTTAATATCTCAACAGCCATTGCGGAATATGAACATTATCTAAATGATTTTTAAGGTATGGTTCACATTAGCCTATAGCTTATGGTACTCCTAACATATATAATATGCATGGAGTAGATTTTCCATAATAAATTACATGATGACAGAAATTAGATCATGTGGATCTCTTAGCTGAATTGCATATCGGTCAATTTGTATATTGTTAGTACTTAATGCAGATCAGTCAGAGCAGCAGACTGAGAATCAGGAAAGTCTGGGTTCAAATTCTGCCTGTGACCTTGGGTAAGTGACTTCAACCTTCTTTGCCTTAGGCAGCAACTTGGATTGTAAGCTCCCTCTCTAGGGCAGTGACTTATCTTCTAGGCCTAAATTGAAACTTGCACTGAGTATGGGTTTGGGAAGGTGAATAATTAAATTCAAACCAAAATGGCATGAATTTCAGAAACATTCAAATAATATGGACAGATAAATGTAAGACAAATACAAATTAATGCATAATACATACAGATCTTACACAACATCTCTATTATTTTCTAATTTTCTGATCTTGCACAAGTGGAACGATAAAGGTCTGATTTATGAGGAGGACAGTTTTCAAAGGTTTTTACATGATAAACATTTTTACTCCTATAAAAACATTTTTAAAAAATTAGTTTCATCCCTCTCCCTCTTCTCAATTCTGGCAAAAGTAAACATGCTATTTCACAATGTGTATATTTTATCTGTGGGGAAAAACGGTCAGAACTAGGTAGTTGGTCAGAATTAGGTAGTTGAATTACACGTGGTGACTGCATTTTGAAATCACAGCATGTGCTTTCTTTTGCAAAGTCTGCAGATACTTTTGTAAGCTCAGTGCATGTACATTATCATTTTCATAAGGAAATTTTACAAGGAGTTTCCTCTTTCAAAATGAACTTGCAGGTCCTGTGCATCTGAAAACTTCACCAAGGCAATGGAGATTGTCCACTAAGTTTTTGTCTGTTGACACAGAATGGGGGAAAAGCCTCAGTAAATCAGGACCTCAGTGACGCATAAATCTTGGTATCAGGAACAGAAGTTTTTAGCTGCACTGAGGTTTCAGAAATTTCATATTTTAATCCTGCATTCATGATACAGGATTCCAGATTAAACATATAGGGGCAGATTTTAAAACCTATGTGCACGGCCTACATTTGTGCGTGCTACCCAGCACACACAAATGTACGCCCAATTTATAACATGTGCACGCAGCCACTCGCATGTTGTAAAATCCAGGGTCGGCGTGCGCAAGGGGGTGCACACTAGTGCACCTTGCACGCACCGAGCCCTAGGAGAGCCCCGATGGCTTTCCCCATTCCCTCCGAGGACGCTCTGAAATCGGAGCGGCCTCAGAGGGAACTTTCCTTCAGCCCCCTCCCCCACCTTCCCCTATCTAACCCACCCCCCAGCCCTACCTAAATCCCCCCACCTTTATTTTGTAAGTTACGCCTGCCTCTGGCAGGCATAACTTGTGCAAGCCAGCCAGCTGCCGGCGCGCGATCCCCCAGCACAGCAGCAAATGACCGCTGTGCCAGAGGCCTCAGTCCTCCCCTGCCCCGCCCACACTCCGCCCATAAAGCCCCGGCACATACGCGTGTCCTGGGACTTTGCGCGCGTCTCCGGGCCTATACAAAATAGGCTCGGTGCGCGTAACCCTTTTAAAATCCACACCATAGAGCAGCCTGATATGATCTCTGTCCAGCAATGGAACTAATTATTGTAGAGGACATTTTTTAAATCCATTTGCTTGGATAAATTGGTCTCCTTCTACTCGGTTAAAAGTGTGCAGAGACTTTGTCAGTGCTCATACTGTTAGTTGGATTGAAGAGAGGCATTCCTGGGGACAGGGAGAAGGCAGGTTAGGGAAACAGCATGTATATGCTCATCTCACCCCAAAGCCAACCGATCCTCCCCCCTCTTCCTCAGTTCCAATTTGCTCAACAAGTCCGTGATTTGGGTATCATTCTTGATGGTCACGTCACACTAAAGAAATTCATAAATAACATTCTAAAAGACGGCTTCTTTAAACTCCACACACTAAAAAAACTCAAACCCTTATTACATCCCCCCGATTTCCGTACAGTTCTGCAAACCACAATCTTCGCCAAAACCGACTACTGCAATTCCCTACTCCTCGGCCTACCTAACAATGCCATCCATCCCATTCAAATCTTACAAAACACCACAGCCCGGATCTTGACCAATTTACGTAGACATGACCATATTACACCTGTTCTAAAAGACCTACATTGGCTTCCAATAGCCTCCCGCATACAATATAAGGCTCTCTCTCTCATCCACAAAGCCCTATACAATCCCGAAATGAACTGGTTCAATGAATCCTTCCGTTTTCACCAGTCTAATAAGCCCACCAGACTAGCACATCTCGCAACCATGCCTATCCCCTCTCCTAAACTCTATAAACTCACTTCCACAAGAGCCCGTGCACTATCGATAGCCGGGCCGACCCTCTGGAACAAAATGCCTGTTGAACTACGGCAAGAAGAATGCCTCAAATCCTTCAAGCGGAAGCTCAAGACCTGGCTCTTTGCAAAAGCATATACTTAATTTTTCACTATACCTCACCACTGTCCCCTCTCTTCCCATTCCTCCCCTGTTTCCCATTCTACCGCCCCTCTCTCCCCTCCCCTTTTCTCCGCCACCTTCTTTTCTTTCTCTCTGCCCCCCCTCTTTCCTCGCTCTCCTCCCTTCTCTTCCCCATCTTATCTCCTAGCCTTATTAAAATTAACCTCATAGTTTTCTTTCTTTTGTACATATGTATATAATTGCAAACTTTGTTTATAATTTTATTGCAAAACTTCCCATGTTATTGTTCCCCCTCTCGTTAATGCCTTGTTATCATGTTTTTACTGTTCAATGTAAAGCGCCATGCCGTGCGTTTGTTTTTGCGTTACAATGTGAACCGATATGATATCCTTGATGAATGTCGGTATATAAAAATTTTAAATAAATAAATAAATAAATAAAATATAGACTTGATTTTGCATCGGACCGCGTTATTTTTTGGCACATTTTTGGCCCCAACAGATTGCAGGTGCAAGGTCCATGATCACTTTTATCCCACAGACCCTGTAGGTAGTGTTTCAAAGAGAAAGTGTTTGCAGCGCTTTCCTTTGAAAATTAAGTACAAGGGCTGCAGGCTAAAAATATTCATGGACTTTGCAGCTACAGGGACTATTTGAAATTTGTCTCCTTAATAGATTGCATCAATAAAGAGAAAAAATATAATAAAGAGAGTGTGAGAGAGTTTTGAAATAGAAATGACGTTAACAGAACGCATGACAGCATGCACTAGAGCTAAACTTGCAATGTACAACATTATCTTGTAGAATTTAATTACTCATAAAATGTTTGCATCTGTGGCTCTAAAAATTATTCTAAATTATAAGACAAATCTCGAAATAAACAGCCACTAAAGCAGCTCTATTTTTTTTTTTTAACAAAAATAATCAGGGTAAAATACTATCTATATTATCTTTTTATGTATTTATCTTTTTTATTTTTGCCTTGGAAGCTAATGAGTGGTTTGGTAGGTGCCGAGCAGCTGTGGCAGCAGCATGTTGCTTTATTTATTGATGAAAATCTCAGGAGGGAATTGTGTCTGGAGTAGAGACGTGGCTCAAGTGGAATAAGCGCTCAGCAGAAAGTGAAGTCATGTGCGATGCATGTTTGTCCCAAGACCGAAGAGAATTAAGATGTTGCTTACTGCTGTAGCTCGTTTTAAGACGTTGTTGTCATTAATTTTGAGCAAGGCTTTTCCTGGTTGCAATCAAAAGGTTTTCACTTCTAATAGAAGAAAACATCACTACTGCACCACAAAAGAGATTGCAAATGAGCCCTTTGCCCTGAGTTTTCTTAATTAATGGATGTTATGAGAAATTACATATTTTATGAGTGACAATGTTTTTTTTTTTTTAATATAATTTGGCACATTCTATGTTTTAGGGAAAGTGGCAGATAAGTAAATGCAACCCAATTTCAGAGAAAAATGACATAAGATGTAGAATATGGGAAAATTGCAGCCAGCATGCATGCAAACTGCAAATACTGTATCTGTTTAACCTAATTCTCTTCTGAATATTTATGAAGAAAAACAAGCAAAAATGTCAATGAGCAGCTTACAGGAATTGTCTTACTCAGATGGTAATTGTGATTAAAAAGGTAGGTTGAAGAATGATTCATCAAGAAATAAGTGAAGTGCTTCAATTATGTTTTATGATTTAAGCAGGGAGGCTGTATGGAGTGGAGTTTATGAAGGTAGAGCCCCCTCTTTTGCAAAATATTACTTTAGTGCTCAAGCAGTTTTAAGCCTCTCGGTTTGGCTAGTGCAGAACATGTATTGTGTGCCTTCTTGTAGTCTCCAAGCCTTTCACATATGAGCTGTCTAATCTTCACCACTGTTTTCAGTCAGTACATTGCAGATGAATCTGTATTTTGGGTTCTGTTTTCTAGAAGGTTGGGGATTGAGAGAGAAACAAGAAGGAAAAAATGAGGTACAGATATGTCCAGAAAACTTAAATTCAGCAAAACAGGAAGAAGCAGAGAGATTAGAGCTAGAAAGGGTGGGTGTTTATTTGAGTAACTGTTAGTGAGACAGCAGGAAGTGGGAAGTTTGCCAGTCCCCAACAAGAGCAAACTTCAGTGCTGTAAATGTAACCCAGATTTCTTCCAGTCCAAACACTCCATATAGTAAATTGATTAAAATGTATTAAAGAATTGTCATCAAGGTTACAGTCATACAACAAAATGCACTAGACACAGGAGTGATCTTAGGAAATATCTCTTTACAGAGATGTAGTGGATGCATGGAATGGCCTCCTAGTAGAGGTAGTAGAGAGAAAAATGTTATCTGAATTCAAGAAAGTATGGGATAAATACAGCGGATCTCTTAGGGAGTGATAGAAATTGTAAAGCTAAATTACTTGGGTGTATGGGCAGGCTAGATAGACCATGCAGTCTTTTTCTGCCATCATGTTTTTCTGTTTCTATGTTATAAACCCAAAAGAAAGCTCAACAAAATCTCATGAATTTTTTCACTATGCAAAGAAAGGAAACAGAAAGGAGAACAAAACAATTTATATTCAAATGGAATTCAAACATTAATAAGATATTCCTCATTTCATAGATGTAATGTCATCTGGGTTCCATTTCATGCCTGACCACATTCTGCATGGACTTAGATGCAAGAGGTAACTAAAACCACTTTCTTCCATCTTCACCAGCTTCATCACTTCTGCCTTCTCCTGGATAGAAATTACTTTATAATCTTTGCTGGAGCCCTGATGGGGTCACACCTTGTCTACTGCAACTCTTATGCTAGAATTCCCATCAACCTAAACCACCACCTACAACTGATTCAAAACACTACAGCCTAACAATGAATGCAAACAAATTTGACCACATATCACCATCCTGAAAGTCCTTCACTGGCTTCCCACACACTTCATTACCAAATTCAAACTCCTAACCCTCACTTTTAAGGCACTCAAAGGCCTAGCTCTGTCCTTTCTCAATAGTTCTCTTACCCCGTATGCTCCCACCAATTATCTACACTCCCTGACACAGGCTCGCCTAGTGGTGCCCACCCCCAGAGCAATGCACCTCATCACTACAAGAATAGGAGCCTTCATAGGAGCAGCCCCAACACTGTGGAACTCCCGACCACTCCACATTAGAATTGCCCAATACTTACTCTCCTTCAGAAGACTGGTGAAAATCTGGCTGTTTGAATTAGCTCTCAGTACTGTCCAGTGTCATATGACCTGCAATCATCTGGTGCAATAACCTCTCAACCCTGAACTACTTTCTAACCCTGGCTCTCAATATGCTTGCGACTCATTGTGCTTTACCACAGGCAGATTCTATAAACTCCTGTACAATGTTGTACGAAATTTACTAATCCAACCCTGAAACTTGCTTTAAACTTCTTGGCTAGAAAGCATTAAGCAAATAGACTATAATGATGGTGATGATGATGATGATTGACTTAGGCGACCTAGCCACTGCTGTTGTCACTAGAGTAATCCTGATTCATGGACATAGTAGCAATAATCTCAGTCAGGTGCTACTGGCTGGCTGGATAGAGATCCTATCCAGCAAATCTAATACAGTTCTTTGATTGGGTAACTAAAAATGTAAATCAAAGGCATGGGCTGTATGTGGAAGGTGGCATCCCAAAACCTAAAATTCCAAGGAGCTGATCCTCTACCCATTAAGGAGTGGGACTTAGGTCACCTCATGGTGATCTCCATTACAAGCTCAGACAGACTGAATGCTGCATCATCCCCCGAATCAACCATTTTCATGAGGAAACACTCAAAGTATCATACACACCCTATCATTCAGGGGGTTAATTTATTATTTCTTAAGTGGTGGGTTCACTGCCAATTCTTATGCTTCTATGTACCAGTGTCTTAGGTTCCGGAATCAGCATTCAATTAGGTCAAACACACTAAAGTCAATTTTGTTGCAGGAAATGAGGGGACAGCAACTCCTTTATTTAAGAATTGATCATATTACTGCACCAAATGGCTGGGCCAAAACTTAAAAACAAAAAGTTATATAGTAATACAGTGAATGTCAGCAGAAAAAAAAAACATCTGACAAATCCAGTCTGCTCAGTTATTCTTTTTACACTACTAAGGATACAATGCAACTGCCAGCCAAAGTATGACCACCTGCAAGATTTCTCCTTATCCAGGACACCTTTATAAATCCTCCTCCTTTGTGCTGCACCATGTTGGGTTACTTAATTCCCTTCAGCACCCACCTTTCCTATGCCCAACCGGAAATCACCGTAATAATCTAAATTTCCAGCAATGGCTGTTTCCCAAATATCCGGCCTCCTAGGACCCTGCACAACCCTACCCGACAGACCTGTCTACATAAGCACCTATGTTTCTGCTAGGACTCTAGTAATTACAGATCTTGCAGCCCCCTCTCCTAGAGTTTCTATTACCTTGAAATAGGTTTGCTTCTTGTGTATTATTATTACCTTTCAGGCATTGAATATCTTTATCAAAGCTTCCCTGTCATCTGTGATATGCATATTTAGATTTCTATGTTTTGAATTCTTTTGGAGTTAAGGTCTCAGGAAATGAGCACAATACTCCTGGTGAGGATGATACACTAAGAACCTGTACAATGGCATAATTACCTCCTCTTTTCTACTGATTATACCATTCCTTATGCACCCTAGCATCCCTCTGCTGTGGCCATTGCCGTCTCACCTCAGTTTCCCCTACCTTGAAATCATCTGTTTCTTGCTTTGTGGATATCAACATCTCACCCCTTCTCGTGTATTGCTCCCTTGGATTTCTGTGGCCACAAGGCATAACTGCATGTTTTTTGTATGGAAACTTATCTGCCAAATAGTTTACCACTCTTGAAACTTTCTCATTCTGTCTACTCCTAGCGGGGGGTCCGGGAGCCATCCCTTCAATCGTGCCGGTGCTGGTGCTGGAGGTTCCAAAATGGCGCCGATCACCTTTGCCCTTACCTTGTCACAGGGAGCGACCGTCACTCCCTGTGACAAGGTAAGGGCAAAGGCGATCGGCGCCATTTTGAAACCTCCAGCACCGGCACCGGCACGATTGAAGGGATGGCTCCCGGACCCCCCGCTAGACCACCAGGTACATGTAAAAGGTTTTTTGGGGGGTCGGGAGGGTGGGAGAAGCAAAGGGGTAATTTGAAAAGGGTCGGGGTGGGTTTTATTTTTCGGGCCATCGGCGCCTTTTTATCAGTGGTAGCCAAAATGGCGCCGATGGCCTGAGAGCGGGAGATCGCGCCGGGACCCCCCCCCCCCCCACTGGACCACCAGGTAACTTAACATTTTGGGGGGGTTCGGGAGGGTAAGGAATTTCTTTTAAAAGGTCGGGGTGGGTTTAGGGGTTGTTTTGGTGTGCCTGTTTTCCCGCCCTCCCCCAAATAATTCCCGTGCCCTATTTAACGATACAATATAAATGCTCCTGACGATAAATCGTGGGCATTTGTATTGTATCGTGTACTCTAACGGTTTAGAACGATTTTAAAATTATCGGATGATAATTTTAATCGTTCAAAAACGATTCACATCCCTACTTTTTAATCATCCTAAAATAAGGGTGAATATCAGTTTAAACTGATTGTGACCTTTGGGAAAATCCTGGAATTTTTGGGTGAAAATAGGTTTAAACTGAAAATGAAGGTGCCTAGATGTATCCCATCTGGCCCCATGGCTTTGTCCACTTCCAGCTTTGCTAGTTCCACATATTCTTTTCTGTAAATGGCAATACCACTAACCCACTACTACATGTACTCTTTCCAACAACTAAAAATCCTTCTCCAAATCCATTTTCAGTGAATGCTGATAAGTATTTGTTTTGAATTTATGCTATTTCCTGGTCCCGCTCAACCCATTTTTCTTTCTGGTCTCCTCTTTTTTTTGGCTCCAGCAATTCCTATTTTTTCTTTTTCTTCCAGCTCAATCAGAATTAGTGTCATCTGGTTACATTTCAACAGCAGGAACAGCTTTCCATATTTTTTGCATGTACCAAATCTGTGTTTTTGGAAAGAAGCATCTTGTGAATAATATCATGAGTAACAAATACAAACATGATTGACCTCTTATCACCTTTCCTTAGACTTCATTGGACAAATTAGGGGCCACTTTGACATTCAAAGTGAGATGTACACACTCAATAAAGTACAAATTAAAAAAAAAAGTGAGATGTACAAACAGAACAGTGCACTCTTGTGAAGATTTGATGACCTTCGGAGTGAGGAAACTCATCCAAAGATGAGATTTGTGCAATGTTCTCTCAACCTAGCTTGATGGACTCACTCCGAAGGTCATCAAATCTTCACAAGAGTGCACTGTTCTGTTCGTACGTCTCACTTTGAATATCAAAGTGGCCCCTAACCCCTACACTAATACCTAAACATCACCTTGAGATACTAGGTGGGCCTCCCATAGAGATATAAATACCCCTCTAGAGGGAGGGCATTATGGCTAGTCTCTCTCTCTCTCTCTCTCCTCTTTTTCTAATTTGCATCGCACTATGCATTAAAGGTGTTTTTGCATGCAAAAACGCCATATACCAGTTTGATAAATGACCCCCAATGATAGTTAATGAGGCTGAAAGTCGACAATTAAGCTTAAGATTTAAAAGCAGCCGCAAAAAGTGGGTTGTTAAAAGTGAATTTTAAAAGCACGATATGCGATGAAATTAGGGGATGTGCGAACATGTTGGGCCAGTGCATGCCAAGTGGATTTTAAAAGCCGCCGGTTTATGGGTGTACATGCAGCTGTGCGCACAAATTGAAAGTTTCCAAAAGGGGGTGGAGAGTGGGCATGATCTGGACAGGGCATGGATGTTCTGCTTTTTAACTTTGAAATTTTTGTATAAATACATGCACTGGTGCACGCCAGGGTTCCCTGCCGCATAACTTTATTTCTGCTATGGATGGCGTGTAAATAGTAAACCAAAAATATATAGGCAGATCAGTGGGGTTTTAAGTTAGGGGCTAACAGGAGGGAACAGAGGCTATTAAACTAGGAGGTTTAGAAGTCCTAGCGCTGACTTGGCTGAACTGGGAATGAACTGGGAAAATGGTCAATGGCGTCGATGGCTTTTAAAATTCCCCCACTGATGTTGTAGAAGTGGAATTTGAACATATAGGCATGCGCCCACTTAAAATTGACTGCACACATGCGCATGGTCAGACTATTTTATAGCATGTGCGCATATACATGTTCATGTTGTAAAATGGTCGCGTCCTTGGGCCTGCACCCACGCGCCACTATGAAAGTTATTGTCCCTGATGTGATTTAAACAAGGTGAGAGAGGGAACATGATGTACAAACTCAGGAAGTCTATTCCAAACACATGGCACAGCCAGGTGGAAAGCATGGACTCGAGAATTGGCGGGGGAGGAGAAGGGCATTGTAAAAATACCTCTGGTCTTCACATCGTTATGGGCAGTTTTGAAAAATTGGCTCACCAATAAGCATGGCTCCCTTGTGTTTGAAAATGGGCAGGTTTTGCACAGACTGAAAAGTAAATGCTTAAATTGTCAGTTGGGTGCATGCAGAATGGGCACCTTTGTGCATAAACCATATTCTGAACACAAACTTAGCCTGATTATAATAGTCTTTTCTGAAAAAAAGAAAATGACAGGCCTAGGCAGAAAATACTTGCTGCCAGTAAAATCTGGTATTATTTCCAACGCTCTGCTGCAACTTGAGAGAAAAACTGTAAAAACTGCAGAAATGGAGTAATTTTCTGGCACATCAGCTGAAGCAGGAGGTTGTCACCAGGTGGCATTCAACCTTCTATGCGCTGAATTACCTTTGGGATGGATATTATGGCAGGTTTTCAAATATAAAGATACAATGGTAGTTACTGGAGCAGTCAGACGGAACAATGTTATTAATATTTTACAAGGGTAAAGAGTGAAATATTCACACTTGTTGGCCCAGCAGCTTTCTGGGCTTCCAGCTCATTTGGAACTGGCATCTATTGGGCTACGGCTCTGTGAGCGTTCATTCACAACTACCCCGTCCGTCCCCCTCCTATTTTTAAATCTCATTCCAGTGACCGTCCTTGACTGGGGACCAGAAAATGCAACTGCATGCGAAGCCAGGCTAACATGGGATGCAAGTGTCTCTACTTAAGTGCTGAGGGAGTGATGGCTGAGACTTTCTCCGGGGGGAGGAAGGGGGTGGTGAACGCTGCTTCTGTAGCCCACTCAGCCCCAGCAGGCCCAGAAGGCAGAAGCCTGGCCAGAACTCAAATCCCAGCCTTCCACATAGCAATGCACATGGCCACTGAGTTTCCGGAGCGGCCCCAACATGTTCAGTTTGAGATAAGACTTGATTTTCTTGAAAGTGGGACTTTTACCTGCCTAACATTCTGAAAATTGGTTAAATGCTGCTATCAAAAGTCTCCATTGATTGACCTGATGAAGAGAGGATAAAGCACAGATACACTAAAGCCCAAATTTTCAAAGCCTGGCGCACACAAAACCCGGGGGAATACGCGTGTGGCTGGGCTGTGCTCGCACTGAGAGCATTTTAAAAATGGCCAAGCCACCTGCGTATCTCCCTAAACGCGACAAAGTGCGGGGCTCCTTGAAAGGGGCGGGCCAGGGGGGCAGGGCGGGGCCAGGGCAGGGGCCGCCCTGGACAGCGACCATTAGGCCCTGTCCCAGGGCTGCCAGCGCACGCAACTTACTTCTGTTTAAAGGAGAAGGTAAGTTTTAAAATTAGAGTAGGTAGGTGGGCTTTAGGGGTTGGGGTGGAGAGGGGAAAAGGTAGGAAGGGTAGTTAGGGGTTTAGGGAAGTTCCCTCCCAGTCCGCTCCTTAATTGGAGCGGACTGGGATGGAACTGGGCAAAGGCCAGATCGCATCGCCGCACCTACTTTAAAAAAATCCCCCCCCCCCTCAGTGAGCACGAGTCGTGACCCACCCACGCATGCGCACGCCGATATTAAAATCGGGTGTGCATGGGTGTGCAGGTATTGTACTTTATAGCATGCGAGTGGTGAAGCGCTCATATTATAAAATCAGCGCGTCCATGTGCATGCGCCGAGAATCGCACATTTGCCTTTTTAAAAATCTATCCTTAAGTAAGGAGAGTGAAAAAAGGTATCACCTATGACTCTAGTCAATATTTAATTTTATATATCCAAGTATACGACAACCACAGTACTTTTCAACCCATAAAGACAGGGCACATAGGAGACAAAGAAAGAATGGATATTCTGCATTTACCTCCTGTGCAAGAAAACAATACTATTAAACCCATGCATACTTTTAGCTGCATTTAAGGAAGGCCCTTTTTAATTAAGCTATTTTACCTGGATAAATGTCTTTGCAAATTGCCCTAATGATATTCTTAGGGTTTTATTCAATAAAGATTCTTTCCATAGGCACAGAATGGGGAAAAGTCATTTTTGCCCTTTTAAGCTCTTCCATAGAAGAATATGATTTTTACATTTTGTTGAGATGATTATAATCGGTTTCCTTGCTCATTGTGATTATTTTACTGCTCACTTCTGTGAGGCAGACTAGACATTGCTATCCTGAACCAGGACAGTCAATTCCTTTCTCTTGCCTTGAAAGAGAAAAGGGTGTTTCTAAATATTACAATGATCGAAGCAATGCTGCAGCCCTGAGCAAATTTTGTGCCAAATGCTGCAGCCACAGAATGGCAGAAAACAAGATCACTTCCCTGTACATCTTACGTTAGTGAGTGTGTTCTTTAAAATTAATTAATTAATTTATTTATTTATTTATTTATTTAACAACTTTTAATATACCGACGTTCGTGAGGCACATCACGCCGGTTTACAAGTAACTCAGTTAAAGGAGGAAATTACAATGAACAGGGGGCCGGGGATGGGAGCAGGCCAGAAAAGGGGGGGGGGGGGTAAGGGAGACAGGAAGAAGAGAGGGAAAGATAGGTAGCGTGAGTGAGAGTATAAAACAACCGTTAACATAAGAAATAAAAGGAACTTATTTACAGAAAAAAGGACTATTTACATTAGAGACAATTGGCATAGGATTGATTATATCGGACAAAATTGAACAATTTTGTAAAATTGTAGGAAGATAAAATGGGGAGGGCAGGCAAAGGAGAGGCGAAAGGGAAAGCCTTAGGAGGAGGGGAAAAGCCTTGAACTAGTGGTAGATTTCTGTGCATTTAGGGGTCCTAAGAAAAGAGGCTGTAGCTCGCTGTACATGTAAAAGCAGGCTCGCAAACCGGATACACATCTACTTTTACACAAATTGCAGAGAGATGCTTTGGGACTGGGGTGGGGGAGGTAGAGCTGGGGCTTACATGGATACTTTTTAGAAGTTACACCCTCTGTAGAGAAGGTGTTACTTTATAGAAGTTAATCCTTGTGCAAACCAGGCCAGTTATCTGAGCATTTTCAAGACAAACCTATGCCCAAATGTTTGTTTTGAAAATGCTGGCTGAAGTCTGGGTGTGCGCCCGGCCCACACAATTATAAAATTACCATCCTTACTTACTCTTACAAATCCAAAGGGGAGTCACCTCTCTGGGGAGCTTCTTCAGAGATGTCCAGGGCGACTGGAAAGTGTTATCTGAGATGTGGTAGGGTATGAGTCTCTTATTTTTTTAGAATAATGGGGCTAGGCTATTGGCTGTTTTTAGAAGTTTAGAGCATGAGTTGTTTTTATTATCCAACAGGACAGGTATGGGTTGAGGTTTTGGGAGATTTATTTGGAATGGTTGTTTATTTTTAGTTTTGTTTTACAGAAAATCCTCACTGAGAGTGGAGATACGTCTATTCTGTATATTGGAGACATCACAGTCATATAATGAATAATGGCACAAGCTAATACGAGTAGTATAATATTGTTTTTTTTGGCATTATTTTATGTGATTTCAATTTATTGATCTTTTCTAAATACATAAGTTTATTTGTTTTATTTATATCATATTTATAAACTGCTACTATTTATGGAGTAGCAGTATAGAAGATTTTTTAAAATAAATATTTATTGATTATTGTATTTTTATATTATGGTTCATTCTATATTGATTATTGCATTTTTAAATGTGATGTAAAATGCTTCGAGTTCACATTTGCAAAGTAAAACCCAAGACGGTAACTTTTAAACAGGTGCGCATTTGCTGGTTTGCGCCCATGGATGTGTCTATTCTATAACATACACGCATGTACGAATGCAAGGTATAAAATAGGCTGAGCACGAATACATATGCATGCAATTTTAAGTGTGGGCACACCTATGCACACAAATGCCACTTCTACTGCATAAATGGAGGGATTATAAAAGCCACGCATGCCGACACAATTGACCATTTTCCCAGTTTGTACCCAGTTCACCCAGGTAAAGGATAGGACTTCCTACACCCCCTCCGCCCAGTTAAATAGCCTTCCTTCTCCCTATTAGCCCTAACCCTTAAAACCCCACTCATCTTTATATATATATATATATTTTTTGTTTTATAACTTACACGGCATCTATAGCAGAAGTAAGGTTACGTAGAAGGGGATTCTGGCACGCGAATGTGCGCGTACATTTTTACATGCTACTTTCAATGTGAAATCCAGGAATGCTCATGCCCCGCCCAGACTGTGCCCAAGCCCTGCCCCTTGTTTTGGAAAAATATTTTTGTCCGTGCAGCGGGAGATATGCACGTGTCCGGGCAGCTTTTAAAATACGCTCAGCATGTGCAGCCTGAAATATTTGTGTATCACCCGGTTTTGGCACACGCCAGGCTTTTAAAATTCACCTTTAATGTAATATAAATACAGTTTTGCTTTTATCAATACAGCATCTTCAGCTTTATATATTTTATTAAATATGAAACTCTCGTTTTTTCAGGTGGAAGTGCAAACAGTACTGCCTTATAGTTTTATGAAGCAATTATCCACTTCCTAGTAAACTGCCGCATCCAGATGAGGAAACTGAATTATTGCTAAAAATCCCTCCAGGCAGAGCTGTTGCCAGTACTGCTTTATTAGTCTTTTGTGGAAAAAGTAATTCAAATATTTATGGAGAGAAGAAGTGCAGGTACCCCTGTGTTATAGCTCCCATTACTTTTTTTCCACAGCATCATGACATCTTTGGCCAAAACTGCAACGTGTGGAAAATTAGAGCCATATCATTCATTTTATTGGAATAAAAAACCCCATAGTACTCTATTCTAATTAGAATTTAAGCACCATGTCTCTTATTCTAGATATACACTAGAAAAAAAAAATAATTGGGTCCAAATTTAGAAATGTTGTCAGTATGTTTACCAAAGATTTGATATATTTGTGTTTATTAGGATAACTTTGAAACATGATGTTTGTGCCCAGTTACATGTGTATATGGGCACATGCAAAGTTGCTACTGTATTTTGTAACCTATGTAAGACCGATATGCACAGGTTATAAAATACAAGTACATATGCACGCAGAAATGCTCATGCATGGAAAAACCACGAGCCACATAAGTTCAGACTTACCCAGATAAATGCTGCTAGATAGACTGACAAGTAGCGCTTATCAGACTTATTCGACTAAGTAGCACCTGCTGCTATTTAGCCGGATAAATCTGAATATAGCTGGATAAATGCCGCTACTTGTCTGGATAACTTCAAATTTGTCCTAGACTTGGCAAAGCTGCTGCTTAGCCGGATAAGTTGGAATTTTTCTGAATAAGTGTCCCTAAATGATATATCCACATATTTGTACTTCAAATTTTAAAAGGATATGCGAGTAAATTTTACTCCCATTAATTAATTAGAGGCTTTTATTCCCCTTTAAGTTGGCTTTTACACTCGTAAGTTGGGGATTTTATAATATGCGTGTGGCAATGAAATAGCTAGTTTTACCAATTCTTCTGCCAGTTCTCCCAGTCCATCTGCACCTCATGAAGACCCTCCTGGCTCTTCAGCTTGAAGTCTCCCCATTGTACCCAAACCTTCTACCCAGTCATTTTTTCACTTTTAAGATGTCTAGGATCACTTACACCAGATAATGAGCAAGAGTAAATATATGTAAGTAACGGACTTATGCACATCACTTTGGCATTTTGCAAATAGCAACTTACTTATGTAAATGTTGGCCCCCTTCCTGGAAGATCCCTGGCTCACCCCCTTTTCACATGCACAAATTTGCTCGCAGACCTTGATTTATGTATGTATGTTTTAGACTTTAAAATTGCATGCACTCACGAATTTGCTATTTTATGTGCACCAGTGCTAATTTTTAAGTGCACAACATTGGAAATTCACTTTAAATGTTTTTGGATTCATCAAAGGAGAAACATAACACCAGAGATCAACTTGCAGTAATATACAAGCTAATTAAGTAATTATCATGATATTCTAAGGAAGATTTGATGCTGTATAGCTAATGAGAATGCTGTCAGTGAGAACAAATGTCTTCAGTTAACTCAACAGATCAAAGAATACGGGGAAGCATATTCTATTAAGGTTTTAAAAAACTGCCTGCTCTGTGCTATCACATTGGTGGTAATAGTTTTCCATTATATAACATGACAAGATTCACTCATATTTATTTAATATGTGTGTCTCAATTATTGTGTCTCTGAAAATATCAGGTTTAATGTATTCAAATTATTTTTGGCAAGGAGAGGGCAGATATTTGGAATTTGCAGAATATCAAGTGCAGTAAAAGCAGAAATATGTGTTAAAAAATCTCCATGGTTTAAAATAGATATTGCTGGCATATAAAATAAATATAAGAGAAGGGACCATCATAGAACATAAGAACATGCCATGCTGGGTCAGACCAAGGGTCCATCAAGCCCAGCATCCTGTTTCCAACAGAGGCCAAACCAGGCCACAAGAACCTGGCAAATACCCAAACACTAAGAAGATCCCATGCTACCAATGCAATTAATAGCAGTGGCTATTCCCTAAGTAAACTTAATTAATAGCCGCTAATGGACTTCTTCTCCAAGAACTTATCTAAACCTTTTTTGAACCCAGCTACACTAACTACATCAACCACATCCTCTGGCAACAAATTCAAGAGCTCTACTGTGCGTTGAGTGAAAAATAATTTTCTCCGATTAGTTTTAAATGTGCTAGTTGCTAACTTCATGGAATGCCCCCTCATCCTTCTATTCGAAAGTATAAATAACCGAGTCACATCTACTCGTTCAAGAACTCTCATGATCTTAAAGCCCTCTATCATATCCCCCCTAAGCCGTCTCTTCTCCAAGCTGAACAGCCCTAACCTCTTCAGCCTTTCCTCACAGGGGAGTTGTTCCATCCCCTTTATCATTTTGGTTGCCCTTCTCTGTACCTTCTCCATTGCAACTATATCTTTTTTGAGATGCAGCGACCAGAATTTTACACAGTATTCAAGGTGCGGTCTCACCATGGAGCGATATAGAGGCATTATGACATTTTCCATTTTATTAACCATTCCCTTCCTAATAATTCCTAACATTCTGTTTCCTTTTTTTGACTGCTGCAGCACACTGAGCTGACAATTTTAAAGTATTATCCACTATAATGCCTAGATCTTTTCTTGGGTGGTAGCTCCTAATATGGAACCTAACATCGTATAACTACAGCAAGGGTTATTTTTCCCTATATGCAACACCTTGCACTTGTCCACATTAAATTTCATCTGTCATTTGGATGCCCAATCTTCCAGTCTTGCAAGGTCCTCCTGTAATGTATCACAGTCTGCTTGTGATTTAACTACTCTGAATAATTTTGTATCATCCGCAAATTTGATAACCTTTGTCGTGTATATATATATTGAAAAGAACCAGTCCAAGTACAGATCCCTGAGGTACTCCACTGTTTACCCTTTTCCACTGAGAAAATTGACCATTTAATCCTACTCTTTGTTTCCTGTATTTTAACCAGATTGTAAACCACGAAAGGACATCACCTCCTATCCCATGACATTTTAGTTTTCGTAGAAGCCTCTCATGAGGGACTTTGTCAAATGCCTTCTGAAAATCCAAATACACTACATCTACTGGTTCACCTTTATCACCTTTATCCACTATTTTTCCCGGCACTGATGTCAGACTCACTGGTCTATAGTTACCCGAATCAGCCCTGGAGCCTTTCTTAAATATTGGGGTTACATTGGCCACCCTCCAGTCTTCAGGTACAATGGATGATTTTAATGATAGGTTACACATTTTAACTAATAGATCAGAAATTTCATTTTTTAGTTCCTTCAGTACCCTAGGATGCATACCATCCAGTCCAGGTGATTTGCTACTCTTTAGTTTGTCAGTCTAGCCTACTACATCTTCCAGGTTCACAGTGATTTCGTTCATTTCGTCTGACTCATCACCCCTAAAAACCATCTCCGGAACTGGTATCTCCCCAACATCCTCATTAGTAAACACGGAAGCAAAGATTTCATTTAGTCTTTCTGCAATGGCCTTATCTTTCCTAAGAGCCCCTTTGACCCCTCAGTCATCTAATGGTCCAACCGACTCCCTCACAGGTTTCTTGCTTTGGATATATTTTAAAAAGTTTTTATTATGAGTTTTTGCCTCTATGGCCAACTTCATTTCAAATTCTCTCTTCACCTGTCTTATCAATGTTTTACACTTAACTTGACAATGCTTATGTTTTATCCTATTTTCTTCAGATAGATCCTTCTTCCAATTTTTGAAGGATGTTTTTTTTTGGCTAAAATAGCCTCTTTCACCTCAGCTTTTAACCATGATGGTAATCGTTTTGCCTTCTTTCCACCTTTCTTAATGTTATGCTCAGGCTTGTGAACCCTTGCACTGATGGGAGGATGGTATACCTTAGGAAGTGGATCCGTAGGTTCTCCCATTGGGTGGCAAGGCAGAACAGAAGTGACCAGCTTACCCTCGGCACTGGAGACTGAGGCGACAGTGGAGGCAGACGAGGAGTCGTGACGTCTAGGAGAGGAACTGTGTCTTTGCCACTGGAATCCTGTGGTCCCTCCAGGAGGAGCCCGTAGGGACCCAGGCCGCTGGGAGTTAGGTTGGCCCTTGGAGACGATAGTCCAGAAGAAGTCCGAGGTCAACGGCCAGAGGGTCGTTGCTTAACAGTTCGAGGTCACACACCAAGGGATCGCCGCTTGCCAGTCCAAAGTCACACACCAGGAATCACAGCTTGCTAGTCCGAAGTCAGGAACCAGGAACACCAAAACGAGACAGGAATCAGGAACAAGGATCCAAAGCACTAGAAGACTCACTGAAGCAAGCAGACTTAAGCAGCGCTACAAGAGACGTTGCCAAGTCAAGGAATGAGCAGAGGAATCCTCCCTTTATACTTCCTCTACTCTGGCTCATTGGAAACAGCTGTAAGTAGTTAAAGGGGCCAGGCCCCTTTAAATCTAGAGAGGAGGTGCAGCCTCGCGCCTAAAGATGGCGGCGGCCATCTTGGATTTCCTCCACGGAGGAAAGACTGCCTGACGCTGCGAGGGAGGAGCATGGACGGCTCCCCACCCGGCGTCCATCCCGGGGACCCACACTGAAGTGACAGGCATAGAATCCGCAGCTTCCCTAGAAGCTGCCGTGGTGGGTCGCCACCACGGGTAAGGTAGGGGGCTGTGCCCACGGCCGTCCACGGGCGCGGAACACAACACTTAATGTGTGGAATACATATGGACTGTGCCTCTAGGATTGTATTTTTAAACTATGTACAAGCCTGTTGAACACTTTTAACCTTTGCAGCTGTACCTTTCAGTTTTTTTCTAACTATTTTCCTTATTTTATCAAAGTTTCCCTTTTGAAAGTTTAGTGTTAGGGCTGCAGATTTACTTATTGTCCCCCTTCCAGTTATTAGTTTAAATTTGATCATGTTATGATCACTGTTGCCAAGTGACCCCACCACCGATACCTCTCTCACCAAATCCTGTGTTCTACTAATAATTAACTCTAAAATAGCTCCCTCTCTTGTTGGTTCCGGAACCAATTGCTCCATGAAGCAATCATTTTTTACATCCAGGAACTTTGTCTCTAGCAAGTCCTGATGTTACATTTACCCAGTCAATATTGGGGTAATTGAAATCTCCCATTATTATTGCACTGCCAAATTGGTTTGCTTTCCTAATTTCTCTCAGTATTTCATCATCTGTCTGACCATTTTGTCCAGGTAGATGGTAGTATACTCCTATCACTATACTCTTACCCAACATACAATCGATTTCTACCCATATAGATTCTACTAAGCATTTAGTCTCTTGTATGAGCTTTATCCTATTGGACTCTATACCCTCCAGGACATAAAGTGCCACACCCCCACCAAATTGATCCTACCTATCATTGCAATATAATTTGTACCCTGATATAGCATTGTCCCATTGGTTATCCTCCTTCCACCAAGTCTCTGAGATGCCAATTATGTCAATCTCATCATTTGTGCTATACACTCTAACTCTCCCATCTTACTTCTTAGACTTCTGGCATTGGCATACAGACATTTCAAAGTGTATTTTTGTTTGTTTTAACAACCTGCTTTTCAGTTGTTTGGGATAATTCGGAAATCATTAGCTTCGGTGATATTTTTACATATAGGCATATGGACTATGTTTGCTTTTAATGAAACCTTTCTGTTGGGATGCCCTAACTCTCCTGTTTCATTAGTATCCTTCAAGGATACATTTCTACAAACCAAGCACTGCTGAGTGACTGTCGGCTTTCCCCGTTGTTCTAGTTTTAAAAGCTGCTCTATCTCCTTTTTGAAAGTTTGTGCCAGCAGCTTGGTTCCACTCTGGTTAAGGTGGAGCCCATCCTTTCGGAAAAGTCTCCCCTTTCCCCAAAAGTTTCCCCAGTTCCTTACAAAGCTGAATCCCTCTTCTCTGCACCATCGTCTCATCCACGCATTGAAACTCTGAAGCTCTGCCTGCCTCTGGGGACCTGCAAGTGGAACAGGAAGCATTTCAGAGAATGCCACCCTGGAGGTTCTGGATTTCATCTTTCTACCTAAAATCCTAAATGTGGCTTCCAGAACCTCTCTCCCACATTTTCCTATGTCGTTGTTGCCCACATGTACCACGACATGTGGGCAACAACGGGGAAGGCATAACTAGCACGCGCTGGGTCTCCACCCCCCCAGCCCGGTGGCTGCTCCAGAGGTCTCGGTCCCGGCCCTGGAATGCCCCCAGGCCAGCACCCCGCCCACGGAATGCCCATTTTTTTAAGCCCCAGGACTTACGCGCGTCCCAGGGCTTGAGCGCGCCACCGAGGCTATGCAAGATAGGCTCAACATGCACAGGGGGAGGCAGGGGGATGTTTTCAGGGGTAAGATACGCATGCAACCCTTTGAAAATCTACCCCAAAATGAATGTCCAAAGGTAGGACATTCTAGAGCTAAGGAGCCTGAAAACTAAATGCAGTCTGCCAAGTTGGTTCTAGTCTAATATATTGTAATAGTGAGGAATCGCTAGTAATTCCTGCTGTGAGAAATGTAATGTTCTCCTTGGTGCATAAAGAATTAAGAAACTTGACAGATAAGCTGGAAGGCTGATATAAAGAAAATAAAACATCAAACACAAAATCTTAAATCTCAGTCTCCATAAAACAGGGAGTCAATGTAGCTTCTGAAACACCAGTATAATGTGATCAGGTTTTTTTTAACCCATACATCAAATTTGCCACAGTGTTTTGTAACAACTGTAAGTGTTAATCTGAGTGAATGGCTTGCCCTGGTAGAGGGAATTACAAGAGAGAGAACCAGCACACATAAATCTTGATGTAATGTTGGTTGGAGAATTGGATCTCTTGTACCGAGAGGGGGCCTGTCCACTACTTCGTCGGCTGGTGGGCAGTCCCAGAAGCAGGATTGACTAAAGCTTCTCCTATACCAGCCCCATTCCCTGCAGTTTGAACCATTGGATTCCAGGGGCCAGCAGGACTTAGGTGGGTCCCTCAGGTGATCCAAGACAAGAGTCCAGATATGCATGGGTCAAAATAGACAGCGGACAGCAGAAATGTTAGGCAGGCCTATTTGGGGCAGGCAGCAGACCGCATGAACAAGAAACAGGCCAGAGTTTGAGTCAGGCAGCAAACGGGAGAGGTCAGGACTGAAACAATGGGTCAGGTCCAGGCGCAGACAAGTGAAGTCTGATTCAAGCTGAAATCAACCAGAGAGTCAAGCCAAGGGGGTCAAGATAAGGAAATACAAACAAGTAGACGTCTGGAAGGCAGAGAAGGATAAGGACTAACAGGACAAAGCAGAAGCAAGGCACGAACAGTGTCAGGACAAGGAGAAAGCGATGGAGGCAAGGCAAGAACAGATGCTGGAGTAACAACACACACTGGAGCACGAAGGTCTCCAGGAGACCTGTTGCTGAGGCAAGGACAGCGAGTCTGAGAATATAACATAAGAACATAAGAATTGCCATACTGGGTCAGACCAAGGGTCCATCAAGTCCAGTATCCTGTTTCCAACAGTAGCCAATCCAAGTCACAAGTACCTGGCAAGTACCCAAACATTAAATAAATCTCAAGCTACTATTGCTTATTAATTATTAGCAGTTTATGGATTTTATTGTCTAGGAAATTATCCAAACCAGTTACACTAACTGCTGTAACCACAAATTCTGGCAATGAATACCAGAGCTTAAGTATGCGCTGAGTGAAAAAGAATGTTCTTTGATTTGTTTTAAATGAACTACTTGGTAACTTCGTGGAGTGCCCCCTAGTTCTTCTGTTATCTGAGAGATAGGCCAATTCAGTACGGTGTGCTCAGGCCGAGAGCAGCATTAGCCCCTGTCTGGACGCGCATTTTCGACGCGCTATTATTGTCCCTTATACAGTAAAGGGTAATAGCACGATGAAAACGCATGTCCAACCCCCCAAAACCTAATAGTGCCCGCAACATGCAAATGCATGTTGATGGGCCTATTAGTTACTCCCGCGCCATACACTTGCCCAAAGGCAGGAGTTAATTTCAGCCGGCACAGGGAAAGTGTACAGAAAAGCAGAAAAAAATGCTTTTCTGTACACCCTCCGACTTAATATCATAGTAATATAAAGTCGGAGGCCCCAAAAATTAAAAAAAAAAAATCAGCCCATGGCTCGTGGGTTGGAAGATGGATGCTCAATTTTGCCAGCGTCCGTTTTCCGAACCCATTGCTGTCAGCGGGTTCGACAACTGATGCCGGTAAAATTAAGAGTCGGCTGTCAAACTCGCTGACAGCCGCCGTTTCTGCCAATAAGTAGGCGCTAAGGACGCTCTAGTGTCCCTAGCACCTCCTTATTACTGCGGGCCCTCATTTGAATACAAAAAACGCGCGCCCAGGAGAGTGGCCTGGGAGCGCATCAGGAGAGCGGGCGCTCGCCTCGGAGTGCCGGCTCTCCCGTGCATTTTACTGAATCGGCCTGAGAGTAAATAAGTGATTTACATTAACTTGTTGAAGTCTTTTCATGATCTTGTAGACCTCTATCATATCCCCCCTCAGTCATCTCTTCTTCAAACTGAATAGCCCTAACTTCCTGAGCCTTACCTCATAGGGCAGCCGTTCCATGCCACTTATCATTTTGGTTGCCCTTCTCTGCACTTTCTCCAGTGCAACTATATCTTTTTTGAAATGCAGCGAAAAGAACTGCACAGAGCATTCAAGATGCGGTCTCACCATGGAGCGAAAGAGAGGCATTATGACATCCATCATTTTATTTGCCATTCCCTTCTTAATAATTCCGAACATTCTGTTTGCTTTTTTGATCACCACAGCACACTGAGCCGATGATTTCAATGTATTATCCACTATGATACCTAGATCTCTTTCCTGCTGGTAACTCCTAAGATAGAACCTAACATTGTGTAACTACAGCAAGGATTATTTTTCCCTATATGCAATGCATCACTTTGTACTTGTCCACATTAAATTTCATTTGCCATTTGGAAGCCTAATCTTCCAGACTCAGAAGGTTCTCCTGCAATTTATCACAATCCGCTTGAGATTTAACTACTCTGCATAATTTTGTGTCATCCGCAAATTTGATCATTTCACTCGTCATAACTCTTCCAGATCATTTATAATTATATTAAAAAGCACCGATCCAAGAACAGATCCCTGAGGCACTCCACTGTTTACCTTTTTCTACTGTGAAAACTGACCATTTAATCCTGCTCTCTGTTTCCTGTCTTTTAACCAGCTTGCAATCCACAAAAGGACATCACTTTCTATCCCATGACTTTTTAGTTTTCTTAGAAGCCTCTCATGTGGAACTATGATAAACACCTTCTGAAAAGTTTGAACTAAAAAAAAAAAATGACATTGAGGTGAAAACAGATTTGGAGTGGTTTGGAAAGCTTATCAGGTTCTAGATTATTTAACTAGTGTATAATCAAAGAGGTAACGGCTATAATTTAAGGATTTAGATACGAGGGCTTAACAGACAGTACAGGAATCATTCCATTTCCCACAGAGTAGGATCTTAAGCTAAGGAGCTTGACTCAGTTTGTTCAAAGGACTTTCAGATTAAATTATACTGTATGAGATATCTCAATATACTTCAGACATATTTTAAGTAAATTATGAATAAGTCTTTTCTGCTATATTACGGTCCATCTAGAATGTATTCTCTGCAACTTCAACCTAAAAATAAAGAAGGTAAATTGTAGAACTATTTTCTGTCTGCTGTAGGTAGAACATTTTTGCTTAAGTAATAGCAAGAATTTTAATTTCTATATAAAATATAACATTGTCAATATACTACAGAATCCTTAATCCTAGATGCTTTATGGTGAAGAATGATTTTGGTTTGGTTTGGGTCTGGGGTTTTTTTAATGCGATATTTTTTGTAGTTCTCCTGAAGAAACTGACAGCTGTTAAACTTGAAGTCCGGTAAAGTAATAAAGCTTTGAAATGAACTTCCAAGCTGGTGTAGACAATTTTTAGTGCATTGTGTCATTTATGTAAGAAATAGACATGTCTGACAAATATAGGTTGACCTTCCAGAAACAAAATTAATTTTTTTTTCTATTCCAGTTTCTTTTTGTTCCCGCATTTCCACTATACTGAACGACATCCTGTGTTAAGATGGAAGCTGTGCACAACATAATTTAAATTAAGTTCCTAGCTGTCTTGCACTGCCATATCATTTTTCTGCTTGACCTTATAGTACAGTAGGTTATACAAGTACCTGTCCAATATTGTTGGAAAATGTGAAAATATGCTTTTGGAAACTAATCATATGTAGGGGCAAAGGGTTCTGTTCAGAAACAAGATATGTGTGGTTCAGAAGCTATTCTGAAGTAGAATTTATTAACATGGTTT
Source organism: Rhinatrema bivittatum (assembly GCF_901001135.1). Taxonomy (NCBI): domain Eukaryota; kingdom Metazoa; phylum Chordata; class Amphibia; order Gymnophiona; family Rhinatrematidae; genus Rhinatrema; species Rhinatrema bivittatum. Next base: position 80,235,937 of record NC_042617.1, on the reverse strand, counting down.
ATTCACATTGTGAATGAGCTTGGCTTGTAGATAGCCAGGATGGGGTGGGGGAACGGTGAGGACGTAGAATGTCCAACAGGACGCCTAAAGCAAATAAAATGTCAAGAAACCAACATAGACAAATTGATCACATTTTTAATTGATTCATGAGCAGAACATTTCCTAGAGATTTAGAAAAACGGTCTACTGCAATCGGTCTGTTAGGCATCCATTTTGATTTTGTCCACAAAGTATTTTTTCCAAATAAAATATATTCACTATGTTCAATATACACTAAAAGCTTACTTCACTAAGGATGTTTTCCCCAATATTATCGGGCTAATTTTTAAAGCCCGGCGTGGCTGAAATGGGGAGATATGAGCAGGGCTGGGTCACGCGCACGCCACGTGCATTTTTAAATGCTCTCAGCCACACTTGCTACGTGCACGACAAAGTTTATTTTAAAAAGGGGTGGGGTTTGGCCGATCCAGGGGTGGGGTGTGGGCGGGCTGAGACAGCGCCATTAAGGCACTGTCCCATTGCCAAGTCCGCTGGGATCGATGGAGCCGTGCAAGTTGCTGCTGCTTCAGACCTCGGGTAAATAGCAAAACAAAAAAAAAAAAAAAAATAGAATAGGCAGTGGGGTTTTAGGGGTGGGAGTGATTAGGGAAAAGGGGAGGCAGGTTAGTTAGCAGGTTTAGGAAGTTCCCTCCTTTACCAGAGCGGACTAAGGGAGAGAATCTGGCCGTTTGTGTCACTGTGCACAACTTCAAAAGTCCCCCCCTGACCCGCATGTGTCGGCATTTGGCGTGCGCATGCACACGCCAATATAAAATCAGCACACATGTGGTGGATTTTCTAACATGCACATGGCAATATGCGCATGTTAGAAAACTGGAGCGTCCATGTGCGTGCACTGGGAACCGTGCATACATGGATGCCCGCACACATGTTATAAAATCTACCTTTATATATTTTTGGGAAAAGACTTTGATGACTCAAGCTCTAAGTGACATTCATGTTCAATATCCTTAATTTTTTCTCTCTGTACATAGGTTGATGTTATACATAAAATTAATTTGTATAAAGAATTTATACAGCTCTAAATGGTATTACTTCCATACTCTTTGGTGAGCTTGTCATATACTTGCTCTAGAACAACCTTAGAGGTGAATTTTGAAAGTCCAATGTGCACATTAATTAGGCGATGTGCGAAGGAGTTGGGCCTGCGTGAGTCAAGTAGCTTTTAAAAGCTGCCAAGATATGTGCGTATGTCCAAGGTAGCTGCACATCACGAAGGTTTTCAAAAAGGGGCATGGGCATGGTCTGGGTGGGGCATGGGCATTTGCGTGTAAATTCGAATGCATCCCGACACACGCCAAGGGCCCCTGCTGCGTAACTTTCCTTCTGCTAAGGATGCGTGTAAGTGTAAATGTAAAGAAAACAAGGCATATCCATGGGGTTGTAAGAGTCAGGGCTAACTGGGGGAACGAAAGGCTATCAAAACCAGGGGGGTTGGAGGACCTGTCACTTAACTGGGCAAACTGGGGATGAACTGGGAAAACTGGGAATGGCATTGGCACACACCCCTTTTAAAATCCCCTGATTACATGTGGGCACCCACTTAAAATTCAGTACACATTTGCCCTCAGCCAGGCTATTTTTATGTGCGCATTTGTATGTGTTTGTTATAAAATGGCTCGGTACTAGGGAGCAGGTCAACGTAAGCATGCAAATGTGTGCACACGCACCAGTTTGAAATTTACCATCCCTGTGCATAATGATAGCAGCAATAAATCAATATTTAAATGTTTTAAATATTTTAATTTGAGTGTATGTTGATGTATATTTTTGTTTCAGCTGTTTAACTATGTACATATATTTGTAATACAGAACCAGTTTTGGAGGAGGTGGAAAATAAGATTATGAAATAAATAAATAGATAGATATGTAAGGAACAAAGCATGCCTTTCCTGAAGTTCAATGTATACAAGAGCCCAATGAGTGAAAAAGAACTAGTACAAAAATTGAGATTTCATCCAAAATAGCAATGCAGTGTGAATATTCTTGTATGTAAACACTTTGCTTTCTTTCAAAAGGACCTCATATAAAAGGCACTTAGACTGCACCATTGAATGCAGCATCCTATGACTTGTACACTGAGTGAGTGCCTAGACATATTTATAATAATTGGCCCAGGATAAGTCCAACAACTATGAATCCCAGGTATATATTTTTTGAAAACATTTTTGCTATGCATTTAAAATAAACAATCTTCTTGCCACTGAATAAGGAGAGCAAACTAAACAGAAACTTATCTTGAGGCTCTGGAAGATGAAAATGAGCTTATTAATAACACTTTTGAATCCACAGGAACTGGCCAGATATTAGAGCGCTGTCACTTAATTTACCAACTTAACCCAGTGCTTCGGCGTTTCAAATTTTCCATCTTCATCAGGGGTCAAGGTTAGCATCTGGTAATGGACAGAAGTCGAAGCTCAAATTATTTCTGAAAGGTAGCAAGGATGAATTAAAAACAAAAGAACAATGCCTCTTCCCTTTAGGCACTTTCCTGCAGTTCAGACACTTTGACTCTAGGGGGAGCTCTAGAGCTCTTACGGAGGCCCAGAGTGGAAATGAGCTCATATTTGGGCACTTTGTCTCTAGGGAGAGCTTTAGAGGGCTTACTGAAGCTCAGCGAGGAAATGAGCTCATATTTGGAAAGAGCCAGTTGGGATTGGTAGAATTCAGTCATTCTGAGTAAAGTGTGCTGAAGGTAGGGTTAACTGAACCTAAGTCAACAGAACAGGGTGATTCAGTTCTACCTTTGCCCCATTGCATTCATGGATTGTAGTTTTGATTGTGCCATTGATTTTCCCTAAGGAAATCAGAACTACAGATCCATGCATGCAATGCGGCAAAACCAGGACCGGATTGTTCTGTTCAGTCGATCTTGGATCAGTTGGCAACATTAGCTAAAAGTAATTAGGGATAATTGCAGCTAGATTGAAAAAAGTCACAGTGCCAGAACAGTGAAGAGAGACAGGGCTGGAACTAACTCATGTAGGGGAAGCTATCAATGTGAATGTGAATGTCTGAGGATTTTCTTACATCAAAAGAGGAGGATATAACTGGTCAGAATTCATACACAATAGAATCATGAACCACATATGCAATCTAACACATATTCATTTGTAGGACCTATGACTCGATGAGTTTGGCAATCAGTCCAACTCATACCTAGGTGAACAGGTCCAATTTACTTTATTTACAAAAATCAATAATTTAGTTTTTTTAGTTTTTGCAGACTCACAAGTTGTTCATTTTAAATAAAATGCTATATCAATAGATTGAAGCTGACTCACACGCACACACACATTTAATATCCTTGGAAATTCTTAGTGTTCCACCAAAACAAAAATACTCGCAAAAATAATATGTCCTCCGTACTCTTAATTGGAACAAACTATTGCTCAATTTAAATGCCAATTGAAACATTTTAAGATTCAGAAGTTCCGTCGGGATGAGAATGATTACCACACTGACAATGTCTACTTTTGGAAAAATAAGAAAGATACTCATAAACCACCTTGGGTGACTTTTCAAGATTCCTCAGAAGAGTCTGGATCCAGTAGTGATGAAGATAGACCTAAAACTAAACAGCCTTTTTTAGAATCAGCTCGCGATTCTTATCGATCTTGCCCATACAGGGGCTGGACATGAACCAGAGCACCAAATTGGACAGGATCATCAACACAAGCACCGGACTGGACGGGATCAAAGACATGAGCACCAAACTGGACAGGATCGACAACATGAGTACCAGATTGGACAGGACCGACATCACGAGCCCAACAAAGAGTATCAGAATGGACAGGACCAATAACATGAGCACAACAACAACGGAATCAACAACAACAATTTTGAATCTTTCTAAAGAAAAATTCTCAAAGGAGACTTACACCGCGTTGGAAAGGGCTTGTCTTACATGCCCTGTAGTAGGCTTGGGGACTGTGTAATGGACTTTTGTTAACAACAACTCAGATGAGTATTCTTTTTAGTATTTGGGCTATTTGATGTGCTAATGCAACTTTAAGAGTACGGAGGACATATTATTTTTGCGAGTATTTTTGTTTTGGTGGAACACAATTTAAGAATTTCCAAGGATATTAAATGTGTATGTACGTGTGAGTCAGCTTCAATCTATTGATATAGCATTTTATTTAAAATGAACTCCTTGTGAGTCTGCAAAAACTAAAAAAAATAAATTATTGATTTTTGTAAATAAAGTAAATTGGACCTGTTCACCTAGGTATGAGTTGGACTGATTGCCAAACTCATCGAATCATAGGTCCTACAAATGAATATGTGTTAGATTGCATATGTGGTTCATGATTCTATTGTATATGAATTTTGACCAGTTATACCCCCCTCTTTTGATGTGTGTTTACAGTTTGTGAGGGTTCTGGAATACATTCAGTTTTTGGGGCTGATTTTTTGTGAGGATTTTCTTAACCATTAGGATTTTGTCTACTTAAAGGGAGATGGAGGCACGGAGCAGAGATGGAAGCCGGTAACTGGACAGATTAGGAAAGTAAAACTGGATTTCATTTTTGGAAGTCATTAATTTACATTGGTATCTGTCTGCTTGGAATGTCTGCTGACCTAAGACACTGCATTGAACTGTGAAATTTGGACTTTTAATTGAAAATAAAGAGCACAGACTGTGCCCACGTCATGTCTCATGTCTGTCCCAAAAAGCAACACAGAAGATGGTGAAATAGAGCCAGGAAGAGAAAAAATAGAGGTTGACCAGTTAGAATTCCTTTATTTATAATGTTCCATAAATGCACAAGTTAAAAAGTAAAATTTGCCTGACTCAGGCAGAGTTTCGCGCAGGCTGCGTCAGGGGCTTGCGACTTGCTTTTGACGCAGATACACTAGAAAACAATTTCCATTGATAAACACTCCTAAATACTGCCGGTCTGGAGCGGACTGTTTACCTGGAGGTGCAAAAGCGTATGCCGCTATCATTGTGGCAGATTGGCTCCATTTTTTTTTATGAATACCTGAGTGGACACAGATTGCTAACAATAGATGATCTCCATTTGCCATTGGGAGTAATGATAATTTAATGAACAGCAAGTCTTTTTTTTTTTTTATCTAAAATTGGTCATAATAACAAGGCCCTGACGCAGCCCTAGGCGTGGGCAAAACTCGGCCTGAGTCAGGCCAATTTTACTTCTTAATTTGTGCATTTATGGAACATTTTAAATAAAGGAATTCTAACAGCTAAGGTGACTGGTCAGCTTCTCATTTTTTTTTTTTTTTTTGCCTCATGTCTGGGCACATTGAGATGTTATCCCAAAGAGGGCTCTTTTCTTACAGGACGTCAGTTGTTAAGGGAATACATTTTATTAGACGAGGCAGCAGCAACATGAGCAGCCAAATGAGTAGCCTGTTGAGAGAATTCGTTTGTGACTTGCTCCAATTCCAGTGTGTTTATGGGTAACACATACTGATGAAATCTGTTTCTGGATGCTCCTTTAAAAGACACAGTTTAAATTCATGTTTAGTCTTTATATTACTACAAGGTCAAAACAATTGAATTGCATTGATTCATGACCTAGATTATTTTATGAAATTCATCATTATCTGTACTCTACCCAGGCTCTGGTTTCAGTAAATATTTATTGGCTTCCTCTTGATAATTATTATGCAGATTATAGAGTTATTTGGCTACCCAGAGGCATCACATAAATTGAAAGATATGCCTAGGTAGTTCCAGTGCAATACTATGTTACAAAACTATCTTGTGCATCTAATATTGCATTATGTCTTTAAAATATGCAACATGTCAAAAGTTTTTGAATTGTATTGATATTTTAGGCACATCAGAGACTACATTAAGATGTTTTCTAGAGCTATCCCATGGATATTTCATATTGAAGGTTATGTTACAGGATGAACTAGAACTTCACTGAGATGTAGTTATCTGTTTTGCTTTGTTTTTATGTAAACCAGCACATGAAGATGTCTTTGTGCACTGGTTTTCACTTGATTTTAAATTAATAAGGTGCTTTGTATATTATTGCATCTCAGCAGCTCATTAACTCAGAATATTAGAAACATTTTGTGTATAGTAGAATACATGCAAAGGAATACATTGCATATGTTTCATAAATGCACCCTATACACATATAAATGTAAATGCTGACTTCTATGTACATTTGAGGTGTTTTTTGCATTATTACATTCATAGGCTCTGTATGGGAAATACATTTGCAGGTTAGTACATCATCCTCCGGGTGATGGTATTTGCATGAATCAGGGTCCAAATGGACCCAGGTCTCTGTGGTTATTTTGTCTGTATAGTATGTCCTTAACTTCTACCGTTGTTTTCTATAGGTTGTTGGTTCTGGAGTACAGACCTATATTTATATGACTCTATCAGCCGTACAGGACTGTCTTAAAGATAGAGTCTATTGGATTTGTTGGATGTCTTGAGTTTGTTTGCTGAGTATTCAAGAGAGTCAGAGCCAGATCCCTGTAGGGATTCCGCTGATTTTTTTCTAGCAGAAGGGTTTTCTGGCATTTCCAATCCAGAATGGATCCTACTTTTTCTGCCATAGGTATTCAGAGTGACAAGTCCAGCTCCTAGGTACCAGTGCCTAGTTTTTCTTCATGGAGACCTAGGAGGGCCCATAGAAACCAGCTCTAGCTTGAATATTTGTCATTTGACGGATAATCCCCTTCTGAATTAACTTTGTATTCAAGAATGAATAATGCTTGGGATTCTATAGTTTGTTTTTTTTAACTAGAAGATGTTTATCTCATCTAGTTGCTAATGGGTAGATTTTATTATCCTAGCTGTCTATGCTGTTATCTCTGCTGTTGGAATCTGTGACTTATATCGTTTGTGCTTTACTGATGATTCCTCTGATGAGAAACTACATTCAGGCCGATACAGTAAAGACGCATGGAACATGGGCACTCAGCCATCTCTCCTAGGTGCACTATACAATATTTAAATGAGGGGATCATGCTAAAAAGGAAGCTGTAGGGACAGTTGCATGCCCCTAGTGCCTCCTTGGCAGTGGACGCCCAGGAGAGGTGGCTGTCAGTGGGTTAAGAAAATGGACACTCCTTAATTGAGCATTTCTTTTCTTAATCTGATTGCCGGCACACTTTTTTTTTTAACCTTTTGGTTCCTCCGACTTAATATCGCCATGATATTAAGTCAGAGGATGTACAGGAAAGCAGTATTTTCTGCTTTTCTGTACACTTTTTTGGGCTGCAGAGAAATTAACACCTGCTCTAGGACAGGTGTTAATTTCTGAGCATAAAAATGTGCGGGTCGGGTACACATTCTTTTTTTTTATTTGAGGCAAATATCTAATAGCCTCATCAATGTGCATTTGCATGTGATGAGAACTATTAGTTTCGGCGGTGGGAGGGTTGGACACATGTTTTGGATGCGCTGTACTCCTTATGGTGTAAGAGTTTGTGGAGACGCATCCAAAATGTGTCACCATCAACTTGACAAATGTGAACCCAAAAACCAGGTGCCAGGAGAAGAACCCTTGGTGCCAGTTTTTTTTTTTGTTAAGGACTCTTCTTGGGGGTTACATATGTATATATATATATGGCTTAGCTTTTTGAAAGGGAAATAGAGCAAAAAACCCAACCAGCAAGTGTTGCAAAAGGAGGTATTAATTTAAAAAAAAGATACTCCTTATGACAAAGATATGTGGAGTATGTGCAGAAGGAGTTGCTAGTATAAGTGCTACATATACATCCTCCACTCTGCCCACAGATGTGTCCACAATCATCCATTTACCCAAATATATACATGGCTTTTTTTCAGCTCGCAAATCCCTCAGATGTGTCTATATTTTCTCCTGCTCTAGGCTGGTTTAAGTCATGAATATGCATGGTACAGATTTACATACATACTGCCTCAACTGTATGTAAGTCTATTTCATACATATTCATTAGGGATATCCCAAAAACTCTACAGTCATGTGGCCCATGAGGACTGGAAGTTCCCCACCCCTGCTCATACTCATTCAGTCAAATCTCACACACACTTGAACTATACACATTTTCCACCTACATGCAGACTCTTTATACATGAACACCACTTGGGTACTCAAACCCTCACTACACATTTATACAATTATATATTCTCAGGTCTGTGGTAGGAAAAGCAAAAAATGAATGCAGTATGACACAATGCTCCGTATATTAGTAAACATGTCTGATCCACATTGACTATTCATAACACAATCAGGTCGATGCAAGATTGGTGCACGGTAGGAGAGAGGGTGCTCATCGGGATGCCCAACACAATATGCACATGGGCTGCCACGGTAAAAAGGAGACACTAGGGGAAATTGTGCACCCCTAGTGCCTCCTTGGCAGTAGATATCCAGGAGAGGTGGCTGTCAGAGGGTCAGGAAAACAGATGCTCAATTTTACGAGCATCCCATTTCCTAACATGTTAAGAAAATGGACGCTCATTAATTGAGCATCCCTTATCCAAACCTGACCACTGGCACACTTTAAAAAAATTTTATTTTACCTCTTTTGCCACAATATTAAGTCAGAGGAACTACAGAAAAGCAATATTTTCTGCTTCTCTGACAACGTTAGGGGCTTCTGAAAACGTAAACACCTGTTATGGGGCAGGCGTTAATTTCTGAGGGTAAAAAAGTGTGCGTCGGGTGCACATTTTTTTTTTTTGCATCGGGAAGTAATAGCTAATAGCCTCATCAACATGAATTTACATGTGATGAGCGCTAGCTTCGTAGGGGGTTGGACGCGTATTTTGGAAGCACTAATCCCCTTATTGCATAAGGGGTTGTGGATGCGTGTCCAAAACATGCGTCCAACCACAGGTTAACCAGTGTGCTCGGCTGAGTGCACTGTATTGCATCGGTCCATACGTACCATTACTACATGTCGTCATGTGTCTAGCATATAATCTACTGCACATGATCCACACTCCTTCATATCACATACCATTTTCAGCTCAGAATTTCCATACAATTAAGACAGGAACTCACACCCACATTTTAGAAATAACAGAAGTCTATAACTTTTATTTATAGACCTGAAAATATAAAGAAATAAAAGCTGTACTTTCTGGATGGTTTTGCTTGGCTAATGGAATGCTATGGTAGGTGGTGGGGTCCCTCCATGAATTCCTTTCCACTGCTGCTGATAGGGTGGAAGGCTTTTTGGCCTCTGTAATTGTCCGTGGCTTATCCTGCAGCTACAAGAGAATCATGAACATAAGAACATAAGAACATAAGAAGGTGCCATACTGGGTCAGACCAAAGGTTCATCAAGTCCAGCATCCTGTCTCCAACAATGTTCAATCCAGGACACAAGTACCCAATAGGATGCCAAAGAATAAGTCTAAGCCTTCTTGCTTGTAACTGGCATAATTACTGGCTTCCCTATGTTACAAGACTAATAGTGATTTATGAACTTTTCCTCCAGGAACTTGTCCAAACTCTTTTTAACTGACTTCACCACATCCTCTGGCAACAAATCCCACAATTTAATTGGATGCTGAGTGAAAAACACGTTCTCTGATTTGTTTTAAAACTGCTACCCTTTAGCATCATGGAGTGCCCCTAGTCCTTGTATTATTGGAAAGGGTAAATAACCATTCCCTGTTTACGCATTCCACACCAATCATGATCTTATAGTCTCTCTATCATATCTCTTCTCAGCTTTCTGTTCTCCAGGCTGAAGAGCCCTAACCTGTTTAGAAGAAAAACAACAAGAGGTAAAAAGTACTTAAAACTTTTCTTTAAACCCTACCTAACCTAGGATAAAGGACATGGTAAACATTATATCTTGAAAAAGAAAAAGAAAGTAGACAGCTGAGGGGAGCAGCTGAAACAGGAAATAGTGTCAGAGAAAAAAAACAATACAGTGATGCCAGAGATCATAGCACTTGTCAAAGTGTTGAGCAAATTCAACCATGTCTTAAACCAAAAAAAACACTTTAAAGATCATATGTACATGTCTTACACCAAACTGCAAAATGAACTCACCAAGCATCCCTACAGTAACATATGGCTAATATACTAAAAGCTACTACTGCATCATTTGATGAACATGGGGATGCAGTAGGTATAAAAAGGAAACAGCAATTATACAGCCAATGAGCATGCCCAAGAAACAGGCCGCAGAAGAGCGGGCAGCCTGAGCTTGGATACTAATTCCCTTCTCCTTATTTTTACTCCTCGACCTCCACCCACTTATCCTTGCGACCCTCCAAATGACCCTGTTCGCATCACATGTAACACCCAAAGTTAAGATTGCATCATGAGAAAAATGGGCACGACATTTATTTTGAAATATTGTATATACAGAAAGAGAAAGCAAGCATACTGATTACAATTCAGTACATTCCTTTAATGTACAGCGCCCTATGTGCTGAGCCTCCTCTCTTCTCCCACAGAGTCCATTTCATCAACTTGCCTTCCAGGGGCTTGGTCAACTTTCAGTGTCCTAAGGAGACAGACCCCCTTCTGTTTGCCATCCAAGAGCTTGGCATATAACATGAGACCACAACTACAGCCTTCCTAAGGTTCGATGCTGCAGGCAGGAACCCCACCCTTTAGCCAGTTTTCTAGACTTGCTTGTAGTGGTTGTGCAGCTAACCTTTGCATTGAGGGGCGTTCCAGGAATGGCAAATCCAAGTTGCTGGGTTATAGTTTAATTTCTGTTTTGGAGGCTGAATTCCCTTTTGTGCTGGTTCTGCCATACTGCTGTAGCATATATTCCCCCGCTACGTCCATTTTCCTTTGGGTGGAATTAGGGGGTGACCACTGTCATTGGTTGAAAGAGGCCATTATCCTCCTCAACCCAGCCTTTGTCATCCTTGTTTGGGCAAACTGTAATCCACTTTATTTTGTAGTTATATGTGTTAATGTTGTTTTATAATATAGATTTTATAGTCATATATGTTAATTGCTTTACTATATTGATTTTTAATTGTGTATTATGTTTTATTGTTTTATCTTTTATTGTAAACAACTTTGATATGGTAAGTGAAATAGTGGTTAATTAAGCTTGAAACAAAATTAAACAAACTTCTCATTGTTTTCATCAAGCCACTGCCTTTTCCTCATCTTGCTCAACAAAAATGAGAGAGGGAGGAAGGAGGGACTATTGAGAGATCTCTCACAGAGGGGACAGGTAGATGGCCACATGATTTTGCACTTGTTGCCAGTAATAAAACACAAAGTCATAAAAACATTTGATACAGTGGAAAAACATATACTCATTGCTCTATTAAACATGATGCAACAGTTGTGCACCTCTAACAATCTGTGCTCTCCTGGGCCCTTCTGCAGCCATCAGAGCTGCTTGCAGTTCCAGTAATCCTGAGCCCAGTATGTGGGAGGCAAGATACCCCTGCCACTCCCCAAGATTATCAATAGGATCCTGCTGCTCCAGCATCAGTATGAAAAACAAACAAAAAACAAAACAATGCAACAGCATCTGATAGCCCACTGAAACACATACAAAATAGGTACATTTTACAGCATTTTAATTTATAATACTAGACCATCAACTAGAATATAAACAGCAGCTATGAATATGCACTTAACATTTAGTACAAGTTAAGATCAAAATGAACAAAATGACGCTTATACAGACAAGCAGAATGATAATCCAGGGTATGTCCTGTAAGGATCTGCTAGCATCTCCATAAAGAGCAGAAACCTTTGCTTCTTAACGATTAGTTATGTAGACCTTGCGGCTTACCTCATTGTCATTAATTGGAGAATGATAATGTTCATATTAAGGGCATGGAACGAGAACCCTATATGCGATCACAGGGGCAATACTGTAGAGGAGTTTTAAAGACATATGCAAATCAAACAGCTGATATAGAGGAGAGTATACACATTTTCTATAAAGTATTACTACCATCAGAAATCCAAAAGATGTGTCATGATGCAATTTTCTTGTCACTTGCTGTATATAGGGAGGTTTTATGGTTTTGTGTGTGTCTTAAGTACAGTTTCCTTGTTGGAATACCAGATTTGGAAGAGTACATAATAAGTGGATTCTTAAAGAGGAAACACAACTGGTATTGGTTACAGCTCTGCATTCAGATGTGTGCATTCCTTTATAAATGCCTTGATTAGCTACTTTGCATTCCACCAGTACTTCCATTATGTGTGTGCTGTCCACAAGAGACAACAGCTGTTAGTGGACTTCTATGAGATAGCTCACTTCTTCAATATGATGTGTGACTCAGGATTGCTTCATTGTTTTTGCTAGATGTCCACTCTAACCCAATAACTTTTAGTACCCTTTTTTGATGGCTTATAGGTATTAAACCATACCATTCTGGGTTTGAATGAAGAAGAAGCTTTTCAATTGTGCAAATACCTGAAATGTCGATTGTGACAGGATTGGTCCTCCTTGAAGTTCAGTGATATTCATAAAGGAGACAGAATAATGCAAGGCATATAATGGGCATTTTTTTTTTAAATTTAGATAACTTTTGTAGAAAAGTCTGTTTCATCAATTCAAATCTGGAAGTGTTTTTTCTGTCAGATGTTAGAGATTTCTATTTTTTCTTTCCATTATCCATTTTCTACATTTCTTCCTATAGAATAGGGCCACATATGTGGTTTGCAGCATATCTAAATTAGTTAGAATAATGATTTAAATGTATATGCCCTTAGTTTGAGTTGTCGTCATGGCAGAAACATGATCAGAGGCTTCCTCTGCCCAATTCTAGATGTTGGCAACATCAGGAGAATAAGTTCACATATCTTAAAAGGAATAATCAGAATTATATATATTGAAATGAAATAAATAATGTATCATGCAGTACAGTGTGGGCACTAATTTAAAAAGCCACACAAAAGGCCTGATTCATCAAGATCTGTTCCCACAGACAGAGAAGGGGAGAAAACCCTTAATGAATCAGACCCAAAGGGGATTTATTTGTCTGTCTTGAGAATTGTGTGGCCTTGGAGTCTTGGTTTCATTTGTATGGCATAGAATGTGAGTATTTCCATTCATATAAAATGCTAATTTTTTTTCAAGTCTGGAATTTAGATGATTAGCTTTAGCTATGGTGAATATTAGACAACTAGCCATTTATTTTTTTTGTTTTAAAAATCAACATCACCGATTCTAGTATGATATAGTCACAGAAAGAGAATAATGGAAAGAATAATTGTGTAAGATTAGTCAAGATGATTCATAGTGGAGTATGAGTAGGTATGTGCATTTTATACTAAATAGCATTCTGAATTTAATAGCCAGAAATTTACTCTGCAAAGCCTAGGAATGGCACAATGCATAAATATACTGCAAGAAGGTCCGCAGTGGCATAAAATTGTTTAATTGCAATGATTAATCTTAAGACATTCCTTAAATATATCATCACGTTTTAGAATAAATATTTCTTACTTTAATAATCTTGAAGTTCAACAATGTCCACAGCTAAGCCCAATATTTATGTGAAATATCCACAGGATTTTCTTTTATAGATCCTGGAAAAATTCAGGACAATGCAACCATAAGGAAATTTGAAACTGATTCTGAGTCCTTTTTTGGTGCATTTTGCCAGAAAATGATGCATTAAAAAAAAAAGTTTTGGAAACCAATTGGATGAATTTATGGATGTTAACACATTCCTTAGGTTGTACTGATTGGTGTACCAACCTCTTTTAAAGAAGTTTGTATAGATATAATGACTATCATTTTTGTATTTTTCTCACCGTATATAACTGTTTACAGGATGAGTCATGTAATAAATGTAAAGTATACCTTTCTAAAGAAGAACTTTAAATGCATTTTTCCACCATATCCCAAAACTTGTTGTTTTGTTTTTTTTAATTTGAAGCATTTGCCTTACAAATTCATGCTCTCTTATTGTCATGATTGGATATTGCAAAATTTTACTAATTTCTCTTCCTATGTCTATTCTGAAACAATTTCAATTACTTCAGAACTCTCCTGATCCCCATTTTTCTTCTCCTGTTTTCCAGCTTGTGGTTGAAGAATATTTCCTCACTGTATAACATTCTTATAAGCTTTGTTCTGTATTCTTTGATAAATAGGTGGCTTTTGTGTACAAGTACACAGATGCCTCCAGTAATGAGACACTTATGTCTTGGTCTTGAACAGGCCATGTTCAAGCTCCTCCCCTCACCAACTTTCTTTATTCTCCAACTGCATGATGGTTGGATGGGACAGTGCCTACTCTTTTCCTGATGATATTGAGCTCTGAGATGCCACATGGCCCTCAACATTGTGATGATGCACCCACAGGATAGCTGGTGTCAGTTATTCTCACTGACTAGTTACAGGTCCAGCGAGCACGAGGGAGGTAGAGGCACTCCATGAAGTTAGCAAGTAGCACATTTAAGACTAATCAGAGAAAATTCTTTTTTACTCAATGCACAATTAACCTCTGGAATTTGTTGCCAGAGGATGTGGTTAGTGCAGTTAGTGTAGTTGGGTTTATAAAAGGTTTGGATAAGTTCTTGGAAGAGAAGTTCATTAACTGCTATTAATCAAGTTGACTTAGGGAATGGCCTCTGCTATTTCTGGCATCAGTAGCATGGGATCTTCTTAGTGTTTGCCATGTTCTTGTGGCCTAGTTTGGCCTCTGTTGGAAACAGGATGCTGGGCTTGATGGATTCTTGGTCTGACCCAGCATAGCAATTTCTTGTTATGTGGGAGCTATATAGGTGAGCAGAGGCCATTCCTCTCCCCTTTGCCTGCTGTCTTACTGTTCCTCATACCGGAGATGTTGTACCAAATGATTTTTGGGACCTACATTGGTCCTGTCTTCAAATTATTATTATTATTTATATAGGGCCAAATTTTAAAATGTACGCACAGATGTAGATTTGTGCGTGCAACCCGGCACACACAAATCTATGCCCGATTTTATAACATGCGCTCGCCGCCACGTGCATCTTATAAAATCCGGGGTCGGCACGCGCAAGGGGGTGCATACTTGTGCACCTTGCGCACGCTGAGCCCTAGGGGAGCCCCGATGGCTTTCCCTTTTCCCTCCGAGGCCACTCCGAAATCGGAGTGGCCTCAGAGGGAACTTTCCTTCCGCCATCCCCCACCTTCCCCTCCCTTCCCCTACCTAACCCGCCCCCCAGCCCTACCTAAACCCCCATCCTGACATTTAATCTTCAAGTTGCGACTGTCTCTGGGCAGGCGTAGATTGCGCGCGCTGGCCACTGTCCCTGGAGGCTCCGGCCCTGCCCCACCCCACCCCCGGTCCACCCCGCCCCCTTTTTCAAGCCCCGGGGCATACGTGCGTCCCGGGGCTTGCACGCATCACCAAGCCTATGCAAAATAGGGGCAGGTTTTCTGGGTTACGCGCGTAACCCTTTGAAAATCTGCACCTGAATGCTTACCAAATGTATGCAGTGCAGAACAGAGACATAGAATGTGACTCATACCTCTATTATGGCTGAAGAAAGAACCTATACAGTTTCAAAAGCTCATGTATTTCAACCCTTCTAGATTATTCTTATGTTGGTCAAATAACATAATTATGATGGCAGAAACAGACCAAATGGTCCATCAAGTCTGCCCAGCAGTTTGCTTTTGGTAGTAACTGCTGCTCTGTGGTAGATTACCCCCATATGTTCTGTTAAGGGTAGTAACTACCACTCCATGCAAGTTACCCCATGCATTCTGTTAAGGATAGTAATTGCCGCTTCGTGCAGGTTACCCCCATGCATTCTGTTAAGGATAGTAACTGCTGCTCCGTGCAGGTTACCCCCATGCATTCTGTTAAGGATAGTAACTGCTGCTCCGTGCAGGTTACCCCCATGCATTCTGTTAAGGATAGTAACTGCTGCTCCGTGCAGGTTACCCCCATGCATTCTGTTAAGGTTAGTAACTGACACTCCATGCAGGTTACTCTCCTGCTTTCTGTTAAGGGTAATAACCAGGGGTGTGCTTTCATTTGCAACGTATTGGCAATTCAAAACCTATATGCCATATTCGTTGTATTCATGGGGGTCACGAAATGTATGGCAAACCCCCACGAATACAACGTATCACTAACAAATAAACCCCCACCCTCCTGACCCCCCCAAGATTTGCCAAAAGTCCCTGGTGGTCCAGCAGGGGTCCTGGAGCGATCTCCTGCACTCAAGCAGTCGGCTGCTGCTATTCAAAATGGCCCCGATAGCCTTTGCCCTTACTATGTCACAGGGGCTACCGGTGCCATTGGTCGGCCCCTGTCCCCTTTTAGGTTTCCTTGCTCTTTCTATACATATTTTTCTGTAAACAGGGTTGCATCTATTCCACTCTCCTCCACGGTCTTGTCAAACTGCAATGGTTCTTCTCCAGGATCTTCTTTAGTGAATACTGAACTGAAGTATTTGTTTAATATTTCTTCCATTTATTCTTCATTCTCCACATATTGCTCCTCGTCATTTATATGAAAACTGTTTTCTCACCTCACTTTATCTCTTTGGCAATCCTTTCTTCATCTTGCCCTTTTACTTTCCTGATTTCTTTCTTCATCTCTCTCAGTTTCACCAGATATTCTTCCCTGTGTTCCTCTTTTTGGGATCCTTTGTACTGCCTAAATGCTTTTCTTTTTGCCTTTATTTTTTCAGCCAGCTCCTTTGAAAATCAGATCGGTTTCTTTCTCCTCTTATTTTTGTTTACTTTTCTAATATATAGATTTGCTGCTTTTGTAATAGTTTCTTTTAATTTGATCCACTGTTATTCCATCTCACCCACTGTCTCCCAGTCTTCTAATTCTTCCTCCAGGAACATCCCTATTTTGACAAATTCCGTATTTCTGAAATGTAAAACTTGGCTCTTAAGTGCAATTTTCTCGTAACTTATTTGTGATATCAAACCATACCATCTGATGATTACTGGAGCTCAGCAGGGCATTTGTGAGCACCAGGCTGAGTATCACACCCTTCCTCATAGTCTCCATTACCACTGCTGCTGGAGTAGGGAGACCATTTGCTGAGGCGTTAGTGAAGTATCAACAGGGGCCTTTTATAGGCCTGAGTGATGATGTCATCAAGAGGCACCTCCAGCTTTTTCCCATCGTGGACCCTTTAAAACAGGAGACATTGGGGCATGCACAAACCCTAGGAGGAATGGGGCTAGGAGATGTAAGTGGCATCCTGCTGTGTGAACTATTGGTGGCATCCGGTCATGGTCAACTTGCAGCATGCTGCCGCGAAGAGGAGCAGGGTCTGCAGAAGGGAAGCAGTGTCCTGCTGCGAGGGTGCCTTGCTGTGACCCAGGGCACGATCTGACAGGTAAGGATGGTGGTTTGTGGGGTGGGCTCATGGACCGCCAAACACAACAAGTTGTTTGAAAATTATCCTCTATAAATGCTTACTTTTATAAAATGGGTACAGAAAGTGTTTCCCTGAATTAAAAATATGTGTGCATACTGAAACACAGTGGGCCGGATTTTAAAAGGGTTGCGCGCATAAGTTATGCGCGTAACCCTTAAAAAACCCCCTTGTGCGCCGAGCCTATTTTGCATAGGCTCGGCGATGCGCACAAGCTCCGAGACGTGCAAAAAGGGGTGGTCGGGGGCATGGCCAGGGGGCGTGGTGCCGGCTTGGGGGCATGTTCGGAGGCATGGGGGCGGTCTGGGGGCGTGGCTGAGTGCCCCAACACAGCGGCCTGTTGCGGCAGCAGACAGCCGGCGCGCGTAAGTTACGTCTGCCCAGAGGCAGGCGTAACTTCACGGATAAAGTTTAGTAGGGGGATTTAGGTAGGGCTGGGGGGTGGGTTAGATAGGGGAAGGGAGGGGAAGGTGGGGGGAGGTAGAAGGCAACGGGCAGCGCGCACAGGGCTCGGCGCGCGCAAGTTGCACAAATGTGCACCCCCTTGCGTGCTCCGACCCCAGATTTTATAAGATACTTGCGGCTATGCGCGTATCTTATAAAATCCGGCGTACTTTTGTTTGCGCCTGGTGCGTGAGCAAAAGTACGCGTGCGCGCTGTTTTTTAAAATGTACCCCAGTATGCATATACTTTTGTAGGTGGAAACACACAGATTTTAAAAACTATATAGCTCGCCATACAGTTTTTAAAATACCTGCAAAAATCTTTTCGGTCTGACTCAATGGAGGATTTCATAACTTATGCAGACTTTTGAAAATTACCCTTCCTGCAGTACATTATTTCACATATGATAATTATTCTAACAAACTATGATATTAATAAAGCTTTTTCTACTCTTTCCTAACTTTGCAAGCACAATAATTGTAATGGACTTAGTGAAAAAAAATGTTTGCACACTACCTTGCTCCTCAATGGAAGATCATATCAATCCTGTCCTTACCCTCTATTCTGTTCGATTCATTAAAAAACATTTTTTGTGATTTTGGCTCCATCTTCAGGACTGCATCCCACCTATTTTTAAAAATGTGGTTATCTCCCAGCCCCTTTCCCCCTAACTAACTTGACAATCACATACATCTACAAACCTGTTTACCTATTAATATTTACATATCCCAAGGCAACACCTTAAGAGTTTCTATCTAAATGCTGTTTAGCCATTTCAGATCTAAGCATGAGGAACATGAATGCGAGTTATACACTTTTGATAGATGTTTTAAAGAGATTGTCCTGTGAATGTATATGAAAAAGGCACAAATAGATAGTAGCCAGGGATGAAGCTTCGATGAAATTTCAAACTTGTGCTAATCCAACCCTTTTTTGCTTCTGTTACTATGTGTCCAATATATGCACATGAATATTTATACTGAAAAACAGAAATCTTCCAAACAACAAAGCCTCTGGATTCCTACCCTGATGGGTTTTGGGGCACCCAGCATTGCAAGTAACACATTAGACATTGTAATATATGGGGAACTTATAATTAAACAGTACAAGAGTAATTACTTTATAATCATACACAATAATACACAGATATTTCCCTACAAGTGATACTATTGTGAAGTCAACATTATTCATGTGCCTTGGAGGATGGTATAAATGGCCTTTTCTAAGACTGCTATCAGTGTTGCTTAATAAATTAGCTGGCACAGAAGAACTGAGAACGTGAAAATCATACTCCTTGATCACTCACCACATACTAGCGCACAGCTGGTGATGGCTTCTAAGGAGCAAGAGCCTGACATTATTTTTAAACTTAGGTTTTCTGCACAGAAGCTCTTTCACATTTGCAAGTGGGCTCAGTAGGATTTATTTGTAAATTAGGAGCATGATTGGTATACATATGGCACATGTTCTTTACTGTGAAGATAGTCCAGAGTAAATTAGACACAGATGGGTAAAAATTAACAATTCTCTTTCTCCTTCTCTGATAAAAATGTACAAGTAAAGCATTTAAGATACCGTAAAACTTGCTTTCTCTGCAAAGGATTATTAATATGACCATATATATTGGAAATTATTATTATTATTATTAGCACAATTGATTTACTAAACCATTACCAACTGGCATTTCTCAATGTTTGTAGATCCTAAGGGAGAGAAGCTAGAAAGCTATGAGCACAAATGTTTGAAGTCTGGGCAATAAAATTCCAGACCTACAAGTTCTAGTGGCGGAAGCAGACGTAGATATCATTATTGTTACAGAGACATGGTTCACAGAATTTCATGATTGGTATATGGCCATCCCAGGCTATAACTTATTATAGAAAGATAGAGAGTACAGAAAAGTAGGAGGAGTGGTGCTTTATGTCAAAAACAATATCCAACTAACTGAAAAGCAAGGGACTTGGGGTAGGGAAGAAGCATTGTGGGCTGTACTAAAAAAAGAAGATGGTGCTTCCATTTACATTGGTATGGTCTACAGGCCTCCAATTCAGACAGAAGAGCTGGACAGAGATCTGGTCAAAGACATCCAAAAGGTGGGAAAGAAGGCAGAAGTGTTGTTCGTTGGAGATTTTAATCTGCCAGATTCAGGCTGGAGTATCACTTCTGTGGAATCTGCAAGAAGTAGATAGTGGCTGCCCTTCAAGGAGCTTTGCTCAAAGAAATGGTAATGGAGACTATGAGGAAGGGTGTGATACTCAGCCTGGTGCTCACAAATGCCCTTCTGAGCTCCAGTAATCATCAGATGGTATGGTTTGATATCACAAATAAGTTATGAGAAAATTGTACTTAAGACCCAAGTATTACATTTCAGAAATACAGAATTTGGCAAAAAAGGGATGTTCCTGGAGGAAGAATTAGAAGATTGGGAGACAGTGGTTGAGGTGGAACACCAGTGGATCAAATTAAAAGAAACTATTACAAAAGCAGAAAATCTATTGTTCCAATATTCCTGTCTTCAGTTCCGGTGTCCTTGTCTTTAGTTCTTCAGTTCATCATTCTTGTCTTCAGTTCTTCAGTTCAGCATCCTTGTCTTTAGTTCTTCAGTCCATCATTCTTTTCTTCAGTTCAGCATCCTTGTCTTTAGTTCTTCAGTCCATCATTCTTGTCTTTAGTTCTTCAGTCCATCATTCTTGTCTTCAGTTCTTCAGTCCAGTGTCCTTGATTTCAGTTCTTAGGTTCAGCATCCTTGTCTTCAGTTCATTATCCTTGCCTTCAGTTCTTCATTCCAGTGTCTTTGTCTTCAGTTCTTCATTCCAGCATCATTGTTTTCAGTTTTTCAGTGTCTCCTTTGTTGCCCGTCTGTTCTTCTCCTCACCCTCCTGCCTTGTCTATCTGTCCCTCCATTCTTTTTGGACAGATACCTGGTATTGACCTTGGCTTGCCTCTGACCACTGCCTATTCCTGGATATGCTTGACTACCGCCTGCCTCCGACTTCTGCCTGCCACAGAATACACCTGACCTTCACCTACTCTGACCTAGCCAGCTCAATTAATCTCTCTAACAGCAGAGGCCCCCACAGATCTGCCAGCCCTGACACCCCAAAGCTCAACTGAAGGGAACATGGGCTGGTTAAGGCAAAGCTCTAGCAAAGATCTGCCTGCCAATGGTGGGACCTGCAGGGCTCCTCGCTATAGCTTGCATCAACTCTGCTTTGGCCTAAGGGTCCATGAATACAACACAACTGCGTGAGTCTCCCTTATGTACACATAAATGGGCATGTGAAGATCTATTATAGTATTTTAGAAACTGAATGTATCTGGTCTTTGAACACGTATCTTGTCTTTGTACAGCGCTGGGTATGTTGTGTAGTGCTATAAAAATGTTAAGTAGTAGTAGTGGTCTGCACAGATTATAAAATATGCATATCTCCATTCCCCAATATATATTTCAGAATGTGTGAATATTTGCAGTGCATTGAAAGCACATATTTTTCTACTTATTTTATAAATATATGCACAAATATGTTACATGTGAAAAATTATAAATTGCATAAAATCCTAATTTAAATGCAGAAATAGGAATATTTTAAAATTAGTGCACATACTTGAGATCACTGGTTTGCTAATACCTCTACCCAGTCAGTATCCAGATCACTGAGACCCTCCTTCACCCAGACCTCCCACCCAAAAAAAGCAGACAATAGACAAGCCTGATATCAATTATGCTAGTTAATTAGCAGGTGTAAAATTGCATGAGTAATTTTTTTAATGTATTCCCATAAATCTCTTATAAAAAGCAATTTTTGTGTGTACCACTTTTCTCCACCCCAGAATATCCCGAGACCATCCCTTTTTTGCGCAGGTGAATGTGCACAAAAAACTAAAAATATGTGCATACTTTAGATGGTTATAGAATATCATATGCGCAAACACTGGATATGTATGCATGTGTATACTCCTTTTATGAGACTGACTCCTTTGAAAATTAGCCCAGTAGGTTTTATGCATGTCATAATTATAACATGTCATATTTATAACATGTGCATGTAATAACCCTGAGTTATATATGGAGACAGGTATTTTATACTGAAGACGCATACTTCGCTCATGAAATTATTTGTGCAACTTTTTGTACTCAGTTCACCAAGACCTTTCCCAATTCACCCAGGTCTTTCACCCAAAAACTGCAGACAAAAAAAAAGTGCAATTTCACTTCTGTGACTTAGGGGGTCATTTTGCAAAGATATCGCACGCGAAAAGGAACTTTTTGCGTGCGATATCTAAATCGGGATGGAGTCGGGGCGGAGTCCGCACTGGAAGGGGAGGAGTCAGGGAGGCCTTGGGGCAGACTCCGCAATGACCGCTGCCAGCGAAAGGTAAGACTCTTTATTGCCGCCAGTATCGTGCCTATACTACCACCTTTCACGGTGGCGCTATTGGGTGCGAAAGCCGGCAGCGATTGCACCGCGGAGGTGTGATAGCTGTTGGCTTTCACAGGCCAGCCCCCCGCTTCACCCCCCCGCCCCCCCATTACTGCCAGATTTTCTGTTCATCAAAACTGTAGTGCAACTGTTCTCATGCGAGTTCCATCTTGCTTTCTTGTCTAATCAACATCTTTTTCCAATGTTTAATATCTACAAAAATATGTCACATTATTAATAGAACATTATCTTCATTTTAGTATAAATACTTTGCAATTTGGGGTACATTTTCAGAATGGCTATGTGAATATAACTGAAAGTTACACATATAAATTGTATTTTGCAATAGCTGAAAAGTAAAATACTAGCATTGCTGCATGGAAATGTGAAAGGGAAGAAGTAGGAGATTTCAGGGAATCCTGGGATTTGGTTGAAAAGTTTGTGCACAAGTTGCTATTTTGTGAGCAGTATATGCACATACATTATCAAAGCTGTCCATATGATTTATACCTGCTAATTAAGGCCAGGATTTTCTAAGTTCGCCAGCTCCCCTCTCCATGCTGTAGATGCTGTGTGCTCCATTCAAAATCATGACCACCCCTCTACAGAAAAGAAGTTGCCTTTGGAGCTTCTACCCTCTAGATAACATTCCCTACAAGAATGCAGAATTCTACTTCAGGGGCTATTCAAGACTCCTGACATTCTACCCACCTCTGCAAGATTAGTGCCTATCACTCTAAGTGCCTCCTTTCTTCTGTGATAAAAGGTACTGCAGACTGCAGAGCCCTCCTTTTGGCATGTCTGCCAAACTCAGAATGATACCACCTGGTGGTATTTCACCATGCTTGATAATAGTGAAGTGCAACGAGGCAGATTTGTTCTGAGTTCGGTGCCAGTAGGAGAGTTCTTCTCTTTTGTTGAGGAAGAGTCACCTCTGGAATGGTATATGCCCATTCCAGAGGGTTGGGAGAAGATCTCTGAAAGGGGCTCCTGCACTTTTACATGGGAGGAGTAGTCCTAGAGGAGACATTTGTATTCTATAGGAGAGAGGAAAGAAACGGGATGGTGTAACCCTAGTGCAGACCTCATGAATTGTTCTTCAGGGGGCCAGGACTTTAAATTGGGGTTCTCGGGATCATAGCATGGAGAGGGGTTGGGAGGATGAAATCCCCCCCATAGTAACTGGCCTTTTCCCTTTGAGCTGGTTAGCATAGGTGATTTTATTGCAACTAGCATGAAAACCAAACTTTTGTTTGTGTTAACTCTATGGAAGTAATGTGGCAATGCTGCTGAGGATAAGTTTTTATCAGGCCTAGCATGTTAAATCCCATTTTAAATTGCACATACAAATTTTACCTATCATCAGAAATGGGAAAAAATAAAACTATGACAGAATTTAAGAATGCTGGAGTTTAAGAATGGGTGGAGAAAGGTTTGGTAAAAGAAGTGGAGGACTTGATGTTGGTTGAGGTTTGAAAACTTATATGCTCAGTTACACTGAATAGAAAAAGACTGAAAAGGGGGTCACAACAAAATTGACTTGCATAAGGAGAGACTGTCTGTAGGTGTGAAATACCTTTAGCTAAAGCAGTGCAAGAAGGCTTAACTGGGTGGGCCACTAGTCCTTTCCTGCAGACATCTACTTTGCTATTATGAGTACTAGCCATTCAAGCTTAGCATGTGATAAAAATAGCATGTAAACCAATGACTTAGCATGCCTGCTAAACTGGTCTGAAAAGAGGTTAGTGTGTAGTACATTTAAATTAATTAGCAACATATGCAAATAAAGCTTTAGTGGGCACATATCAAATAGCATGGTATGTTCTCCTCCTTGAGCTATTTAGCTCACTCTTACTAAGGCCTAAGGCCAGGATTCATCATTCTTCGCAGAATGATGAATCCTGTGAAAATAGTGGGGTGGGGGGGGGCAGGCCTGCGAAATCCCGCAGCCTTCGCACCATGGCGGTACGCCAGCTGCTGGCTTTCGCACCGAATAGTGTCACCATGAAAGGTGGCGCTATTCGGCGCGCTACTGCCGATGATAATGTTAGTAACATTATCGCCGGCAGCGAAGACACCGCCGACTCCACCCCCTCCCCGCCTCCTCCCCTCCCCCTAATTTGCTATCTATCACATGCAAAAAGGTCCTTTTTGCATGCAATATGGTGTTATCGCATGTGTTAGGGCCCTAACGCACGCGATAATGATTTAGAAAATAACCCCATAAGACTGTATTTTTGCTTTAGAGCAGGTGTAGAGGGCTAAGCTAACATGATACATTGGTTATTTATAATGAAGGCGATGGGGCTATAAGAGCTGGAAGTTTTGTGGGAGATGTGACATAGAGCATGGGGAGATATGGTGGAGAAGAAGAGAGCAAGACAAAAAGAGACAAAAAGAGGAGAAAGCCATGTGAACTTCAAACAATTCCACACTTATGTAGACCAGAAAATGTAATTTTAAACCAAAGATTCACTGATGACAACTGTTTTTCAAACGTTACATACTGCATACTGTGTAGTACTATGCAGTATGTAATGCTAATCTCTCAAATTCTAGTTGAACAACATGATTATGCTGAATTGTTGCATTGCATGTGTTCTTTGTTCTGTATGGTCTCAGATGCAGTGGCAATGTGAACAGCAATTTTATTTAATAAAAGCAATCAAAATAATTTATAAATAAAAATAATAATAAATAGATTAATCAATTTACATAACCACAACAGTAATAATAATAATAATAATAATGCCAATAAAATCCAAAAATGGCATTCCCAACTATTAAAATGGAAAAAGTAATTAAAAAATAATACCTAATCATTAAAGACCTTAGAAATCAACCAGGCCTTAATTAGTCTCCATACATAGGTCAAGTGGAAGTGAATTC